>NC_022013.1:76957102-76974162 GCF_000317375.1 Microtus ochrogaster
AACAGTCCACAGTCACATGTGTGCATGTGCAACAGTTCACAGTCGCACGTGTGCGTGTGCTGACACACAACAGTCCACAGTCACACGTGCGTGTGCTGACGCCCAACAGTCCATGGCAAAACAACCGAGGGAGCAAGCCAGTTCAACAAGATGCTGGACAGATCAACACAGCCAACTGAACCTGCACTCACCAACAATGAATACACACACACATACACACACACACACATACACACACACACGATCCCATTCATAAGAAGAGCATCCCAAAGCGAATCCCAAAGCAAGAAGTTTCCAGGAAGGAACTCCAGGCAGAAATAAAAGCCTCCTCACTAAAACAGTAAAACCCTGCCTGCAGAAAGCAGAGGAACTGAGACAGTGGGAGACCTCCAGTCCAGAATGAAGCTGACCTATGCTGTCAAGAGAGGACAGCCCAGAATCACTTACAGAACCCTAAGTAATTCCTATCAAAACAGAAACTGTCTGTTATAGAAATGCAAAATACCTATGCTTATAAGGGGTTACAAGGTGACCCAGAGTCAAAATTATACTGGAAAAGAAGGTTTGTAAGGGGCTGGAGAGATGGCTCAGTGGTTAAGAGCACTGACTGCTCTTCCAGAGGTCCTGAGTTCAATTCCAAGCAACCATATGGTGGCTCACAACCATCTGTAATGAGATCTGGCGCCCTCTTCTGGCGTGTGGGCATACATGCAGGCAGAATGTTGTATACATAATAAATAAATAAATCTTTTAAAAAAAGGTTTGTAAATAAAAAGGAGAGACAGCATTGAATTAGAAGACATCGCACTATCTCAAAACATTCTTTCCAAATCCAGGTATTGTGGTGCATACCAGTAACCCCAGCACTCACAAGACAGAGAGCCTGGTTAACACAGGGATTTCTGGACCAACAAAGATCCTGTACCAAAAACACAACAACAGGGCCTGAAGAAATCGTTAAGTGGATAAAATGTATGCCATGCAAGAGTAAGAATCAGAGTTTAGAAGCCCAGCACCCACATACAGCCAGAGGCAACAGTGTATATGTGCAATCCCAGAACACCACGGGAAAACGGTGGGAGCAAGAGCATCCCTGTCACCAGGTGCCCAACCACCCTAGCTTCCGCAGCAGTGAATGAGAGACCCCTTCCCAAACAAGAAACATGCATGGGCAAAAACACCAGCCTCTTACATGTTCTGAAGTGAACGGCGGGAAAAGTGAACTAGAAAACGCATCCGTTATATGATGTTAACAGCACTAATGGGAAAGACAAGTAACTCGGGTTAAAATTACATTCTCCATGTCTAAGATCCAATGACAACAGAGTGCCTTGCCTCCCTCCATCAGACCCACACTGTCCTGCCTGTCCTGTCTGTCTGTCCACTTTAAAGCAAACATGGTAATCCACGGGTTTCCAGATGTGTGAGCAACTCTCATCAAAGGGAAGAACCAATGACCACAGCTGCTTCATACAGCACCTGAGCATGGCTGACAGTGTAGCCCCATCAGCAAGGCCCAGGCATGTCTTAAAACCAGCCACTTGACACAGAGCTTCATTTAGAGCCTGCCTGATGACTCAACAGTGGCCCAAAGTACATATGAGTTCATGGTTTCTTCTAGGAGGAGAGGCAGCGTTAGGGAGAGACAAATGGTACAGCATGGGGCACAGTCATAGTCTAACTGGGGTGGTGTGCACTGTGGGAAAGGCTGGGCATTGCTATTAAAGTTTTTGCCAGAATGAAAACCGCAGAAAGTGAATTGAGTCTCTAAGCTAAGTCGTAACATTAGAACCAGTCGCACTGGTGACAAACATCAACAGAATTTCCAAAGACAAAATACATATCAACAATAGCTCTGGAGATCTTTTCATGATAAATTTTCATAATGTGTACTGGAGATATCAAAGGAAAGGGAATATGGAGAAGGAAAGAGGAAACAACTGTGGCATTGCCACCAAGTCCCTGAAAAACAGGTGTAGCTGGACAGAAGACTCATCACCATGTCACCACGCACCAGACACACGTGACTCGTCACGAGATGTACACCATGTCACCATGTACCACACACACATCACTCATCATGAGATGTACACCGTGTCACCACGCACCACAGACACATGCAGCAGAAAGAGCCATCACAATCATGACGTAATTCACTCTGCCCATGCATGGCACACACATGTAAACATTGCTTGTGGGATGATTACCTGGAAGCTTGAAGGAACGAGGAACAGGAGGTGGAAAAGGAAGGGATGTGCAGTCAAGTTCAGCACGCACAGAACTTGAGCCTCCACATCATGATGTTCATAGACCGAGAGGCAAGGGGCTGAGGGATGCCACTGTCACACGGTACTATGCAACATCACAGCCAGGAAACAAGGTTTATATGTGGAAAAGCCTAGACTGAACCCCGGCTCAACATCACTGTCCCAACCAATGCAGCACAACTCCACTAGGCCTCGGCCTCCTCACCTCAAGTAAGAGCTTGAGGTCACCTCAGGAGGAGTCAACGTGCCAGTCTGGCAACCACGAGACATCAGTTAAAGGCAGCAAGACCAGCTCTGTGGCTCCCAGGGGACCATGGGAAAGTATAGGAATAATGCTTGACATCTGGCAGATTTTGAAATGTCAAATTATTGTTGCTAAGTAAGAGCCAAGATTTAGGGTCATTGTATTAACTATCTGCATCCTCTAAATTTCAGTGTCCCTAGACAATGCCCAGTATGACTAGCTAGAATTTGGCTTTGGTTCTCCTGAAAATTAAAAGTAGCATAAGAAAAACACTGATACTGTGAGAGGTATTTAACATAGGACAGGATGCCGCCGCCGCTGCTGCTTAAACAACTCATTAATGCCTTTTGCCAATGGTTTGCCATGCTGTACTATCCTAACTCTCCCAACAAGGTCACTCTGAGGACGCAGGGTCACAGAAGGATGGTTTGGAATGGACTCCCCATTCTCCACACAGGTTCAAGTTCATTCCTGCAACCTTGACTTTCAGACTTTCTCTTTTAAATCCATAGCAACCTGAGTCTAGAAAACAGTACTTCCTTCCTTTTGCAAACCATCTCCAGGAAAGTCAGGGTCACAGAGGGCAAAGGCCCCCGTAGCAGGAAGTGCTTACTACTGACGGGCAGGTCTGCACCACAATGCTTGCATTAGTCTCCAGCGTGAAGATGCTAGTTGGTAAAAATAAATAAATAAAAAGCATTTCCAACAGCTCTACGACAACCTGCAGGCTCCCAGCCTGTGAGAACCACAGACAAAACCTGCAGGCTTCTTCATAGAAGACCCCCTGGATTACCAGAGGCCCAGAAACAACCACCACAAAGCATGTAGACCCAAACCAGTCATGAGAACAACTGCCTAGAAAGAGCTAGGCAGTAGGTTCTTTATTTGTAGATTCACTGACTCTGGAAACATTCAGTAACATTCTGTCACACCAGAATAAACCTTCCCCAAGGAGGGGTCTTTCCTGAGCATGAATGTCAAACCAAGTACAAGCTAGAGCCCCAAGGACAAGGCCCTGTGGCAGTGAGCACTGCACCTCTGCAGAGTCCTGGGACTGCGCTCGCTGCTCTGACGTCACACTTTACACATTGCCAAGTGCAAAACTGCATGGTCTGAAGCACACATTCCTTATAAAGAATCAGAATCCCAGAGACGGAAGCTGAGTGAGAAAAGAAAACAAAAAACTAGAAGGCAGTAGCTGAGGTTCCTGCAGTTTGTCTGAATAAAGTCATCCACGTTGAGAAAACTCTGTGATGCTAAGGGCAGTGGGTCAACTGCTCTCTTTCAGGATGGCGGGTTAACAATGAAACCTTATCAGGAGCAGACGGGACACTGTGGTTTCGGACACATGTGCACAGAAAGACAGAAACGGCTTAGACAGCTAACTGGACTTTAGACAGACGCTCAGTGCACTTTGCAGCGAGTCTGATATACAACCCCACTCTAATTGGCTGAGCAAATAACCAACTGAATGTGTCTTTGTCGCTTGCTGATCTCATTTCTACATTGTGAGGCAACGATTTTTATTTTTCTGGTGCCATCAAGTGGCAACATTATGAAGTGTCCCTATTAAGACAAATATCTTTTAGACAGAAAGATGTCACAATGCTGTGGCTTACCTATGCTGATTAAATACCCACAATGCTCCAGCAAGCGGTATAGTACATCTGAAAAAAGGAGAAACATCCGAGCAGATAGATATTGTGCAACTCATCCCTCTGTGAACCCCAATTCAAGATAGCAGTTAGGGAAAAGAACAGACCCTTTAGACAAAATACTGCACACATAAACTCCAACGAGACTATGTAAAGCCTTAAATAAAAATTAGGTCCAAAATCATCCTCTAATCAAAAAATGAAAACAAATTACTTCAGAGTTGGTTTCTCAATCTGAAATGTCAAAATTGACAGCTAAAATCAAATTGTAAGAGCTGAAGTTCCACAGGTAGTCGGCCACCAAAACCCGTCACAGTCACACACTCCAGAAGAGGGCAGAAGGTTCTAGATAACACGACCCAGGTGCATTGAAGATAAGAAGCACAGATCAGCAGCAGGAATGGCTTTCTAGACACTGAAGAGAGTCGTGTGAGCCTCACTAACTACGGGGCACTTCATTCTGTGTCTGGGATGGGAAAAAAGCACAAAAATAAAGGGCGGTTCTTTAAACAAAAACAAGTAAGCTCTACTTAGAGACTCTAAACTATGCTCAGCTCCATACATTCCTGTCACTGCACTAACAAGGTGAAGGTGACAGTCACCTCAGCTAACAAAGAGCAGAGTGGGGAGCAAACCAAAAGCCTCCCCTGCTCCACTGTCATGGTGCACTGAGAGTGAACTCACAGACAGTCCCCAGGAAGGCTCTGTGAACACTACGGCCCAGGCAGGAGGATGACTGCCGCTCACACAGCACACGTGGGTGCCGCTCTTTGTGATCATCCGTTTCATAGACTACTGTGTCGAGTACGTGCAGTGACGTCACTGGTGGGGTTTCTCGTTTCCAGCCCTGAACACGAGAGACACAGGGTGCTCGAGCACAGTACAGACATTTCTCACTTCCTCTGCACATAAGCTGTCCCAGGACCTGACTATGGGCAAACCGTACCTTGAACACCTTCCAGGAGCAGGTCAACGCCCTTCCTGTAAAAGTCAGAAGCAGCTTCATAGTCGTCTTCCTCCTCCTTCTTCACGGCCAGCTTGATAAGCTCCCCTGCCTTCTCCAGATAATCTCTCCGGCCGAGCCTCGGCTTTAAGCTGCTGGGGAAGAGGCTGCGGCTTTCCCGGTCTTCTGCTTTGCTAGGTTCACTGTCAGAAGCAACAGCTCCTGTTGCCGAAGAATCCGCAGACAGACTCAGACCAAAAGCTTTACTGGGAGAGCCCTGACGGGAAGCCATTCCATCATCTACCTCTGCAAGAGAGTCCACATCAACAGTAAGGGACAGGAGGTCACTGTCACTGGAGAAGCCTGGAATGAGGAACACAGGAGTCAACATGAGACTAGCAGTAGCCACAGGGGCACAGATCACAGAGACTGCCCATCCTCCCATAACCAGCTCAGCCGGGGCAGTGTGGCCTACTGGTGGCTGGCAGGTTCTAGCAGACTGTCTCAGCTTGGGTCATCTGATGCTACACCATAACTCAGCGCCATCCATGTTCTCCTGGCCTCTGAAGGCACCACGCACACACGTGGTACACATTAATACATGCAGGCAAATACCCATACACATAAGATAAAATAAATCTCTTAAAACAAAACACTAAAATGATTACACATTGTTGTATCTTATGAAAAATAACTACATTTGTCAAAACAAAAGTATGTATTGGGTGAAGTGGCAATCTTTCCTATTTTTAAAGTCTCAGGGTCTGAGAAGAGAATATGAGGGCTTCCTGACCCTTGGCTCCTGTCGGTCATCACAAGGTTGTGTCTGGAGGACAGAGATAAAGGGAAAGTGTCTATTGTTTTCCCTTTTGTTATTACATAGAGGGGCCTATGTGGATGACGGAGGACACATCTGTGGAGTCAGGTCTTTCCTTCCACCACATCAGACCCAGGGACTGGACTCAGGTCATCAGGCTTGGCAGCAAACACTCTGACTGCTGAGCCATTGCGTTGTACCCATTTTCCTATATAACACTAAACTCTACAGTGCTGCTGCCTTCAGGGTGGTTGCAATGTGCAATACATAAAATCTGAACAGTGACATTTGTGGGGTTCACTACATTTAAATCCATTGGTCTGTCTTGAATAATCTATCATCTATGCTGTTTATAGCCTAACAAATCAATTATTTTAAAAATGTCAGTTCCCTGGGTATCACAGACTTTCCAGACATCAGCCTCTCATTTCGTTACTGGGGTATAAAAAACACTCTGGGAGACGGTCAGATTCAAAGTGGCAAAGTGACACAGAAGTCCTAACTCGTGGAGGAAAACTCTGTTTCGTCGGCAACAAATACTATGGGCTGCTCTCATTGAAAAGTCAACTCATTTCAAGAAAAAAACTGTACCAAAGGCACACGGGCAATGACATCTGCTTATCCGCTACCGGCTTAGGGAAAATGGCTCCCGAGCTCAGCTCCACCGCTCACAGCTGCCTTCCCTGTCACAGGCCTGGTGACTTAGCAGAGTGCTGTGTGTGCTTCCCAGGGTGCTAGACTGGGCTGTAACAGTGGGCACACCCCTCCTCATGGTTGTCTCCAGAGCACCCTGAGTATGTGTGACAGCGAGTCTTACTTCTCTGTCACCATCTCCAACAGTTTGATCCTCATTGCTTTTGTGCGTGACATTCAGTGCAAAGGTCAGTGCAGTAAAAACGTCTCAGGTGACTGTATTATTAACAAGGTTTTAGCTTTATGGGTCCTTAGAGACCTCAGGAACACACACAGGGCTCAACCACCCATCGAGCTGCTGATTCTGAGACAAGGCTCATGAACACATGGCCTGAAGCAGTGTCGGCACAGCCAGAGAGCTGCGCTGCTGTCTGCTGCCTTTGATTTGGCAGGGCTTGGTTTGGTTTGGCTTCTTGATGATTCTGGGGACTAAACCTGTATCACAGGCCTCTGACCACTGAACTACATCTCCAGATCAGCACTACCACTGACCATGAGATGTCCAAATTCATAAAACGGCATTTTAAAAGGAAGCTGTCGCCACTAGAGGCAGTGCTAAGAGCGAGAGCTGCAGGTGGAGCAGACTGCAAACACCTGTCTAGGAAGAGCCTCAAGTCCTGCAGCTCCATGATCTGCTGTAGTCGTGACTCTACGCTGGCCACCCTGGACAGAGGGGCGTAGACAGAAGACTTAGGTTGTGGATACTGAAACTTCAATTTCGTGGAATGTCACATCAAAAACTAATATATTCTTTGTGATTTTTCAATCATTTAATAACATTTAAAAAAACTCTTAGTTCACAGGCCAAAGGAAAACAGCTGGGGGCCAGTTGGTCGCCTGTGATGGCCTCGATGGCTCACTCCTACCAAACAAAGGAAAAGGAAGAGCAGGTGAGGGGAGGCTGAGCTCCATGTTCAGATCAGCCTTACACACGGCTCTGGTGCCGTGTCAATATAGCACTGCTTTCATTTGTTCTTGTTTTTTTCTTTCAAATTCTTAGGGTCCCTATAAAGGACTTGTTCCCAAAAAGGAACAGATTTCATTAAACCCACAGCTTCAAACCGTAACATCAGGTCAGTTCTTGAATAGCATTTCATAGTCAAAATCTTCCTACAGCACTCAAAATTATTCACCCACTATTCTTAAAATTATATTAATTTTATGAGTAATTTAAAAATACTCCATGTGTATTAACGCAAACTTATTTCCTTGAATGTTGTCATTGTCTAACTACTGTGTCGAAACCTCTAGAAATCCAACTGAGGAAGAGCCTATGTATCCAGACAATGAAGAAGAGAAGGACTGGAGTTCCTGTGTGTTCTCCAGCGCCTCTCGACTTGAGCAGCGCCCCATCATCCATCACAGCCTCCTCATGGAACCTCCACTTCCTCCACCTCACGGCTGTTTCATGCTGCACCTGACTTCCCTTTCCCAACAGGACCAGAAGGTAAGCAGGTGATTGCGTATGCTCAGTTTCTTGGCTTTTGACAACAAAAATCTAAGAACATAGTTTCACTTCCTCCTGCTTTTTACAACTTTATTCTCCAGCAAATATAATCCAAATAATGTATACATGTGCACACATATAGATGTACAGGAAGACAGACTGCGTAAATATACACATGTATATATGCACATGATGTGCAGCTGTACAGGACAGAGATGTAAATACACATGCATATGTGCACACATATAGATGTACAGACATGACATGTAAATACACATCTGTATATGTTTACACTTACAGACATAGATATGCTGTATAAAACACAAGTGTACACATGTGCACACATACAGATATATAGACATGACATGTAAAAGTCAATACCTACTTTATTTACCTGAGTACATCTGCTGATATAGTCTTGCTCAGCAACTCAATATGGTCCTACAACTCAGTCTGTTTTAGATAAAACTACATCTGAGTATCACATGAAATGGAGACGACAGCCCAGAAGGGAGTGAATAAGTGTACCACAGGGAGTGACAAGCACATTACAGGCTGTGAGTCTTGCTGAGGAGGAGGAGCAGTGGGTGGGGCAGGCAGCGCGGGTACTTGACACAACACACAGAAGAGCTGCCAGAGTTAAACCAGCCTAAAGCCAACCCGCCCTCACAGGGACCCTCAGGACATCCCCAGAGGAGCACCCTTCCACGGGCCCCTACTCCTCTTTTGGAAGTGATACAAGGGGAAGTCAAAGGTTCCATAAAAGTCTCCTGCCTCCGGGTGTGGATCACAGAGATTCCAGTCTCGGTGCTATTAGAGGGCCCCGGGTGACTTGTTAAAAAAGCAGCTACAGACACAAGGGGTGTGCTTAGCATCCCAGTCCACCTGCCTGCCCTCACCTCTGGGCTTTGAACTGCTCAGAGTCAGGCAGTGTAGCGAAATCTGCCTAGGACACCATCTCTAAAAGACGGGCCTGGGGGAAAGGTTGAGCTGCCACACACAGGAGCTTTATACTACGAGCCATCAGAACCCTGCATTTGAAGACCATCTGCACAAAGAGAGCGGCCTCCTTTGACAACAGGTGGCCTCTCGTGGGTGACTATCTATAAAACACGTGGCCTCGTTACTATTAGCTCATCACCTCTACTCAACTCTGTGGTTCAAACATTGCCACCATCAACCAAAGGAAGTCTCTACTTGTCCCAGCAGCAATCACTCCTGCCACATGCATGAAAAAAGCACCCAGCCCAGAACCTAGATTACCAGGAGGCAGAGGACACAGGAACCTGACAGTACCAGATCTGATTCCCTGAGAAGCAAGCCCTTCTTAGAGGAGAGCCTCGTGAGGCCCCACCCCTAGCTGGAGAGCTGATGGCAGCTAATGGCTGCAGGGAGAGCAGCCATTTTCTTCAGTAGCCATGGAAAGACACCCATGCTCCAGTTAACAGTCAACACCCACACTCATCAGCAACCCTAACTAAACTCAGGAGGTCACTCAAATTAAATAGGGAAAAGCAGGAGGGAGATTAGTTAGGGAGAAAAAGGGGTCCAGAGAGAGTGGGGAATTGTGAGACGGTGTAGGGTATATTGTATGCATATATGAAATTGTTGATGAATACATTTTTTAAAAGAAAGAAAAGAAACTGGCCCTTCTAAATATGCCTATGAGAAAATCCCTAAATCCGGAGCCTTGTGCTAGTCACGATTCTGGTACTCAACAGCTAGAACCAGGGAGCAGCAAGTTGTTGACAGTCCCAAGGTCAATAGCAAGCCTGCGCTTTACCTTCCCAAAGACACTGCTGTGGATATCTTGGGAATAGAACAGGCCTCAAAGCCGGTGCTGACCCCAGTACAGCCCAGCGGAAACACGGCTAAGCTCTGCCCAGCTCCCTTTTGGCTCAAGGGCCTGTTGTTCCACCACCCATCCTTCTGTGGATTCCAGGTTCCAACTCAGTCATCCTACACACACACACACACACACACACACACACACACACACACGTGAGTGTACGTTTATCTTAAGTCCATCAGCTCCCTCCAAGGCCAGAATAGGGCGTGAAATCCCCTAGCGCCAACAGGGAACTGGACTCAGTGGCGCCACCTCCCCAGACACGCCCTGAGCTTGCTCCACTGCGTACCGAGGAATGTGCTCAACCCTTCACAGCAGGCCAGCATCCTGGGAACTAGAAACGCCTGGCAGATGCGGCCTGACTGCTGCCCTTCTGATGTCTAACTGAAAAGGAAGACATTTGTATAACATCTGTTGTCCCTTCTAATCCACAACCCAGGTGACCCACCCTGCCACGAAGTTCCATATTCCCAGTGTTACCCTCAACAGCCCAGGAGGGCGCTCTAGTCTTCAAACAACATGCACACAATGACACTCTCACTCACGCGTGTGTTTACCTTTGTTTATTTGTTGGGTTTTGGTTGGTTTGGTTTCTTGAGAAAGGAACTGTGCTAACAACCTTAAACTCACTGTGTAGGTGAGTCTGACTCAATTCCTGATTCTCCTGCCTCCATCTCTGAAGTGCTGGGACCACAGGTGTGCACCACCAGCCCTCACTCGACTGTGCTTATTTTAAGGAAAAGTCCCTATTTGTCTTAAGATTTCCTGCTAAAGCAAATTTAATTAGCCATGGGAAGTGAGCGAGGGTGAGTGAACAACACTTAAGAACAAAAGCGTAACTCCTTCAAGCTGAGGGTTCTCACTCCTCTAGAACACAGGATGGAGGAGAGGAAGCCCAGCCCTAAGATTTGAATTCCCATTGTGCCACCTTGTGGACATTTGTAGAATAAAAAAAATCTATTTCAGTGCAAACTGCCTTTAGTTGGACAGACTTTAGGTCAATCCTAACAGACTTTTGTTATTAGTTAACTGGCCAATTTAAGGATATTCATATTTAAAGTGACTGCCTTGAAGTGCAGACATTAAATTCACTAAATAGAAATAAACACAAAAAGTTAAAAAACAAAGGGTATTTTAATGCTCTGTATATTTTCATGTATGTGTATCATGCATGTTTGTGTGTGTGAGCATGGACACAGATGACACAGCATACAGGCTAGCTGGCTCAGCACACCCCAGGCTAGCTGTCCCACATGCTTCCAGGGAATCTCCTGGCTCCACCTCCCACCTCTCTGTAGGAGTGCTGGGACTGCACATGCGTCCAGCAGCGCCTGAACTCAGATCCTCACACTCAGCAAGCAACCCACCACAGAGGCCTTAGCCAGCCTTATAAAAGAGACTTTTTAAATCCAACTTAAAAAGAACTATGCACCTTCCCAGTAATCCTCCAATGTTAAAAAACAAAAACAAAAAAAAATACTATCTAAAATGTAGCAGGTTAGTAACAAGGCCACCTGCATCCCTCAAGCAGGCCAGCAGAGGAGAGAAGCGCTCCCTCCCAGAGGCTGGGCTCCCGTGCCCACCACCGTCTCAGTAATTCTAATAAAGCACACAAGTTTCAAATAGAAAAGAGGTGTTCGTCAACAGTGAGCCCTCCTCTTATCATCAGGGATGGGGTCTAACTGCTCTGGCGCAGGGGAGAGAGAAGAGCTAGTGTCATGTAGGCAGGAAAGTGGTGAGAGCACATGCTCTTACGGCTCAGGTCCTAGCTCACAACTGTCCAGAACTCCAGCTCCAGGGGACCTGACACCCTCCTCTAATCTCCGAAGGCATCAAACACACACGTGGGTGCACAGACACATATGCACTTAAAACACTTACACACATAAAATAAGAGAAAAGCTTTTTTAAAAATTAAGAAAAATGTACATTTTGTATGAAACCAACTCATTTGATGTTCTTGTTTCACACTCGGGCCGCTGCCATCCAGTTCCGTTTTACGCAATCTGAAAGAGGACTCTTTCGTCCACTGTACTGAAGTAATCATAAAACGAAGAGAAAGTCCATATATTTGTGTTTCCATGCCCTTTTGAACTAAACTAGAACTCATCAATCATGCATTTAAAAGGCAAACAACAACTATCATAATAATCACTTAGCATGTCTGTCTGGGACGTGAACAAGCACTCCCTCCCAGAGGCTTGTATGCTCGCTCCTTGGTGGAACTGTGACCAAGTGGAACCAACAGAGCTGGGACCCAGTAGGAGATACCATGAGGACATCACCTTCAGAGGACATAAATGTAGTTCTCGTGGGACCTGATGAACAAGACTGGCCCTCCTCAGTCTGGATTCCTATCTTGGCAAGTGTTGGGTTTTGAGTGTGAAATGTCCCCACGGGCTCATGTGTCCGAATTAGTTCCCTGTCGGTGGTGTCACTTTTGAAAGTTAGGGGTGTAGCTGGGAGAAGCAGGCTGATGGAGGGCTCTGCAGGTGTCTTTCAGCAGAAATCATCAGCCAGGCTTCGACTCCTCTGGAGGGAGAGGATGCCACTATCTGCGCACCTTCAACACCCTTCAACATTTAAACACCACCCCCAAAAAATCGTTTCCAAACACAAGACTCCTCTGTTTCTGTCCTGGTCCATCACCAAAATCAGACAGGTCTCCAAACCACTCCCACCCAGGACAACGTCCATGTGAAATGGGCTCTGGGTAGCCTTTCCGCCTCCCCTGGATCCCCACAGGCAATGAAGACTTACTATGGACACCACCAACTCTACACTCCCCTCACCCCTGTGACTCTCAAGTCAAAGCTAAAGAAGGGAAGCACCCATCGCCTTTGGGGCTTAATTCTTCCCGGGGTGACAAGTCTCATTTAAAGTTGGCCTTGCAATGGGCTAAGAGTCAGGTACAGCTGGGTAGGCTCCGGCAGGCACTCACACAGCAAGGCCCACTGTCTGTGCATGGAATGTCTTACTGAGGTCTGACTCCCTCATTATGTCATCAGAGCAAAGCTGCCGGGCAAGTGTGAGACATCACCAAGCCAGCCCAGGACTGCTGTGTGGACGTCGGCTAAAGGAAGGCCCTCCACCTCTCAGAGACAGCTGTTGTTCCAACGCAATGTGACCCACATCCTCTGCAACCAAAGCCTCTGAGTCAACACAAGAGTAAAGTGTCTTACCTTCCGCACCACACTCAGGAAAGGTGTCAGGCAGGGAGTCTGGGTGCTCGTCAACAGGACCAATTAGTGCAGAGCCGTCATTAATCACCCCACCCTGGAAGGGCAGAGCAGTCATGCATCCTTGTCAACCAGAGCACAGAAAGATGGGCAATGAACAAAGAAGCACTCACAAGGCTGTGGTTTACCCTTTGCAGAGCGTCAGGAGAGCACACCGGTCTTGCTCCCCTGTAAAGATGCGGCCCAGCCACACTCGGGGGGAGCTAAGGACACAGGGACAAATGACTTCCACAGGCTCTCTGCAAACCTAAGCTCCTCTAAAGATAATCTGTTCCTTTTTTAATTCATATTTTTTAATAATACTACCATGCTTAATGTAACTATTTTTAGACAGGGTCTCACTGTCTAGCCCTTGCTGGCCTGAAACCCACTATGTAGGCCAGGTTGGCCTAGAATCCAGAAGCCTACCTGTGCTTCTTGAATGCTGGAATCAAAGATATGTACCTCCATACCCAACTATGTTGTGAGAGCACATTGTTTAAAATCTGCCCCCGATTTTAAGAAACTGTACCAATACAAAAAAAAAAAATGAGAGAGAGAAAAAAAACCCACAAAACCCAGTAGCTGGTCAGCTCACAGTGTTCTCAGGGCCTGATCATCTAACCAGTGTGGGGTTCATCAGAAAGTCACTGGATTTTATCAAATCACAAATGCTATATCCACAGCACCTCAGATGTCTGAGAAGACACTTGTATGGAAAGCTATCCGTGCATACCATAAAGAAATTAAGGTTATCTTTAATAAAGATACTTACTTTATTTTATTTTATGGGTAGATTTGTGTGCCTGAATGCATGTATGTGCGCCCAGGTGTGCGGCGCCTACAGAGCCAGTAGGTGTAAGAGCCCCTGGAACTGGAGTTACAGGCAGTGTGCACACCTCATGTGAGTGCTAAGAGCCAAACCCAGGTCCTCTGCAGGAACAGTGAGAGCTCCTGACTGCTGAACAAGGCGTGGCATTCCTGCCACCAAACCCAGCACAGGAGGATCACGGGAGCTACTGGGTTACGGTGCAGAACCCTGTTTCAGAATTAACTAAAACCGAATCTCCACACAATCACTTCTTTAATCATGTACCTAAGTTTACAAATTCAGGCCATGGAGCTATTGCTTCTCTGTTCACACTCAGATGGCAGTCACCACACTGGTACAGCAGGGACGCCATGATGGGACTTTATGGACTGAACATCTAATCACAGACAAGGAGGCAGATAATCCTTAAACAATCGTATCACTGAAATACTAACTCCTTTGGTGCTTTAACGTCCGGCTTGCCGTCTTTTGTGCCAACACTCCAATCGATCCATCAAATGACAAGGGAATGCAGACCTTCTCTCCTCCCACCTGACAGAAGACTAAGGATGCTCTCTGGGTCACAGGGTGATGGAGGAAGCCCAGCCGAAGACAACAGAGGCTGCGCTGGAACCTATGCTTCCCAGTAAAGAACAGAACTTCAGAGCAAGGGAGCTTTCCCCCTGAATCTCCACACACCAAGGGCAAAAGCGTGTCACAGCACACACTTCCCAGAAAAACTACGAACCTTGAAGAAGTCCTCGAGCTGCTTACTGTTGTACAAGGCGGGAATGTTGGCAGAGAACTGGAGCAAGTCTTCGGCACACTGGCGTCTCTCCTCAATAACAGTCTTGTCAAATCGCCCTACAAGTCAATGAGAGTCAACACTTAGGACCAGGGAGTGAAGCTACCACAGGCCAGGCTACACATCTGCAGAGCTCAGCACGCAATCATCAATGCCACTCATGGCTTACAATGTTTTTGATGAAGGAGCCTCACTGTCAACTGATAAGTAGGCTGTATCCAAACCCGGGTCCTGCCCACATAAGAAACTCATGATGTAAGAACATGGCAATCTGAAACTAAAGTTGAGAGAGGATTTTAAAGAATTCAAATGGCTTCCTCTAGTCATTTAATGCTGCAATCACTCATACAATTTTCCCTTTTCGACTCTTTTTTGTTTACACAGGAGGCTGAAGAGAGAGAATTACGAGAACATCTATATTAGCAGTGGGGTCAAAACCCTCAGCTTGAAGCAGAAAGCTTTTATGCTAAATTCTGTATGTGCTGCTGGTGACGGCTCATGAAGGCCTGCTCGTGAGAAAATAGGCGCCGAGAACAGGTGTGCTCCACTCCACAAGGAAGGCACAGTGGCTCAAACACAAGCTCTAACAACACGTACAATGTGAACACGCATAGGAGACATTCCAGTGTGATAGCTCTGCACGGCTTTCCC
Organism: Microtus ochrogaster; assembly: GCF_000317375.1. Taxonomy (NCBI): domain Eukaryota; kingdom Metazoa; phylum Chordata; class Mammalia; order Rodentia; family Cricetidae; genus Microtus; species Microtus ochrogaster. The sequence continues at coordinate 76,972,503 of NC_022013.1, forward strand.
ACACCATCACCTGTTGACATGTCGCGTGCCCTGCACAGGCTGCCTTGCAATGCTTTAAAACTAACCAGCTCAAAAGGGCAGTGTCCTCACAGCCTGAAACATTCTAAGTGGTTTTGCAAAACATCAACAAAATCCTGAGACAAAAGGCGCTCCTAGGTCCCAAGGCACTAAAATCCCCTCACTCGAGTCTCCTGCCTGTGCAAACTATCTATGTAATTTTTAAAAGTTATTGTACTGGGTGGAGGAGGAGCTAGGCCTGGCTCAAATACAAGCTCCTGCACTCCCCGCTTTAAGGTGTCTTGTGGAAAAAGTGACTCACAGACCGTTAAATCTCCCATGGCCACAGCAAGTCTGCGACAACACTACACAGATCATCATGGGGTCAAATCTTCACAAAGTTTCAGTGACTAGCACACAAAGATGCTAGCAAATCTGTGTGAGCTGTTGCTGATTAGCAAAGACAGAAAAACCCTCTGTAAAATCTGTCTTAAGGTGGACCATTCTTATAGAAGACCCTAACAGGGTACATTGAAAGACAGACAGACCAAGCCATAACTCACAGACTGTAGATTCAACAATGCTATAGAACCTTCAAGAATGTCCTTTCCCTGCCCTCCAGAGCCTTAGACCTAGTAAGGCCAGTGGCAGTCAGCTGCAGGGTCCTACCATCTGGAATTCTGGAATACTACAGAACCAGTCAACAGTCACTATCCAAATAAAAAGTTTTCTAGGCTCTGACTGGCCTAGAACTCATTACAAAGACCAGGCTGGCTCTGCCCTAAAGAAGATCTGCCTGTCTCTACCTCCAGAATACTGAGACTAAAGGCCACTATGTCCAGCCTCTCACTCTCTCCCTTCTCAAAATGTCCCTGACTTCCCCTGACATGTGTCAGCCAAGACTGCATTGTTCCCTGTCGGCCTGGACTTGGGTCTGACCAACAGAACAGCAACATAAGATGCATGATTGCTTGCCTGAAATCCACTGAATGGCAGCTGCAAACACCCTCTCCCTGCTTCTCGCCCAGGTCCCTTCCTGCTGCCAAGAAAGATGGTGATGTGGAAGGCACAGGAGACAAAGCTGCAACTTCTGGGCACTGTGGCACTTCCATCCCAGACTGCAACCAGACTTCCAAGCGTGGTTTAAAAACAAACAAAAACAAAAACAAAAAACCTGGCCTTTTCTACCTTGTACGGAACTGTGCCACATGTAATCGTACCAAGAATGACCCACGGCACTAAATCTGTTCATATGCAACAAATAAACCAACTTCCCAAAGACAAGAACACTTCCCTATCCTACTGGCCTCCCCATCCATCGTATCATCCAGAAATAAAACGTCAGACATCCCAACAGTACAAACATCCGAGATAAAATAATAAATAAAGGATGGAGGGGGGAGGACCTTGGACTTTCCACAGGGCAGGGAACCCAGACTTCTCTTCGGACTGGAGAGGGAGGGGGAGAGGAGTGGGGGGAGGAGGAGAAGAGTGGGAGGAGGGGGAGGGAAATGGGAGGCTGGGAAGAGGCGGGAATTTTTTTTCTTTCAATAAAAAATAATAATAAATATTCAATATTGAGAAAAATTCCATAGTCAAACAGGTGAAATATCCATGATTCCTTCTAAGTAAGTATGGACCTACACTTGCAATTACAAGCCAA
>NC_022013.1:76977727-76978836 GCF_000317375.1 Microtus ochrogaster
AATTGTACTGTGGGCTGGGGAGATTTCTCAGTGAATAAAGCGCTTCTTGCACAAACATAAAGACCTAAACTCAAACCCCCAGCCCCGTATAAAGAACAAGGCACGGCAGCACCCTTCTGCAGTCAGCAGAGGCAGAGACAGGAGGGTCCCTGGAGACTCACTGACAGTCGTCTAGCCAATCAGTGAGCTCCAGTAAAGCAAGAGGAGAAGGGAGAGAGAGAAGATACCTGCGGTCCACCTCTGGCTCAACACACACATGTTCCGGCACACAAACCCGTGCATACATGAAAACATCACACATATAACAAAATATGCAGAATGGACACAAAGATACAAAAGAATATTATTATAATACCTACTGACCCTAGCAGATATAGCAAAATGTCTCCCTTCCTTTGAGATAGAGTCCACTATGCATCCCTGGCTGGCCTGGAACTTGCTATGTAGCCCAGGCTGGCCTAAAACTCACAGAGATCCCCTACCTTTGCCTCCCAAGTGCTGGGGTTACAGGTGTGTGCCACCACACTCAGCTTTTTATGTAGCACCACTCAAGTGTGACCCTGGGGGCAGAGATGCTCACAACCCCTGCACATGGGTAGCCCTAGAGTACTCTAGTTTCCCTGGAAATGCAGCAGCATGAAGAAGCAATGCAGTTGCTTCTCTCACAGCCACTTCGGGGTTCTACTACAGTGCTGATGTTAGCTGCCCGTGAGCAGGACAGAAAGACTGCCAGCAAAGACATAAAATAGAAGCCAGTTTTTCCTAGGAATGTTCATCAGTCACAATACCACAAACCACATACACTTTGTACATTCAAAGTAAGTTACTCTCCACCATAAAACCATCCAGTAACACGTTCCTTACTAACCACCAAGCCGGGCAGCCCAGGAAAGGAGCCACTGTCTATCACTTACAAGTATACTTTGGGATTTTGTTTTTCCAATTTTTTTTAAACGGGATCTACTTATAGCCTAGACCAGCCTAAAACTCACGGCAATCCTCTTTCCTCACCTTCCTGAGTGTTGAAATTATAGGTGTGTGCAAACAAACCCATTTTATTTTCTTTACTATAACTTAGAACAACTCAAAGAGCCATTTACAATTGTTTA
>NC_022013.1:76979166-76985711 GCF_000317375.1 Microtus ochrogaster
TGGGCTACAAAGTGAGTTCTATGCTAGACTAAGCCAGAGAGAGAATGAGAATTAATTAATCACAAGAACCATTGCACTGGGTTTTGATCCTACTGCACGTACTGGCTTTGTGGGACAGTTTGGATGCTCACCTTACTAGACCTGGATGGAGGTGGGTAGTCCTTGGACTTCCCACAGGTCAGGGAACCCTGATTGCTCTTCGGGTTGATGAGGGAGGGGGACCTGATCGGGGGAGGGGGAGGGAAATGGGAGGCGGAGGCTGAGAGGAGGCAGAAATCTTTAATAAATAAATAAATTTTTAAAAAAACAAAAAAACAAAACAAAATACAAAAGGCCAATATCAGTGGTCCACGTGAGTCCTGGCAACCTGAAACTGACCCTCATCCAGTGTGAACCAGCAAAAGCTTGATGCTAATGCCTGGTGGCAAAACTTCCTTCTCAGTTCAGAGGGAGAGCAAGCGTGGCGGGAGAGTACAGAGTTAACAGCTGGGTCCCTGCCTCCCAGCACCTGGGCAGAGCATGCTGACTGTGCCTGGCACTGGGACTGGGCTGGCTAAGTCTGGGCTTCTATCAAGAGCTTTGAGAAAAGCCCAAGAAAGGAAAGTTTGTCCTGAATAGCATGCCGCAAGGAATGGGAGGGTCTCAGATTCTACAGAATCTTCCTAACTCTGAGTCTGTCGTTCTCAATAAATCTTCCGGTGAAGCAGGAAGCACGTGACCAAGCTCAGGCTGTGACCTGCAAGGAGGCGGGTGGCACTCAGGGTCTCCAGGATCATTTTTCCTTTTTCTTTGGTTTTGCGGTGCTCAAGTTGGAACCCAGGGCCTCCCACACAGTAGGCAAGTGCTACCCTGAGCTACATACCAGTCTAGGTTTGTCATTTTTGTGGCTTGAACAATAAACATGTTTTAGGCTGTGTCCCAGGACTCAGAAGGCTGAGGCAGGAGGAATGTGAGTTCAAGGCTAGCCTGGGCCACACAGTGAGCTCCAGGATAGCCTAGCCCACAGCATAAGCTCTTGTCTCAAAAATAAATAAGTAAATACATACTAAAATCACATGACAGGGAAGAGGTATAGCTCAGGCAAAGCTACTGAGTCATAACTATGGGTCAAAAAGGACACATGAAGGACAGAGGAGGAAGCATGCACAGGGGTGGCCCACTTCACAACACTGCACCAAAGACCCTTTCATGGTATGCTATTGCACTGTGGCCATCAGGGAAATATAGGAAGTTCCATTAAAATATGACAATATAGCCGGGCAGTGGTGGCACGCGCCTTTAATCCCAGGACTCGGGAGGTAGAGACAGGTGGAGCCCTGTGAGTTCGAGGTCAACCTGGTCTATAGATTGAGTTCTAGGACAGGCTCCAAAGCTACAGAGAAACCCTGTCTAAAAAAACCAAAACAAAAATTACAAAAAAGACACTATTTGTAAGTTATTATGAAGTAACGGTGGGGAGGAAGCTGTGTGCAGAGACACAGGAAGGGCTAAGAGGGCTAAGAATGAGCAGCCCTGGAAATGGCACACAAGTGCCCACTGCCCCATCTTGTAGGTTCCCTTCTCTAAAGCTGAAATTTCTGTAAATTAAAAAAAATGGAAAAAAAGATAAAAGGAGCATTACCTGATATCACTGAACATAATGAACATAATGTGCATTTGAAAATATTAGTAAAATATTATTTACAAAAAGTTTCAGTTAAATAGAAAGTGCTGATTGGTTGTCCTTGAAACCAGGAAGAGAGAGAGCAGCTCATCCCACAGGAAACAGACTGGAAGTCTAAAAGTCTCCACAGAAACGGAGTGCAGTGTCAGAGGAGACACAGGAAGGCAGGGCAGGGAACCCAGCAACAGGTTACAGCTAATGTCAGGACACGCTGAACACACTACAGAAGCCCAGTGAGAAGCTCCACTGGGCAGTAATTCTCTGAGACCACACTGCAAAGCCAGAAGGGGTTGTAAACACCTATAATCCTAGCACTGGGGAGGTGAAGGCAGAAGATCAAGTATTCAAGGACATCCTCAGCTACACAGCAAATTTAAACCCATCCTGAACTGCCTGGGCTCCTGCAACTGCATGGGTAATAGGTACCGGGCAGTAATGTAGCTGATGCTATCTGACCACCCTGGAGCATTCTCTTCTCTGTGGCCCGGCACAGAAGACGCATCACTGACATTCTGCAGATTTAGTGCTGGTCCTTCCTACTGAGTCTACCTACTCAAAAAGACAGAGAGCTAGCCAGCAATCCTCACCACACTGCCACAGCTGTGGCCTGCAGGGCTCACTAGAGTTAGCAAGTGTTACAAATGAGCTGCACCGTTTACTAAGAGAGACAAATTACTCATTTATTAAGATTAATAAGGAGGTGTGGAGATAGACAAAGATAACCCATTAACAACAGACACTAAACTGAGAGCATCCGCTGAGAAGCCACGCTGACACAGTGACAACTTCATGACTTAAAAAGTCAAACTGTGTCTTCAACATCAAAGTCTAGGGGGCTGGAGAGCTGGCTCGTTGGTTAAAAGCACATACAGTCCTCGCAGAGGAACAGAGTTCCATTTCCAACACCCACATTGGGTGCCTCACAACTTCCTGTAACTTGAGCTCCAGGGACCTTAGGCACAGCACTCACGTGCACAGACCCAGACAGAGACATGCACATACACATAACTTAAAATAAGTCTGAAAGTGCTTTAAAAAATTCACAGTATGGAAAATACAAGGTGAGGATACTAACAGCCCTCCTGACTCTCTGAAGCTGTCAACGTAGGCAGGCGCTCTTCACACGGGGCGGCAGGGTCTACTCACCAAACACAGCGTTGTTCAATATTTGCTTTAACCCAAAAATGCAGCTCAGGCAGGCCATGGTGCTGTACACCTTTAATCCCAACACTCGGAAGGCAGAAGCAGAAAGATCTGTCAGTCTGAGACCACCCTAATGAACATAGCAAGTTTCAAGCCAGCAAGAGACACACGATGACACCTTGCCTCAAAATCAATTAACTTTAGATGAGAGAAAAGGGAATACATAATCTATGTATATGCACATACATGCATATCTCACGCACCCTTCTAAATCCAGCGCATTTCCTACAGCTTCAGACTGGGCACACCCACGACACGTGTGGTGCTGTGAATGAGAATGGCCCCCATAGGCTCATGGATTTGAAGGCTTGGTCACCAGGGAGTGGCACTATTTGAAAGGATTAGGAGGTGTGGCCTTTAAATTAAAGGAAGTGTGTCACTGGGGGTAAGCTTTGAGGTTTCAAAAGCTCATGCCAAACCCAGGGTCTCTCTTTCTGCTGCCTGTGATCTGCTTCTCCAGCACCATGTCTGCCTGTGATCTGCAGTGCTTCCCACCAAGATGATAATGGACTAAATCTCTGAAAATGGAAGTCAGTCCAATTAAATGCTTTTATTTTTTTTTATAAGAGTTGCTGTGGTCAATGGTGTCTCTTCACATCCACAGAACACTGACTAAGACAATACACACTCATTCTCCAAGTGTGGTCCAAGGCATCCTGAGGGCCAGTCAACATGGTTAATCACTTCTATGATGACACCACAGCATTAGCGGCATCTTTCTGTGCTGACAGTTGCACTAATGGTCTACACACAATGGTAGCAAAACCGTGGCCCCCTCAGCAGGACACCACAACAACACCACACCCACTAATAATTATTTCGCTGTTTTCTGCCAATTTCTCATAAAAACTGTCATGGCAGTTTCACTGAGGAAATACCATCAACAAAACAGTAACCATTATTAAACTTATTGAATCCTGACCTTAGGGAACTCTTATGAAAATTCTGTGAAACAATTTTTCATTGGACAGAGAGAGTCCAATACCTCCAGGAAGACCACCGACGGCATTGCTGTTGGTGAGAAAATTCTAGCCAAGAGACAGCTTGTGCTTGCCAGCTTCCCAGGACTTAAAAATCTCCTTTTTAGAGATCTCTGGCCATATAAACATTTGCTGCCATCATCTAACTAAACCAGGAACTATCTTTAAGATCTGCAAAACATGGGCATGACAATATTACTTTTCTTAAGATTTGTTTTTCCTTGCAAGTGTTTGCATGTAAGTCTGAGCACCTCATGAGTGCCCAGTGGCCTCGGAGGTCAGTAAGGGGAGCAGAACTGAACTGACAGATAGCAGTGAGCTGCCTTGTGGGTGCTGGGAACCAAACCAGGATTCTATGAAGGAGCAGCCTGTATTCTTGACTGCTGCGCCATCTCCCCAGGTCTAGCAAAGTGCTTTTAAATGGGCAAAGGGCATTGCAAAGTCAAAGACAACCGAGAACTGTAACTGAGCACTCTAAACTTCAAATTCTATGGTGCAGTTAGCCTGCAAGGGTTAATTACTAGCAGAGTTCTGGTCTACCAAAGAGCATGTCCACTCTCTTCAATAGCACTCCCCTTCAAAAGCGCATCTGTGACTGGGTTTCCTCAAGGACCTTGAGCACAGACAGCACGTCTAGTCACAGAACTTCAGTCTGGCTCAAATCCAGCTGCCTTCTTTTTCCTTTTATTCCCTTTTCTTTTCTTTCTTTTTTTATTGCTACTATGGTAAATAGTAATAGCTATAATCAACATCAACAACAGTCATTTCTGGCCTTCAATAATCTTTAAGAAGACAAAGAGAATTTCTGGGACCCCTTTGTGTGCACTTCCCATGCAGACGGGGAAATGAGTTAACATGAAAATTCACTGAAGAGATGGCTAGGAAAAAGCATGCTTCCACTCTGGCAAGCACAGCAGTTTACCCCTCCTGTGGCTATCCAGTTCCTCCACCGGCAAACCCCGATCCCATTCTCGGGGACATCACCGTTTACAAAGAGCAGAGGGTGGGGGGTGGCTCTGGTTCTAGAATAAGTTCTGGGGTGGCTTTAGAGGAGGACAGTTAAGGGTCCTCCCTCTGCTGACTTCACTCTTGCTTTGTTTTTTCCTTGTTTCTGAGACAAGCCTTGACTTGTAGCTCAGGGTGACTTTACACCCATGATCCTCCTGCCTCGGCATCCTGGGTACTGGGTTATAGATGTGCACCACCATATCCCTCTATACTTCCTCATCAGTACTGTGTGAGATATCACCACTGTAAGCTCCTGCTAACACGGACTCACTGCAGACACCGTGATGAACTGTGTCCCCTGAATTATAAGCTAAAACAAATTCTTCCCCATAACCTGTTTCATCATGTGTTTATCATAGAAAAAAGGAAAGTAACTCAGAAAATTAAAACTGGGAGTGGAGCTGTATTCTGTGTGACTTACAGGCCAAGAAAACCAGGGGATATGGAGTTGTGAGCCAAAGGAGCCTAAAACCCTAGTGATTGCTACAGCCGGGCTCAGAAGAACAGAATGCTCAGAAAAATGCAAGCACGGAAGGCCAGGTCAGGAGGTACACAGAGGAAAGAGAAAGAACTCTATCAGGAATTCACCTGGAAACTTCTACTCTGGTAAAGACCCAGGCTGCTTCTGCCTATGTCCTGAAAACCAAATGAAGCAAAATCAAAAACTAATAATGTATTTGGTAGAGCTCTCAAGGCAACCCGGCAGCCAGGCTGTGGCGTGATCTCTTTGACTGCAGTTAGCCGTGTTTATGTGGGGAAGGGTGGAGAAAGAGGTGAAAACGATGCACTTACGGCTGCAAGCAGGGCTGACATGGTAAAATAACTGCAAGTCAAGACACTCTACCCCCACAGAGACTTTACTCTGGGGCTGGGACCCAGCAAAGGCACTCGGAGGGCAGGAGTCAGGTCATGGTACTGGCTGGTTTTGTGTGTCAACTTGACACATGCTAGAATCATCAGAAGGAGCCGCAGCCGAGGAAATGCCTCCTTGAGATCCAGCTGTAAGGCATTTTCTCATTTAGTGATCAATGTGGGAGGGCCCAGACCTTGGTGGGAGGTGCCATCCCTGGATTCCATAAGAAGGTGGGCTGAGCAAGTAAGTCAACGGAAGCAAGCCAATAAGTAGCTCCCCTCCACGGCCTCTGCATCATTTCCCGCTTCCAGGTTCCTGCCCTGTTTGAGTTCCTGTCCTGACTCCTTCAGTGGTGAACAGCAAGGCTGAAGTGTAAGCATCATAAACCCCTTCCTCCCCAGCTTGCTCTTTGGCCGAGGTGTTTCATCACAGCAATGAGAACCCTAACTAAGACACCATCCAGGGCCACACGTGTGAATGATACATCTTTTCTTAGCTTCCCAGTGTCTCTGCCTGGCCAGAGATGCAGCTACCCCGTGTCTGGGAAGAGGAACTGTATGTTATATGGACTATACTAGGGCATGCGAGAAGAACGGCAAGGGCTTGCTGACCGGATGAATCATCACCGCGGGGGAGAGGGCTCGGCACAGACCACCATTAGCTAATCATCGCATTAATCACAGCTTTAGCTGAGCTGCACATCAGCGGCAGAAAACTTGTCGCAAGTATGAGGCTCTAGATCCAACTCCCAGTCCGACAGGTGGGGTGAGGGTGGAGGACAGAGTGGACGGGGCAGGGGTCACAAAGGAGAAGACAAACTCCCAGTCCGACAGGTGGG
>NC_022013.1:76985811-76991813 GCF_000317375.1 Microtus ochrogaster
AGGAGAAGACAAACTCCCAGTCCGACAGGTGGGGTGAGGGTGGAGGACAGAGTGGACGGGGCAGGGGTCACAAAGGAGAAGACAAACTCCCAGTCTGACGGGTGGGGGTGAGGGTGGAGGACAGAGTGGACGGGGCAGGGGTCACAAAGGAGAAGACAAACTCCCAGTCTGACGGGTGGGGGTGAGGGTGGAGGACATGAGTGGACGGGGCAGGGGTCACAAAGGAGAAGAACACTAGAAGAGAGCACTTACCAAACACTATCCCTTTAGCAAATGGAGGAAACAGCTCTGAGTGTCGGAATAAGTTTCTGTGAATTTGCCATAATTCTTTGTGCAGTTTCTTAAAGTCACTGTATCTCTTCCATACAATTATCTGAAAAGAAAACAAATTAAATGCATATTTTAAAGCATAAGCATTCTGTCTCTGGGCCACAAATAATATTTCCTTTAAATATTCTAAATCACCATGCATAGCAAACATGCAGAAGGCAGCCCACAGGGTTAAGGTCTGAGGTGAACTAGCATCTGCTTAAACCTAAAGCCGTGCTTCTTCCCAATATCATTAACTTCAGGTTCCTAAGTCCTGTTTCCTAAAAACCTTTAATTCGTTCTAGAAAAGTATTCAACCTGGTACAAAAATGGTCCATGCTACATAAAATATATTCTCTCCAAAAACTAATTACTATTGGCCTGGGAATGAAGTAGATAGAAAACACTATCTCAAATACCATGTTTACAAGGCAGGAAACGACTTAGGTGGTTTATGTTTTAATCCTTTTCTCAGATTTGCTCATTTATTTTATGTGCAGGCATATGAGCCTGCATGAGTTAAAGTGTGCTGCATGCATGCAGGAGACCTCAGAGGCCAGAAGTGGACTGGAGTCCTTGGAACTGGAGTTACAGGTGCCTGTGAGACATGTAGGTGCTGGAACTAACCAAGTCCTCAACAGGAGCAGGAAATCCTTTTAACCTCCAAGTCATTTGCAGCCCCCAACTTAGGAAAATTTTAAACAAAAAGGATGTAACACTTGTTCCCTTCCCTCACCCCACAAAAAAAAAAAAAAAAGACTAACTGTGAAGGGGAAAGGCTTGCGAGGGAAGATGCGTTCAACATTAACCATAATATAATTAAAACTCACATATCACAAAATAAAGTAACAGTCCTCTAGATTAGACAGCATGGAGAAGCAATTTGCTGTCATTAGCGTAAAATATTTGGCTCTACTTATATTAAATTAGAAAAACACACTTTATAAGAAGGAAATATTGGATGCACGGCCTTGATTGTCACTGTCAGCTCTGAGCCCCACAAAGTAAAGAAAACCTAAGTTGTAAATTCCTTCCCTCCCACAGAGTTGAAGTCTATGTGTTCTCGTGTACATGCAGAGTAGAGACGACAATGGCCAAACTCTAGGCCACAAAAGCCATTAGACCAGATTTTCAAGTCTTGCCAAATTTTGTCCTATTATTTGAAGTTAGCCTTGAAGAGGGTGCTTCTTGGTGTTCATAATTCTAATTGCCTTGGTGGCTCTATAGACCACAACATGAATCAGACAAGTGGCTTCGGCCCCATGCTTTGCTTTTACTCATTTACCCCACAAAAGCGGTCCCTGAAACCAGCATCCCTACCCTGTGCTGAGCACCATATTGTCCCAGAGTATGAGATGGGAAGCCAGGTCCTACCTCCAGGGTTCACAGTCAAGCCAAAAACAAGCCAGCCTGGATGACTTCACAAAGGGCTCGTCAGATGCTGAGAAGCTGCACGAAAGTGGTATAGAAGGGCTCCCTGCCCAGCCTGGATGCTGAGCAAGGCTACAGTGAGTGGCATCTGGAGAAGAGGTCACCAGAGCCAAAAAGCATGGAGAGGTAGAGGGGAGACTGTGGACCAAGTTTCTAACGAGAGGGCAATGCCAAAGATAGAGAGCCCTAGAATCTTGGAGTCAGTGACTGAGTAGAGGTGGTAGTCTCCTGAGAGGGGAGCAAGAAAGAGCTGGTACTTGAAGCCTGTCAGAGGCCAGCTGTGTACATCTGGCTCACATGCTGTGAGCTGTTCAACAGGACACACGGGTTTGAGGTCTAAGAGTAAAATACACTGCTCCAGAGCCATCAGCAGGCAATGGGCAGCCAGTCAGCAGCCGCTTCTCAGTGTCTATGATGGGACAAAGAGTCCAACCAGGGACAGCAGACACCAAAGGACCAGGTAGGAGCAAGGATGAGTAAAACAGAAGCCTGGCTATGCTGAGGTAGTCCGCAGTGCCAGCGAACAGGAGAAACGTTGGCCACCCAGAACCAACAGTTCTAGCACAAGTAAGGGCAAGAACATCGACCTCTTCCAACCATTCCTTGCTAAGTCAGGGACTCGGAACAGGACCAGACAAGACAGCACACGGCCGCAACTGTCACAGCTTGTGCTCTCAGTAGCTTCCTGAGAAAAGGTGTTATTTTTACATCTCAAAATGTGTCAAACTAAGCTGGACATGATGGTTTGCACCTAAGATCCCAGCACTCAGAAGGCTAAACAGGCCAGCTTGGGCTACACAGTGAGTTTCAGGCCAATCTGCAAGGTCCCATCTCTGAAAACAAAAATCATAATTAAATATGGATCCATAAGTACACAGGTAACTCAAAGTATGCTGGTGCCACACTGCCAAGAGCTCAGGGAGGAGTGGGTAATAAGCTTCTGCACGCAGCGTCTTCTGCAGGGCCGGGGCCCGTGAGAACCATTACAAGATGAGCGTGAGAGTTTCAGAAAACGAGAGATTATGAAGCAATCACATTTGCAGATAAAACATCTAGTCAAGATCATTTTCAAATAAAGGGTGGCAACTTGGGGAAAACTTTCACAATTAAAACACCAGATTATATAAAGCCATATAAATCTGTCGGAGTCAAACTCTTGCCAGAGCTTCGTTCATCACCACATGGTGTGTTTGTTCTACACCAGGCTCCAGAGCCAAAGCACTGACAGCGGAATGCCACAGCCACCTTCTCCTCTCCTTACTCCTTTCATGAAATCTGAAGTTCCCAGAAACCCTCAAGTGGAAATGGGAACAAACTCACTTCCAACAGAGGAGAGGGACTGGCGTGTGCTAGGACAGGAACTGATTTCTCTGCTAGGGCCTGGCGGGTCACAAAACAATGAAAGCAAGCGTGGGTTCCGTATGTGTGCATGTCACTCTGAAGGAACTTCACGAGTCAAGCATTCGATGACCATATATAGATTTAAAATTTGTTAAGAGCTCAATTTTTCATTAAAGCATTCCCTTTAGCATTTCAACATATGACAATCATTTCCTTTTCAGATCCTTAAACTCAGTGACGCCAAAACACTGGTTTCCTGTGTTATGACATCATCACCTAAGAACTTTCATTTCCGCTCTCACTCAGCACTAGAACTTGCTGGGTCACCTTTGCTTACAACAAATATGACTGTCACACTATTTGCCTATGCATCTTCTTTCCCTCTTTTTTTTTTTTTTTGAGTTTCTGTGTTATTTATTCACGTGTCTGTACACGCACATGTGGAAGCCAGAGGTCGACACTGGTTGTCATCTGTACTCAGTCGCTGTCCACCCCAGGATCTGTCCATCTCTGCTCCCAGCACTGAGATTACAAGCACACATCACTGTACCCAGGAAAAGATGTGAGCTCTTAAGATCAAACTCAGGTGCTCCTGCTTGCACAGAAAGCGGCTCACGAACTGAATCATTGCCCCAACCGCTCAACTTCTCCTTAGACGTGTAGAGGGCATTTGAAAAGGAAAGCTGCCTCCATGACACCAAGTGACTCACTCCCTGTGCACATTCTCTTAGCATTCTTAGGAAAAGAGCAGCTCTGGAGGGTCGGACGAGCTCTACAAAAGGACAGAAACATTTCTCCATTACAGGCAGCTTGCTTAAACTAAGCAGGTGTTTATTAGTTGCCAAGAGCTTTGGGGAGGCCTGAGCATATTCTAAAGCAGAAACTAAATCCGTGAGTTCGCAGGTTTAAGAACATGGACAGAAAGGACCTGAAGCCTGAACAATAAACTCTTCTAAATGAGAACCAACATTTAAACACAACAAATGAGAACCTAGGGGCACGGTTAGAATTCTGGGTTATTCTATGGCTGAAGAAGTCAGCTACAAAGAAGAATAAGTTTGTTGTATCATTTCTAACGTAAGAGCATGCAGCTATCTAACTGAAGGACACTTACAAGAGCCTGCTGATGGGTGGTCACCAGCAGCTGGTATTAGGAGTTTCCCCCAAAAAGGACTAAGGAAATGGCAGAGAGTGCGTTCATGAACAAGTTGGTTCAGGATTCTCCCTGGAAAGGGGGACATCAAGGTACAACCACAACACAGCAATCAGATGTCATGGTCACAGGTGACAACCCATTCCCAAGGCTGACAGAGCTGTAAACTCTCTAAAGCCAAACCTACAAGCAGCGGCAGTAATTATTCAGAGGGCGAGTTCTAAAGAATGCTCTGTGCTAGCAACTGGCATGCAAAAAGAACAGTCGTGAGATATGCATAGGTCCTCCTCATCTGAAATAATAGTATTCTAGCTGTCTCCCTACTAGGGAGACAATGAAGATGTCTCTATGCTCATGAGGGAAACATTGTGAAATCCTTTTAAGGTGCCTTTTACTGTGATTTTGAGTCATGAGACAAAAACTACCAACTCAGATAAACCATGAGTCTGATGAACTTGGGCCAACCAACGTGAAACAATCGACTCAAATGTACGAATCAAGCCAGGTGCCTCTGAGCAGCAGCAGTGCCTGCAGCTAGGCAGAAGTCCACACTCCATCTAGAGACACCCGAATCCAACACCGCCATAGAATAAAAACTGCTACGTTTACAGCATCTGTTTAAACACGTGGCTGGGGTAGGAGTCCTTCTACACAGTGCCTGTAGCTCAAAACTGAGCAGAATAAAGAAGATTAACATGCACTGAGGGAGGCAGCCACTTGATCAGCGTTCCTAAACCAAGCCCCAAGCGCAGAGAAATGCTAGTGAGAACCCCACCCCTCTAAACAAAACATGCCAGGCCAGCATCATCCTGGGGAGATGACAGAACTCAAGAGAAACCTATATGAAAAACTACGCGAAATGGTCAAAAATAGACAGGAATACCTGCGGCAGTCATGGCGTCAGCATGCCAAGCCAACACGGAAGTGTGCGGAGCCCCTAACCTATTACTAAAGCTTTAAAATCGACACTAGTCACCAACACTTGCGCTTTAATGAACAGGCATCATGACTGAAACGGTCGGCAAAGTCCTTGACTAGGGCTGGAGAAAAAGCTCGCTGGCACCTCCAGTTCTCACTCCCACCTGCCTACTCAGCAGGATGAAGTGTAACCACAGCTACTGTCATGTAGCCAGAGAAACCATCATACAAATCCAAACACTCATACAGGTAACTCTGGCAGTTTCTTCAACAAGGATAAGAGGAATGTTCACAAGGAAAAGCATGCTACCTCCTGGACGTCTTCTGGATTTCTTCGTGAAACAACCTGAAACCAAACAGACAGAAATAGCTCGTTATCAAAGATTTCACAGCTCTGTAATTACTTTCAACAGTATTTGCATAAAACCCCATCTGTGGAGAAGAAAATGAATGCCATATCACTTACTAAAAACTCAGTCAATATGGTAATTTCACTCCGCGATATGAAAAGCTCAGGAGAAGAGCAGAGAACATTGCATCGCATTCCCAGGAGAACACCATGCATCAGTCGTGGACCGCTAAGATTCCAGCAGGCCATCTGTGGCCACTCAGACCCCAGAAAAATTCAAGCATGAAGAATAACAGACTTGGGCACATGTACATTGATCTCTCCACATTTTCCCTTTGTGGTACAAGGGACTGAACCCAGACTCGTGCAAACAGGCAAACAACACCAGTGAGCCCTCACCTCAGCCTCTGTGTGGCATTTCTTAAACTGTATATGAATCTGGTTAACACAATAATGTCTCAAAGTAAGAAAGAAAGAAAAAGAGAGACAGACAGACAGACA
>NC_022013.1:76992285-76995902 GCF_000317375.1 Microtus ochrogaster
TGGACACCTAATGTGGGGGTGACACAGGACACCTAATGTGGGGGTGACACTGGACACCTAATGTGGGGGTGACACTGGACACCTAATGTGGGGTGACAATGGACACCTAATGTGGGGGTGACAATGGACACCTAATGTGGAGTGACAATGGACACCTAATGTGGGGTGACACTGGACACCTAATGATGAAGAAGGAAGCAAAATTAACAAAATTTAAGTGCAAGGGTGACTATTCTTTCAATAACCCATGACGAGGGCTAGGGCTGAATGTAGCATGGGTGTCTGCTTCATGAATGTGAGGGCCTAGGTTTACTAGTTCCCAGCAGCAGGAAATCTCCTTAAACACTGAGCAAAAAGAAACAGCCAATCCCTCAGGCTTCTCTGATTACGTAAGTCAAAAAGCCTGAAACAATAGCAAAACTTCATAAAGGAAAAAAAAATAGCATTATAAGAAGGGAAAATTCTTGTATTGATTTAGATTATAGATCATCTATCTACTTAAATGTCAAATTAATGAACTTAAGGCTACAATGGTGTATTTTGAAAAAAAACACAAGCACATTAAAATGGTTGCTTATGAGTAGGAGAAAAAAAAGGTTGTAATAATCAATTACAACATATCAAAAACTGGAAATGAAGATCAATTTATTACACCAGGCAGGAGGCAGTGGCAGAGGCAGGAAGATCTCTGTGAGTTCAGGGCTTAGTCCACATGATGTCAACTTCCAGGCAAGCTAGGACTACATAGTGAAATTCAGTATAAAAAAAAAACAAAAATCATCACTTGTGACTTAAGTCCAAAAGAAAAACAAAATAAAATCTTGGACTTAAAGTCAAACCTCAGCTCAAATTATCCATCTGATCTCTTACATTAATTGGGTAGAAAACCCACGGGCCTGGTCTGGCCACTACCGATGCCAATAGCTCAGCAAGAACTCCCTCAGTGCTGCAGAGACAGATGGCTCAGTAGCTGAGAGCCCAGGCTGCTCTTCCAGAGAACACAGGTTTGATTCTCAGCACCCACAGGGTGGCTTGCAACTGCCGGCAACATCCATTTCAGGGGATGCAATGCCCTCTTCTGGCCTCCAAGGGTACCAAACACCCATCCACATAATAATACAAATAAAACTTTTAAAAAGAACACCAGCACTCACAATGTGGGTTCCCTTTCTCCCTGACCAGGGAGTTTAACCACCTGGCCAGCTGCTTCTGGGAAAATCAGGGCAGAGTTTCCTGGACTCTACTACTCAATTCTCCAACTCTCAGAAAACAGAAATTTGGTCAAACAGTACCAATTTTCATTTACTTGGGGCTGCTCCAGCTGAACTTTCTGTGATGATACAAGGACATACACCTACCCCACTCTCAACACGACAGCCACAGACTGTGGATGACACATCACAAGGCTGACTGACAGGCCTGTGGCCGACACGCACGTGTTGACATGCACGTGGCTGACAGGCCTGTGGCCGACACGCACATGTTGACAGGCCTGTGGCTGAAAAGCACTTCAACCATAGAAATTTTAACTTTGTTTCATTTAAACTGGCTTAAATTTAACTGAAAGTAGTTTCATGCAGGTAATAATTGCCATACCCAACAAGACAGACTTAGACTGAGAGGCTTAAACAGGCAAACGCCAGCTCCCAGTACTTCCCACACATAATCTTAAACAGGCAAACGCCAGCTCCCAGTGCTTCCCACACATAATCTTTCCACATAAATGTGATTAATATTTCATGGGATTAAATGACATAGGCTCCCCTACTAGTTTTTCTTATATTATTTAAATTAGCCAATATGTCAAAGTCATGAATAATCAACCCACCAAAAATTGTCAATACAGAATTACTCACAGGAAAGTTTTTCAAATATATCTTACATTTGATAACTTACATCTTTCTAAAAAATTGAGATATTCCCTGAACTTGTACATATACTGAAGCATCTTATTCAAATCATCTTTCCTAATTCATGCAAATGATAGCTTGTGACAGAAGTTGTTTCTTAGTCTGGTGTCTATACTACATGGTCACATCTGGGAACTTCTAGACTTTTCAGGAGTACTGCTCATAGAAATCAAATACATTCCAGGACAGGAACCAAAAAAGCTACGGAGAAACCCTGTCTCGAAAATCAAAAAAGAAAGAAAGAAAGAAAGAAAGAAAGAGAGAGAGAGAGAGAGAGAGAGAGAGAGAGAGAGAGCGAGAAAGAAAGAAAGGAAGAAAGAAAGAAAGAAATCAAATACATTAGCTACCTCCCCCTGATATCCAGAGCATGCAAAGCATCTTATCAAAAGCCAGTACGATATGATTGCTACACACTGGGCTACAATGGTGAGGCCGCTTCAGAACCATGGCCCAGCAGGCACAGTGGCTGGTGGCGGGAGGAGGGCTTCGAGGGAAGAAGCGAACATTTCCCAACTTATTTCCAAGTCTCAGAGAACGCAATGTGACAAGCAGCAGGCTGGGCAGTATTTGTCCTGGACCCTTCCAGTGAAACTGGCCCTCACTGGACACAGTAGCATCCTAGGGACTGCCAGGAACACGGCCCAGTGATTCAAGTCCACAAGTCTTCCCAGCAGAAGCAGCTCACGGCTGTTACAGGAAAGACAGAAAGTCAACGCTGAAGGACTCATAACCAAGTGAAGGCCTTCACTCCACTCCCGCCATTACAAAAGACACTACAACTACGTTTCACCCTCCAAGCAGTTCCCAGTAAAGGGAGAAAGACATGTAGACAGAAATCAGAAAAGTAAATGGAGAGCTATCTGTGGGGCGCCTGCCTGGCATGCCGGAGTCCCGAGGCCGTGCACAGGGGAGAAAAGCAGCAACTGTGGAGTCTTAGCTGTCTCGTTCCCCACAGCTTAACAAAGCTCAGAGAGGTCAGAGCAAGTACACAGGGCCCCCTTCCTGATTCTCCTTCCTCTTCTGGGCTTTTGCTTCCCTCTCCTCTTCCTCCTCCCACTCAGCAGGTGAACACTGAGCCTCAGTCCTGGACCCAGCTTTGAGCCCCTCTTCATGGTTGGTAGAGGCTATACCTGTGCTGACTCAGCTCGAGCCCTCTGCCAAGGAGGGAAGACACCTGACTGTGTGTGTATTTGCAAAGCATTCTGTAGATGACCTATGATTCCTTCCACAGTCTTCGAGTGAGGCTAGAGTGGGTTACTGCGCACTCACCTTTTCAGACAACAAAATAAATAAGTTCCCGGTAGTCACCTCCAGGTTTGAACTTAGAAGCTCGACTGATCCTCTCTGTGGTATTCTCAGCAATAACTCTCCTCTGTCCACAAAGCCCTGCACCATCAGGTTTTATTATTACACTTATTCATCCATCACACCCTAGTGCCTACTGTGCTGCCAAGCCCTGGGGACGAGGGAGCACACATGGTGTATCTCCTATGCCACCTGCATAAAAATGCTGTCACTTCCCAGATCCATGGCCAAGATCAATCACTGCCATCCCCGTAAGGATTCTGTACCTGTATTACCCTCCTGTACCCTGGAGCTGGAGAGACCTCAACAGTTAAGAACACTTGCTTTTCTTGTTTGTACAGGACCCAACCAACTTCAGTTCCCAGCACACACATCAAGTGATTACAACCACTTATAACTCCA
>NC_022013.1:76996701-77001278 GCF_000317375.1 Microtus ochrogaster
GAGCAGGAAGGAGCTCTGAACTAAAAACAAAGGGATTGAACAATGGCTCCAGTCCTGGCCATAAACTGGTTAAAGTTGGGGATAGGGTGAGGCTGAGTTTTCTGCCAAAACTAAACCAAACAAAGGACCATCTAAGATTATCCTAAGTCCACCAAGACACTTACCAGTGTCTACGAGGACAGAAACGGGAAGTGTAACTCCCTATCCATTGCCTGTCAGCTTGAACAACTCCTCTAGACTTCTAGGGACCTTAACCTAAGCAACTAGGATGTGTGGCTTTGATGCAGAAAGAACTTCGAAACTAATCAGTTTATGAGTAGAGCTGGAGTTTAATAGGCATATTTTATTATAGACTCTAAAAGAAAGAGAAATCTTCAGAAGGAGAGACCGGCACACCCAGGAGCACCACGTGGGCTTCTCAGAGAGTCACAGAAAGTAAAGGTGTGGCCTCTCGAGGAGACCACAGTTCCTTGTTTTCACTACAGTCACCCAGGGATTTTGACAGGACCTGAAGTCGCTATCTTTACAGGGCTGCCAAGACACCAAAGGAACTTGCTTGGTAAAACAGCTGCTAAGTAAAGACCTAGCTCACAGGGACACAAAAGGGTGGGTTATCTCTACCGTAAACTGTGATAACATTTGAGATTCTTGAGCAAAGTTTAGGTCAAGGAATGAGGCTCTGCCAGGGTTATACACACCCAAGCCTTAAGCCTGGACCGCTGTTATGCGGAACTTAACCTCTGTCAACTGTCCCAGAATTCTGGCTTCTTAGCTTGCCAGAGAGTTCAGTCAGACTCGTGTAAGACAGTCTTTCGCCTTCCTGCTTCGTCCAGGCTTATCCTGACACAATGGCCATACTCTACAGTGTGGCCAACCTCAGGTCATAATGCTCAATAGAGCATACCACCAGTCAGAGTGCTAACCCTATTTTACCTACCTCTTTTTTTTTTTTTTTTTGGTTTTTTCGAGACCAGGCTGGCCTCGAACTCCCAGAGATCCGCCTGCCTCTGCCTCCCGAGTGATGGGATTAAAGGCGTGCGCCACCACCACCCGGCTTACCTACTTCTTAATAAATACTATATAACATTCCTTAAAAGTCAAGTCACGAGTACTTTTAGGGTGGCTGGATGCTTGGCTTGGGTGTGAAGTGTCTCCATAAACTCCTATGTTTGAGCACTGGGCCCCTAGGTGGTGCTGTGATTTCGGAAGGCTGTGGAACCCGAAGCAAGCTAGCTGAAGCAGAGCAGCAGGGTCAGGCCTTCAAGATAATGCTTGCACCTGCTTCTAGGCAAGTTGGTTCCTGTCTACAGAGTTGCAAAGGAACTCTACCTCATTCCTACAGCACCCCAGAGCAGGCTTGCCACACTTCCCTGCCAGTGAGCACGGCTTCCCTGCCAGTGAGCACAGTTTCCTTGCCACAGTGAGCACAGTTTCCTTGCCACAGTGAGCCACGGCTTCCCTGCCAGTGAGCACAGTTTCCCTGCCACAGTGAGCCACGGCTTCCCTGCCACAGTGAGCACAGTTTCCTTGCCACAGTGAGCCAGGCAAGCTTTCTTCCCCTAGGCTGTTCCTGTCAGCTGTTTTGTCAGGACGATGAGAAAACTAGCTAACACAGCCTGTGTGAGTGAGGAGCGGAGATGAGGTAAAGCCTCAACACCATGTGTACACACTACAAATATGTACGTACATGTGCACACACACTGTTTCAACTAATTATCATCCTAACATTTAAAATGACCTCTCATATATATAAAGGAGTTCCCTTTTCTTGATTAAGCAGCTACTATAAAGTAAAACTATAAAAATTATTCAACTCTCACTACTGTATTTCCTAAGCCATCAGAAACCAGTCACAGAAGGATGTTCAGCATCAGTCTTAAGATCTAACTCTGCTGTGCACACACACGCGCGCGTGTGTGTGTGTGTGTGTGTGTGTGTGTGTGTGTGTGTGTAAGACTAAAGGAGAGGCAACAACACAGTGTAAGATCTCCTGAGCACAGGGCCCATCCCCTGTCCTGGGTGTGTATGATCCCACAGCAGTCTGAGCCAAGAAAATCTGTAGCCCTGAGCTCTCCAAGGCAGCAGAACTGGACTGGGTATTACCCCATTTCTTTGAGGTCGAGGTCATCCAGCAGCCAGGAAATGAGACCATGGCCCTGTTAGACCTCAGTCATGTGGCCTCGGCTCTGCAGCTTGATACAGGTAGACACAATGACTTGGCCAATGCAAACCCTGGGACTTTCCAAAGGCAACCTTCACATAAAGCCTAAAGCCTAGACCAGGAAGACCACGTGAAGGGACTGATTCCAAGGACCCTTTGACAACTCAGACGAGCAAGAGGATACAGACACTGCTAAGGTCACCATTGTCTGCAGACACTGCACAGCAGGCTCCACAGGAAAGGGGCCCAGAGAGCTGACTTGGCTGGGCACTGAGCAACCCACTGTACCCAAGTCCTGTCACGGCTCCTGCACCATTAGGACTCAGCTAAGAAGCTAAAGGAACAAAGTGCTTGTTAAATGTAACATGAAATGCAAAGTAAAGATAATAAAACATGACAGAGAGGGCCATGTCCTTTTCAACTTTTCACAGACATAAATCTTGAACAGTGGTGCAGGGATGGCAGGCTACACAAAAGGAATGTTGTGTGACTGAGCGTGACTCCCTGCGGTGACCCAGTACACCAAATGGCACGTTCATCATCAATATAACACATGCAACCTTGGCCTTCAGACATTAACTTGCAGGAAACCCATAATTTCATATAGATATATTGCCATCTTTAAACTGCACCTCGCACACACAAAACCGTGACTCTGGCAGGATGATTAAGCACTTCAAAGCATTCGGCTCATATATATAATTGTCTTCTTACCAAATTCAACCTCCAGTTTGCCGTAGCACCTGCATCTCAGCTCCTCGATCCCTAGCACCCTGCAGACATGCAGGTGGCACAGGCTGGCAAGGAGATGTGGGCCAGCTATCACCTGCCAATCCAGTAGTCTGGCCCCCAGAGGCAGCAGCTGCACATAACATTACCAGACACTTACATTGTCTAGTTCTCTGACCAGTGAGCTTATGTGTGATAAGACAGACACATCAAGGGGACAAATTCCAGGCTTCCCACTTTCTGGTGAGTTTTCAGGAAAGGTTCAAAGCACTATGGACTGGATGTCTCTGTCCCCCTAAAACTCCTATGCTGATACTTTAATCCTCGGATCACAACATCTAGATAGAAGGCCTCTGGGAAGTAATTAGGAACTAGCATCCTCACAAAAAGAATATAAATGATCCTCGGTCATGAATCTAAGAAGAAGGCAGCCATCTCAAACTAAGACACTGAACCGCTGCAACTTGACCATGGGCTATCCAGCATCCAAAATTATGATTTAAATGTTGCTTAAGCCACACAGCCAATAGTGTCTTGATACAAAACCCGGTGAATACAAATTGACTAAGACAGGAATTGGAGGGTCGTGAGATTGCTCAGTAGATAAAGGCGTTGCCAAACTTGACAACCTAAGTTCAAATCCTGAGACTCACATGGTAGAAGGAGAGAACCAACTCCTGCAAGTTGCCCTCTGACCTCCATGCTAACACACACAATAAATAAGTGTAACCAAAGACAGGAATAGCGGTCTTCTACACTATTAAAAATAATTCCAACTCTCGAGAGCCTAGCAATAACACACAAACGGTAAATACTCAGATGTTCACCCAGGTTGTTTCTCTCCTATCAGACTTTACCAGTTCCAGCACCAACTACAGCAAACTAGTTCCCAGTCAAGGTTCAAAGAAAATAAAAATTCAGGGGCTGGGGAGATGGCTCAGAGGTTAAGAGCACTGGCTACTCTTTCAGGGGACCCAAGTTCAATTCTCAGCACCCACATGGCCGCTCACAACTGTCTGCAACCCCAGTTCCAGGGAGTCCAACCCCCCTCACACAAACATAAATGCAAGCAAAACACCAATGTACATGAAAGAAAAGAAAACTTCTGAACGTTAAGAAAATTTTTAGCTTAAAACAAACCTGAGTATCTGAGATGTCAATAAACAAATTTCTAAAGATCCACTTACTAAAATGTTGACATATAAGAGTTTTAGACCAAATAGTATTAATAGTGAAAAGGGAAGGGTAGAATAAAACCAGACCCTGAACTGAACAGAAGAATTTGAGAGCCATAGTTTTCAAACATTTAAATGTTCGTCATTGACAACACACAGGAAGGTCTATGTGGGACACGCCAACAGCTAAGGAAATATTCTATATGGGCTTCAGCAGCAGCCTGCAGTGCTTATCACCAGCCTAACTGCATTCAAATGCAAACTCCATCTCTGTTTACTAGGGACACTGAACAAGTAACTTCTCTAAGCCTCAACTCCCCCATCAGAAATGTGAAGAAAACAGAGGTACTCACTTGCTGGGCACTTTTTATTTGTTTGTTTATATCAAATGCCTAATTCACAGTAAGCATCATCCAAGTATCTACTGTCATCATTCAATAAACATTAGCCACATGAAATGAGAATAGACGTAGGCTCAGCTTGAAATTCCAGATTATGTCTGAGATTGAAAA
>NC_022013.1:77002600-77008371 GCF_000317375.1 Microtus ochrogaster
GTTCGGGAGCGCGGGCAGGACAAAAAGCAGGCCTGCTGGCCTCCTCACTACAACACAGTAGGCACTGCTCGGAACAAGCTAAGCAGCCACACAGTAGGCACTGCTCGGAACCAGCTAAGCAGCCACACAGTGGGCATTGATCAGAACCAGCTAAGCGGTCCTTCAGATACGAGCCTACATAAGTCTAACCTCGGGTCAAAAAAGCTTCCGACCACTACGTATGACTGCTCTGGAAACTTCTGTAATTCTTACGCTCTAGTAAAATACTTCTAGTTACTCTGAAAACAAAAACTAAAAAGAAGTAATAGGGGCATCTGTTGCTTTGCCTCTAAATAACTACGAAGTTGTCGTAAGGCTGCCAGGTTCTAGAAAATTAAAAATAGAAAGAGAAAGGTACTAAAGAGATTGAATATAAAAGAAAGAGTTCCTTTGTTGTCCAAAATGGAATGATTCTAATTTACTCCTGATGATCAAAAACTGTTCCTCAAGCTCTGAATTGGGAGCAGCGAGCCTGCAGAAGCTCGTCTAACTTGTATCCTGAGGCTTTCTCGGGGGAGCACTATTACCTGATTAGCTCTCCTGAGGAAAGTTGTTTTTCTTCTTACATTCCAAAAAAGCAATAAACATTTTACTTGATTCCTAATGTTAGGCATAATTGTTTTTTAAATGCACCTCCATGTTGATCCTTAATTTAAAAAACAAAATCCGAACACATACAAAATCCGGGCTGTGGGACCACTGAGAAGGCTCAGAGAATAAGCCCAGGCTCAACCTCCAGAGCCCAAGTGGTGACGGGACAAGCAAGTCCCACAAGCTACTCTCTGACCTCCACATGCATGTCAGCGGCCACACTCACACAGACACATGCACACACACAAACAAATAATGTTAAAGACAAAACAAAAACCTCGGGCTGTGGGCATAGCTCAGTGGCACAGGTTCTCACTTCTGTGAGACCCCAGGTTTGATCCCCAGTTCTAAAAACAACCACACAAAAAAAAAAAACCAAACTGCTAACACTGTAAAAAGCACAGTCTGGAACGTAAGCAGTAAATGAGGACACTTATAGACTTATAGAGAGAAGAGAGTCAATGTCAACAGTCTTCAAGTTCAGTGAACACGGCAACAGGCAGTATGTGCAGCACGGGCGTGTGAGTGTTTCTAAGGCATGTGCTTCGACACCTAATTTATGATGGGATATTTTATTTCTGCCTGCAGGCCAGCAGGGAGCACCAGATCTCATTACAGGTGGCTGCGAGACACCATGTGGTTGCTGGGAATTGAACTCAGGACCTCTGGAAGAGCAGTCAGTGCTCTTAACCTCTGAGCCATCTCCCCAGCCCATATACTGGGATACTTTAAATCTGCATTTGACAACCTTCTGTTTTGGAAGTAATAATAAATTATCACACTCAGGGCTTTCGGTCATACTCCCAGGCCTTCATCGGCTCCGTCCCTTCCTCCATCTCCATCATCCTCTCCTTTCTTGACTCCTCCCACCCTGCCCCACCACGGTCAGCTCTTTCCTAGGGCCTGCAGCACTACATACCTTCCTGTACTACTGTATCTAGTTAAGCACAACAAACTCCACTCTACCGTAAGTAGAAAAGGGAAACCCGAGCACTCCCTTGCATACCTTCTAGAGCCAAGTGCCTGGAACGGCACACCCCAATACACATGGTGCCCAGGATAAAGAGGAAAGCAATCTGGGCTGGAACGATGACTCGGTGGTAAGAGCACTCACTGCTTCTGCAGAGGACCAAGGTGCAAGTCCCAGCACCAACATGGTGGCTCACTGTGATCTATACCTCCAGTTCCTGGAGATTCAATTACTTCTTACGGACTCTCTGTCTGCACTCAACACACATGTAGCAACATTTTTATGTGCAGGCAAAACATTCATATGCATAAAATAAAAATACATAAAACATAAAAAGAAAAAAGAAGAGGGCAAACAGCCTGGGGCCAAATACAATGACCAGTGCTTTTGTTGAAATGAAACCACTTCCAGCGTGAGAAACCTACGGTCTGTCTAGTAAGAGGCAAAGGCCTGTAGGCCAACAGATGCAACGCTGGTGTTCTGATTCTATAAGCTTTGTATCAGGAAATCAAAGGTATCCGTGACTAAAAAGGCCTCAAGAATGACATAGGAAAAAGCCCCTCATGTTGTTATATATCTCAGAAAAACTACAGCTCACACCCACCCATACAACAATCTGACCTACAAAAAGGGAAGGCAAACTTCTTCCTATTCTTCATGAAGTTGGTCTTCTTGCTATCTTGACAGACTTGCTCAAGCCAGCATCTTACATCTGTCTGACTCTGCACCATTTCCAAATGCCACCAGCCACTTGCAAGTCCCAAGCTCAGCTTAGCCCAGTCTAGTCTCGGGTTCTCGGGAACCTCTTCCTGTATGCTTTCTAAACTGATACTCCAATGCTGCTCTCTTGTTACTCCTTCACCCACACCTGTCTTCCTCAAGAATCAACCCTAGCAATCGAGCTAATTCCTGACACTGTCTTCATCTTGGAGTTAGGCAGAACTGGTTCCACAGACCAAAGCGCTACTGCTTTGTCACAGAAACTTTAGCAAACTTCTAAACTTCCTTGAATCTGTTTCCTCATCATGAAGTTGAAAATTACGCTGGGGGATAAGTACACAATGCCCAGCACACACCAGCATTGCACACATAAGTGCTCATTTCGTGTCATCAATAGTCTTACTCGCTGCTGCGGGAAATGAGCAGGTTTCAAAATTCAAGCTAAGCAACAAAACTTAAGAAAATCAGTGCTAAATTTGGAACAGTGAACTGATGTAAACAACCTCGAAAAAATTTTAACAGTTATTTATTTGCAGGAGGTGGGGAGGGGACACCTTTGGCTGCCAGAGGACAGTCTGCAGGGGTCAGTTCCCGCCTTCCACCGTGTAGATCCCTGGAACTGAACACAGGTCTTCGGGCTTGACAGCAAGCACCTCTATCTACTGAGTCACCTCGCCAGCCCAGTCTGTCCTCATGTCACTCAAGTCACAGAAGTACACATGCATCTCCTTCAGAAAAGGCTCAGAAAAACTCCAACAAACGCGAGGTCCGAGACGGGTGAACTAATGGTGAATCCTTCGCCAGCAGCCTACCTGCCTCACAGCAAACCCGCCTCTAAATGAGAACTGAAAAGCAGGCAGCGCTTCGGTTACATAAGCCAGACAAAACACCCACTAGCGTTTTTAACTGTGTGTTTTCCCTCCGGAACAAGCCAGCCCGCCCCTGCAAATTTCATTCTAAGAGAAAGTCCACGTGGGACAGAGACTAGGTCATCCATTTAAAGTCATCCGCCAGTATTTCACCCCAGAACGGAAAGCAGAGCCTGCCATCCCATATCTACCCACCACCCTCCTACCCCTCCACCCGCCCCCCATCACCACCACCCCTGTCTACCTGGAGTCCAGTCTCCTGCCTGGGATCCCCATCATCTTCATCCTGGGGTCACTATCTCCTGTCTGGGGTCCCCATCATCTCCATCCTGGAGTCCTGACTCCTGCCGAGAGTTCTCAGCATCTCAATCCTGGAATCTCCATCTTCGAGTCCATTCTCCTGCCTGGGATCCCCATCATCTCCAACCTTGAGTCTCTTCTGCCTGGAGTCCCTGTCTCCTGTCTGGGGTTCCCAGTATCTCCATCCTAGGGTCCCGTCTCTGCCTGCAGTTCCTGTCTACTACCTAGCGCCTCCTGTCTGAGTCTCCATCCCCGCGAGTCCTCACTACCACCGGCCGCACCCAGCCGCAGTCCGAAGCCCGCGCCCCGCCCCGGTGTCCCTATCCAGGCACTCACCCGGGCGGTAACCTTATAGACTGTGTAGCCCCGGGGGTGTCGCTGGGGCTCGGTGACAGTGTAGAAGCGGGCCAGGTCGGCACTGTGACCCCAAGGAGAGGTCATCCTCCCTCCGCCCCTGACTCCGCCAGCTGGGGACCATTGGGACGCCCCAGCCACAGCGGACTCCAACTTGCACACAGCACCGCGGCGAGGGGGCGGTGGCTCCTGGGGCCTGCCGCGAGGATCTGCTTCCGGTTTCCCACATACACTTCCGGATCAGCCTCCTCCGCATTCGGGAAAGGAGAGGGGTAGGATTCTCTCCGAGCTCTGTGACCTCGGTTGCGCTGCGAGCGCCGGTCCCAGTCGCTGTGGACACCCGAGGCGTCCCTACTAAATCTCCTCGTGCACTAGCTTGGATGTCTTCTAGAATTTGCGAGCTGGTGAGAGAGGTTGGAGCCTCCCGCCCTGTGCTCAAGCTTCGGTGGAGTCCTGGGTGATGGAAGCAGAAGCTCCCAAGTCACGCATCTCCTTTCCTCCCCTGCTCAAGTTGCCTTCCCATACCCACAGCAACATCTCAGCGCTCTGACAGATACGTCCCCTGTTTCTTCAGATGGAGCCTCTTGTCTGCAGCCTGTCTTTGCCAGACCAGGCTGCTTGCACAGCGAGCCTCAACCACACATAAAGGTTCACCCCTGTGAACCAGGAGGACTCCTGCGTGTTTGAGACGAACATGAGTAAAATAGTGAGTTTCGAGTCAGCCTGAGCTAAATGAGGAGACCCTGTCTCAAAACAACAAAATCCACTCAGCCACAGGTTCCAGGGTAGTCTGCTATACGTAGCAAGACTCTCAAAAGTTTGGCTGGTTGGTTGACTTTTCAAGACAGGGTTTCTCTGTGTAGCCTTATCTGTCCTGGAGTTCCCTCTATAGACCAGGCTGCCCTCGAACTCACAGCACTCCACCTGTCTCTGCCTCCTGAGTGCTGGGATGAAAGGTGTGTGCTGCCACCACTCCGCCACACCAAGTGTTTGTAACTGCTGAGTTATCTCTATACCTTCTTAAGACTGCTTGTCACTTATTCATTATCCCTGAACTCACCACCTACTCTGGGCCAGATGTTATGCTAATTAAGCTTTGGAATTACAAAGGATCATCCTTCTCTATACAACATGTCATATGTAAACAAAATACATCGATGCATCGTGATAAATATGACAGACACATACCCTGAAATCATACAGAAACACAGCTTTGGAATCCAGAGGGGTTGCCTAAGGCTTTCTGTCTAGGGAAACTGGCTGATGTGGGAAAGACAGATGGCAGCTGGCAAGAAAGGAGTAAAGAGCATCCTTTTGCCTTTTCCCCTCGCCTTTCCCCTTTCTTCGCATCAATTGCATGAATGCTGTGTCACCTATCTTTTCATTTCTCCTGGTCAGTCTGGCTGATAATTCGAACATGCTCCAAATAAACTTTCTAATAACCCCATCATACCCAGGACTTTCAGCTTTAGACGTTTCTGCCAATTTTACATTTTCATAGCTCTTACCTAGTATATGAGTTCACATTACCGTTTTTTTTTTTTTTCTTTTATACTGAGATGACTCCCTTTCAGTCTTTTTTGATTTTGTCTCCTTCCAGGAGCCTTTAATGTTTTGTTTGCTGGGATTTTTGCCTCTGGTCTTTTGTCAGCTCTGGCAGACTCACGAATCTGCATTTTCGTTCACATGTCTCTGGTAGGTCTCAGACTCTACCCTGAAAGCATTTCCGATCAAAGCCCAAGCTTTCCTTCACACCCTGTTCCTGTTTCCCCAGGTAGCTTTACCTTCTACGTCTTATATTGCTCAGCTATTGGGAATCATCCTCAGGAATTTTCTTCATTGCTGTCTCCAAGGTTGTTTGATTTACCAAATGCTGCTAGTCAAAGTAGAACAGAAAAAGATATGCCAGGACTGGGGAGGTGACTCAG
>NC_022013.1:77010751-77011502 GCF_000317375.1 Microtus ochrogaster
AAAAAAGAATTTAAGGTGTTGCTCAACTCACCCTACTCAATGACACGTGTTTTGCACTTCATTTTTCACCTCCAAATCCTGAGAAGTATTTCCAGATAGCCTAACACCTCTTAGTAAAAAATAGCCCATGTTGTCATGGTGATGTAGTTCTCCCACCCAACTTTACAGTCTGGCCCAACTCTGTTAGAGGTAAGGTCTCACTATATTGCTAGTTTGACCACAACTATCTATAAATCCCAGGCTGGCCCAGATTTGCAATCCTCCTGCCTCTAAGTGTGTGCCACTATGACCTCAAATTCACTAGCAGAAACTGACCTTGAACTCTTGACCCTCCTACTGCCACCTCCCAGACGCTGGAATTGCAGGTGTGTGCAAACACACCCCATTTAAAACTTGATCCTTCAGAGCCTCCCATTCACTATGTGGTTTAGAATAAGTGTATGTATTCGGCCCTTGTTCTTGTTTTCTAGTACACAGTATGATCTATAAGAAAGCTGAGCACGGTTGGCTTTAGTACCTTTCTCTGGTACACAGGTGCTGAAACATGGCATCTCTTACATGCTAAATATCTTCTTTCTGTGATGACAGCATAATTTATGTCTGGAGGCTTGGGGTGGGAAGCCTAAGTAGCCGGGGAAAACAATCACGTGATTAGAGGGTTAGCAATTTTAGTCCACCCTTGAACCTCAGATAAGGTCAATGATGAAATCAATCATGTTTAAAGAAGTCTGCCTTCTGGAAAATATTCTCT
>NC_022013.1:77012502-77021746 GCF_000317375.1 Microtus ochrogaster
CCTCTTTCAAGCTGCCAGTGTTGATCTATGGACTGCAGCAGTACACTGGGCTGTGCTCTCGCAGGGATGGTGAGATGCTCTGGGGTGTATTGATACCTCCAATTTCATTCTTTTCTCAATGTTGGTCTTCATATCACCTCAAGGCTTAGACTTGTCAAGGAACAAGTCTCATGAGGGCAGTAGTCTTGAAAGGAGACACTGTACAGAACTGGAAGGCAGAAAGAAAGATGTGTTCATTGTGATGCTCCTGTAGATGGCTGGATTGTTTCTCATAGGGAAGTCCTGGGTCACCTGTCACTCCTAAGGAACTGCTGTTGTAAGCAGCTCATCAACAGTTAAAATTCATGAAGCCTTGTTAGAAATATGGAAAAGGAAGGGAGCCACAGGACTGCCCCTTCAGTCTGGGAAGATCTGAATGAGTCTGCACATGCAAAAATGACTTGAAATTTATGTACAGACACTTGTACGAATCCATCTTCAATTGACTGAATGTTGTTAAGATAGCCCTTCTCCAAAGCATGGATGGAATGTTCTTTCACCACACATTTTATAAACATCTCCTTTTTTTTTTTTTTTGAGACAGGGCCTCACTATGTAGACCAGACTGGCTTTGAATTCACCATGATCTGCCCACCTCTGCCTTCCAAGGGATGAGATCAAATATATGCACCATCATGCCCAGCCTAGACTGTGTATACATATATATGCATATGAATTATGACTGGAGTGTGTGTGTTAGGAGTTAGGTGTGGAGACACAAAATGTAATCCTAACATTAGGGAGAAGGAGACCAGATGTAGATAGCAAGTTCAAGGCCGGCCTAGACTACAGAGTGAGTTCTGAACTGAGGGGCAAAGCCTTTGCTCAAGAAACAAAGGGAAGAAAGGATGGCAGGAAAGAGGAAGGAAGTACATTCTGTAAGAACTAGAAACGAAATCACTGTGTGGAGCAATGGGAATTTCTATACCCTCCTACGACCTAGTGGGTGAGCTACTAATGTGGAGAGCAAGCTGATAATGCATCAGGAACATGCATTTTTATCCGGTATCTTTAGTAACTGCACCTTTGGGAATGTAGAAAGAGACAGCAAAAATATGGGCAATGTTCCTAAAAGCATTGATGAAATAACAAAACAGAAGCCAGGAAGAGCACAAACACATAAGAACAAAGCCAAGGGTTAATAAGTTATTGTGTTTGGGATATTATATGCTAAAAATAAGCCAGCAAAAGCAACACTAAAACTTGCATTATTTATTTTATTTTTGGTTTTTCCAGACAGGTTTTCTATGTGTATCTTTGGAGCCTGTCCTAGAACTTGCTCTATAGACCAGGCTGACCTCAGACTCACAGACATCTGCTTGTGTCTGCCTCCCGAGTGCTAGTATTAAAGGCATGCATCACCACCATCCAGCTAAAAAATTTTATTATCTTTAATTATATGTGTGTGTGTCTATGTGTGGTTACCCACATGTATGCTGTGAGTACCCTTGGAAACCATGGGCATTGGACCCCTGGCACTGGAATTACAGACAGTTGTGAGATGCCTGGTATAAATGCTGGGAACTGAACTCAGGTCCTCTGTAAGAACAAAGAGAATCCTTCTCAACAGAGGCTGCTCTTTTGTTTCCCGACCGCCCAGACACCCGACAGCAGATAATCACACAGAAACTAGGTTAATTACAACACTGTTTGGCCAATAGCTTATGCATATTTCTAACTAACTCTTACATCTTAAATCAACCCATTTCTATTAATCTGTGAATCACCATGAGGTTATGGTCTACCAGTAAGGTTCTGACTAGCTGTTGACATCTTTCTTCTTCGGCAGCTACGTGACATCTCTTTGACTCTGCCTACTTTCTCTCTATGTTCCTCTTCGGGTTTCCTGCCTGGCTTTACTCTACTATGCCATTGGCCGAAATAGCTTCTTTAATAACCAATGGTAATAAAACATATTCATAACATACAGAGGGGAATCTCACATCACATGCTTAACTGCAGAACCATCTCTCCAGCCCCTAATTTATTCTATGTTGTCTTTTGAGGTGCTAGGGGTTGAGCCCAGGACCTTGAATGTCCTAGCCAAGTATCCTACCACTGAACTACATCCCTCGTTCTAGTGTGGCCGAGAGTGCAAAGGAAGTTGTAGGAAGATACAAGATGTCACATCATTTTTATAGCTTTAAAATGTATAAAGTCATCATACTTTAAATACTTACACCTATAGAATATCCACTGATACACATGGATGGGAAAAGCAACAGGGCACTGGTCGAAATTGCAGAACTAGCTTGTCCCTGGGAAAGCCAGGTGCTTCAACAATATTCGTGACATTTTTTCTTGAGAGTAGGGCTAATTAAATGAGTGAATAGATCTTAACTACAAGTGCAATTAGAAGCCACTCAATTCTGTCAGGATGGAGCCACACTATCCGAGAAGATGATCTGAGCTGGTCAGCAAACCACAAGTGTTGTGTCCCAGCTGTGGCCCTGCCTTCTACAACTAAGGAAGACTTCATACACTTGGGGCAAAGTAGAACTTGAGAGCTACTTTCCAGGTAATTCTAAGTTCTCTGCTATGGCTCAAAATTCAGACTTTAAATACTACTTTCCTTTCTGCCATATTTTGATAGCTATTTCTTGAATTATTTGTTTGTTTGTTGTTTTAAATAGGATCTTGTGTATCCCAAGCTGGCCTTGAACTCCCTATATAGTTTTGAGCACTCAATCCTCCTGTGTCCATTTCATGAATGCTTGGATTACAGGCATGCACTACCACACCCAATTCATGTGGCAATGGGCATCAAATTCAGAGCACTGTGTGTGCTAGGCAAGCAGTTGGCTGACTCGGCTGCATCTCTGGCCCCTTCTTCTCTATTTCTAGTCATAGAGTCCACCGAGTGGTTCTCTGGACCGCTGCCATACTCTGAAAGGTTCTCCATTACTGATGCGGTCCGCGGGAGGGACACTGAATTCATTCCTGTTCCACTTTCTGCTCCAGATCAGCCTGACAACTCCAGGGCCACAGACACTGATGTTAGCCACTTGGATTTTCAGGTTTCAGAGAGTATCCAGGCTCCGAAATACTTCATTTCCTTTCAGGCAAAAGACTAGATGATCTGGATTTCATTCATGTTCATTCCTGTGCCAAGTCCAGTAAAAGTCAAGTTTGTGAATTTGTTTAAAAAAGCGTTTGAGGATGTGCTATGTGCATATAATATATTCACCAAATGCATCCCCTCTCTTCCCTCCCCTCCAATTTCTCCACATTCCCTTCTGATTTCCTGCGCCTTTTTCTTTCAAACCCTCCGAGTCCACTTAGTGCTGCGTGCGTGAGAGCAGGGCCATGTACTGCAGCATGACAGACGCATCCCTGAAGAAAACTCACTTTTCCCTCCTCCAACAGCCATCAGTGGCCAGTGGCTCCCTAGCTAGGAGGGAGACTTAATGACATCTTCTCCCAATCCCTGCTAGAATTTTGTCTGCCCTGATTCTGCACAGTGCTTGTGCATGCTGTCACAACCACTGCTGAGTACAGACTGTACACAGTACAACTGCCCTGTGGATCTGAAAAAGTTTCCCTGTAGCCGCCACCACCTCTGCCTCTCACAACCTTTCTGCTCCCTCCTGCCAGCCTGGTCTATAGAGTGAGTTCCAAGACAGCCAGGGCTATATAGAGAAACCCCATCTCTAAAACAAAACAAACGAATGCATCTTAATGTCATTTGTGTATTTCAAAGTGATACATTTTTTCTTTGTTTTAAAATTTATTTAACTTTTATTTTATGTGCATTGGTGTGAAGGTGTCAGGATTCCTGGAACAGACAGTTGTGAGCTGCCACATGGGGTGCTAGGAATTGAACCCCATCCTTTGGAAGAGCAACCAGGGCTCTCAACCACTGAGTCACCTCTCCAGCCCCAGTACTTACTTCTTTACACAACAAGCCAAAGGAGCTGGGGTGTACCGGAGGAGAGACTCCGATGAATGGCAGGTGTCCCATAAGTCTGGTCCAGTTAATAATCTATTTGATGATATTTTGTCTGCCATGTGTTGCTATAGTCAGCAGAGTACTAGGTTGAATAAATTTGAAAATAATGAGTCATAACCCTTCTCACAAGCTACTTACAATGTCATTATGGAAGAAGGCATATGCGAAACTACAGGTCAAATGTAATAAACTGGATTTCATTTTAAAAAATGAATTTCAAACTACAAAATTGTGACTACCTTAGAAAATAGGGTAGTATAAAACAAGCAATCAGCCCTCATTTGCAGATTCCGCATTTGCAAACTGCCTAGTCCCTAAAACCTATCTCTAATGCACAAGCCGATCCTTCCAGTGTTTTCACAGTAACCAACTCTAGTTGCCTAGTGTGCTGTGTTCCTAGCTGAGGCTGAGTAAGGCACACGGTGCCCTCTTGAGTTTCCAGGTTTTAAGAAAGCAACGTTTTTACAGCCTACTTAATCCACACTTGACTGGTTTTGCTGTTTTTTAAAAACAGTCCCCAAGCACACTGCTGTAAGATTCTGAAGGGACAAAGGAAATGATGTGATATATAGAGAAAATATGTATACTAAATAACCTTCGTTTAGGCATGAATTGGAATGCGATTGGACCTGGGTTTAAAGTTAGTGAAGTTGAAAGCTCCCAGTCCAGCTTGCTAAGCAGCTTAGCACCAGATGAAAGACCCCCCTGCCCAGCTTGTTAAACAACTTAGCACCGGTAACACCATTTTGCAAGGCTTGTACTGAATATTCAGGGTTTTAACAAAGGGCAGTTTAGAAGCTGCCAAAACGAGATAGAGACACCTATGGCTGGGCCGGGGGAGGAACGGTGAATACCCAGAAAGATACCCTGTCTGCCCTAGACAAGAGCCAAGGCAGCCCATATCTGAATTCTCGGGAACCAGGGACCTTGTCCTGACTTGAACTCGGCCATATTCAAACTGACCAATGAAAACCCTGTAACTATGCATCTCGCTTCTGTAACCGTGCTTCTGCTCCCTTTACCCCAGCCTGACAGCGCGCCAGTCCTCCGAGAGACTTGGACGCCCCAGGTACCTGTGTATCTGAATAAACCTCTTGCTGTTTGCATCTGCACAAGTGGTCTCGCTGTTCCTTGGGAAGGGTCTCCCCAGACTGAAAGACACTCTCTGAGGGTCTTTCAAAGTAACAAGAAACATGCATAAAACAAGATTTCATATTGGCTGATGAAAACGTGATCAGAAGTCAAGTGTGGCAGTACATGCCTGTAATCCCAGCACTGACATCGATGTGAGGTGAGTTTGAGGCCAGTATTTATCACCTAGCAAGATTTTTTTTTTTTGCAAGATTTTTTTTTTCAGAATGTATGCCTGTGCGGGCACGCATGTGTGAAATCAGACACTCAACTTTCCTCGTAATTCACTAATTCAGCATTCCTGGCATGTTTATACAATTTAACTACTTCAGAGAAAGAGAATCAGCTACACTGTGAAAGTAAAGTAGTTCTCAAAATTAACAGAAGGGGGGGAAAAAGAAACAAAAACCCCGAACTTCCCCCAAGAAAATACTACGCAGCTCTACTAAAACAACCTCCGCAAGCAGCGACCCTAGCTCCCGGTGCCCTCTGCTTTTGGCCTCGCTCTCCTTCCTGTGTCTTCCTATGTTTTCCAAGAATCTCAGACTCCTACGCTAGATCTGACAGACAGGGATAATCAACACAACGTGAGTACGAGTTCCCCTGTTACATCCTAAATTAAACTGTAAGCCCCACCTGCCCAAAGACAGGGAACTTCAGGGATTCTGGGAGTTGTAGTTCTTTTTTTAAAAAAAAAAAAACAACAACAAAGTCTCATGAGAAAGTACGGTTGCCTGTGAGTTTTGACAGTAAAAGCTCCCCCTCCCCCCTACAGGTATCTCAGGGCCGCTCAGCTGGAAAGTTTCAGGGAGTGATCCTGACCAAGGTTCATCGTGGACAGTATTTAAACTTTAGTAAAAACGTCTTTTAAATATGGCCCGAAAATGGTGGGATCAGTTTTATTCCGGCGAATCGCAGAATCAACACTATTTAGATGTATTCCCACAAAATTAATTTATAAAAATCTTAAGTCCGAAGTTCTATGGAAACCCACTGAACAGTATTTCCTCAACATCTATCTGCCTTTTGGATCTGCCCGAGCACGTGAAAAACACACCAAGTCTCCATCAGCGCCAGCTCAGAGGTGTCCATAGAGACGCCCGGCACTAGCGTTCTGCTCCTTTAAGAGGCGGTCCGGAGTTTTGCCCTGTGCGGAAACGGCTTCCCGCGCACACTCTGCGCATGCACGGAGTCGCGCGGTCGAAGGACTTGTCCCAGAAGGCAAGATGGCGACCCAGTCTACGGAGAGACGCTCCTCCCAGCATGCCTAGCGGCCGCGCCGGACCCGAGGCAGAATGATGGAGATCCGGCGGGACCCTGCGAGTGTCCGGGGCTGAGGCGCAGCCGTGGGCCTGAGCGTTGGACGCTCACCGAGAGCTGAAATGGAGACGTGGCGCTGTGTGCGGAGGGGCTACGGCCGCTGTGTGGCGGGGCGAGGCCGGTCAGTCTCGGCGGGAGGGAAGAGGAAGGGGCGGGCGGCCCGGGGCGGGGCGCGGGAGGGAGGGAGGAAGGCGGAGGAAGAGGGTCCGCGGCGGGGACGCGCCTGGCGGCGCTGAGGGAGAGGTAACGCGCGGGCGGCTGGCCGGGCGGGCGGCGGCCTCCAGGGTCCGGCTGTCCTCGCGTGGCCCCCACGCTCGCCGCCACCCGCACGCGAGGCTCGGCCTGGAGGGAGGCCGCGCTCCCTGGGGTGGCTGGGCCAGCGCCCTCTGCTCGCAAACTTCGGTCAGGCGGAGGCCAACTTTGCTGGGCACCCTCAAGTTCTCACTCCATCCTGAGTATTTTTCTCGAAGTTCATTCATTGAGAGTCGGGCGCGATGGCTCACTCCTGTAATCTCAACACCAGGAGGCTGAGGCAGGAGGATAGCTGTGAATTTGAGCGTGGCCGGGATTAGACTGAAACTCCGCCTCTCACCCACCCCCACAAAAAAACTTGGAATTTTAAAGCGCCACAGTACACAGTGCTGCTTCTATTAATATCACCCCAAATAGTGCCCGCCGAATCTTAGATTTGATGCCCTGGTTGTGTTTTTCTCTAATAAACTTTGAAGACTTAGATGTTAAGATTCCAGAGGTTTGTGTAACCTTTCAAACCGTCTGGTGTGCCACGCGTGGGAAATAGCACGGCATCATTACATAAGCCGTTGGGATCCGCCAACTCCGTTATGCCTGGTTCCTCCTGGCAGTGTGAGTGCCAGCTGTGTGCCAGGCATCGTATTAGGTAGTCCGTTGGCTAGAGACGGGGCTTAAGGTGAATGGAGCTGTTCTGGCCTTCAGAAAGGATAATGGTGTCGTAACTGCCAACCCAAAGAGTGTCAAGTGCAGGGCGCAGTGTAGTCTCATACCAAGACAGGAAACAACAGTGTCAGCACCGGGAAGGTTGCAGCAGAAGTAAGGATTAAGAGTTCAGGACCAGCTTGTCCTGTCTCGGAAGAAAAAAAAATTGTTTTTGCTTCTTGTGTTTTTTTTTTTTTTTTGCAAGAGACAGCAGGGTTTCTCTGTAACCCTGGCTGCCCTGGAACTCTTTCTGTAGACCAGGTTGGTCTTGGACTCAGAGATCCACCTGCCTCTGCCTCCTGAATGCTGGGATTGAAGGTGTGTGTTGCCATGCCTGGCTCAAAAAAGTTCTTTTTGAATTTTAAAAATAAAAAGGTCCAGGTGCTGAGATCCCTACGAATGACTTTGATAGTCAGTGGCCCTGTTGTGATAGATAGTGCCCTTGCTGTGCCTTTAAGTATTTATAGTCAGTTTGGTTCAGAGAGCAGTTTGAGCTATAAGTTTCAAATATATACTAATCAAAGCTAAATAGTTTCAAATGAGAGCTAGCATTGATAAGGAAATGCAACTTCTGCAGACTCCCAGTAGCGATAGTAGATGTTGACACAGGAACTCAAGGGAATGGAGGCCTCTGAGTCCCCAGCCAGAGGATGCAGCGAGAAGTCAAGTTCAGTGCTTTTTGAGAACTTGAGAGCAGCATGTCTGTTAAACAGAAGCTTGGTGAACTGGGAAGATGGCTCAGTTGGTTAAGTGCTTGCTGTCCAGCACAAGGACCTGAGTTGGAACCCCTAGCAACCATGTAAAAACTGGGAGTGGTGTCACCTGTTCATAACCCCAGTGTTGGGGAGGCAGGAGCAGGAGGCTCCCAGAGTTTGCTAATCTGCTAGTCTAGACAACTCACATAGTTCCAGCTCCCAAGTTCAAGGAGAGATCTTGTCTCAGAATCCAAGGTCAAGAACAATAAAGACACCTCCCGGGAACCTCTGGCTGTGCACACACAAGCACTTGCAACTTCACACACAGGAAACAGTCTTATTGTACTCTGCTGAAACTGATGCCATCGAGTTTGGGTATAGACGCTTTCCTGGTAGATAGATAGTCCTTATGCTCCTTAATTTCCCCCGGGGCTGTGTGATTAAGAACGAGGAAAGAATAGAAATGTGTTCTCCTCCCATTGGTTAGTAAGGGAAGTAAGTAGCTTTATCAAGTCAGAACCCTTTCACGGATTTTAGATTTTAGCTTTACCAGTATTTGGGAAGAATTTAACTTTGGTATAAAAGTGCTGTTCCAAAACATGTTTTTACTCTAAACTCAAGTTGGAAGGAAACATGCTTTTTCTTACATTCTAATATGTGTGTCATATTGAACTGTTAGGTTTATTATGGGTTTGTCTGTTTAGTTTTTGAAATCTAAACACAGGATTTTTGGTGGACTAACTTCTCAGTTGGATTGTGGATGAACTTCTTGGGGTGTCTGGTGTTTTCTTGTTGAGGTACTGGTGCTGATAGTTAAACATGAGTGCTTTCCTCTTCATTCTTACATGCACTTTTTTTTTTAAAAAAAAATATGGAACGCTTCACAAATTTGCATGTCATCCTTGCACAGGGGCCATGCTAATCTTCTCTGTATCGTTCCAATTTTAGTATATGTGCTGCCGAAGTGAGCACCTTACATGCACTTTTGTCTCTGTGATGGCGTCAGGGATAGTTGTGAACTGCCATGTGGGTGCTGGGAATTGAACCCAGGTCTTCTGGAAGAGCAGCTATCTCTCTAGCCGAAAGTTTGTTTTGTTTTGTTTGGTTGGTTTTTTAAGTTTTGTTTTCGGGTTTTGGGTTTTGGTTTTTTTTTTTT
>NC_022013.1:77021931-77022807 GCF_000317375.1 Microtus ochrogaster
TTGTTTGTTTTGTTTTGAGACAGGGCTTCTCTGTGTAGCTCTGGCTGTCCTGGAACTCACTCTGTAGACCAGGCTAGCCTCAAGCTCAGAAATCCACATGCCTTTGCCTCCGCAGTGCTGGGATTAAAGGTGTGTGTCATTACTCATTGGCCATTCTTCACAGATTTAGAAGTAAATTTAAATATGAGATGACATCTTACGTGTAGAAAATAGATTTGGATTTTATGTACTATAGCTGAACAAAAAGTGGTACTTCAAGGGGTGTCTTTATTTCTTCCAGGTACTCCATGTTTCCCCATCCACTGAAGAGTTGGGGTCGAGACTGGAGCACACCGTGGGAGGAGCTGCAGAGGTATTGCTGGAACAGACACATTTCCAGTTGTCTGCGGTGGCCTGGACACTACTCACGTGCGCCTTACCCATACTTGAGCAGCAGGCATTTCGCACTGAACTGCAGACCACCTCTTCTGGTTGACTCTGGGACTCAGTTTCAGTTCTATAATTGGAGACCTGACCATCTGCACAACACATCCTTGTTCCATCTCTCCAGTTACGTCATGAGCTCCGACAGAGATGAGCCCTCATCCAAACGAAGAAAATGCCATGGTAAAGGAGATGTTTATCTTGATAAAGGGACAGACAGAATGATAGGCTAAGTTGAAGCCATCATATCTAACCCTGAAGCCGTCTTCCATATCTTAGAGATGTGCTTATTTTTAGCCAGAAGTGACTGTGTTAGGGACAGTGTCTTTATCTTCAGCTGTGTCTCTTTCTGTGCATGTAGAAAAGGACTCTGAGACTGTATCAGTATATATGAGTAGATTTGTATAGTTTATGTCGGTACTCAAGTAAGTAGGCTATATAAGAATATAAAAG
>NC_022013.1:77022912-77036924 GCF_000317375.1 Microtus ochrogaster
CAGAAAAACCCTGTCTCGAAAAACCAAAAAAAAAAAAAGAAAAAAAAAAAGAATATAAAAGTAGAAAATGACTCTACTGATTGAATAACAGTAGAAAACAGAAGTAGATAAAGACACAAAATCTAAGAACAGTTTTCACATCCAGCAGTTTTTGAAGTCTTGGATGACTTAGAGATTAAATTGGCAGTGGAAGTCGCTGATCTAAAAATATTTAGTTTTGTGTTTTCATTTTAATAGTAACTATATAATGTAAAAAAATTTTTATTAGAAATAATTGTAAGTAGAATGTTACAGGATAAGATTTTAGCTTGTTAAATCTGTATTTCCCTATTTAGAGTATATAAATAAGTTAAATACATATTTTCCTTCTTTTTTTTCAGTACTAGGGATTGAACCAACACCTTATACTTGATCTGCCACTGAGCTAAATGCCCAGTCCTAGAGAGACTCAAGAGAGAGTCCGAATTATTACCTGTGAGAAATTGAGCCATATCTTAGTCAACTTTGTGGAACTCTTAAAAAATACATTGATTCCGTCTACTTTTCTCGTGCTGTTTTACTCCTAGACAGCTCGTGTACTCCCACCCCACTATCACCCCAGTGTGTAGTGAGGGTATAAGAGCTCAGATTGCCTTTCTGATTGAACTTTAGAGGAGGCTGCGTGGGAGCCTGGTGTAGGGAGCTGAAGCAGAGGTGGAAGAACTGAAAGGGAGCTCCTGAGCCCTTAGGGTTCAGGCTCCTTGTTCTTCGTTACCAGAAAGTTCTCTGGGGAATTCACCTAGTCCCAAGGCAGAAACAATTAATTGCTGCAGTTACAAAGAGCTAGTTCAAATAAACACACATGTAAGTAGACGCTAAGTCGTTGGCCATGGAAATCTGTGTGTGTAATAGGTCACGTTGGAACCAGGTCCTCAGAAGGACCCACTTGTACATCTGTGTGTTTGCTGCTCATCAGGCCAACTGCAACCTTTGGTAATTCCGTGCGCTCCCAGATGGCATCCTGACATGCAGCGTAAGCGTGGTAAAGTCAGGAAGCACGCCCTGCCACTGTGCCACGAGCTTGGAAAGGTCACCTAAAACTCCTTGGCTTTCTAGTATAATAAACGACACCTATTTTGAATGTCCGCTCAGGACATAATGAGGTATGTTGACATGCCTACCATACTATTGGCTTCATAGTGACTACTTAGAAACTTGTGGTGGTGGTGTTTCCCAGAAATGGATGGGGAGTTACATTTATAACTGATAATCTCTGATTGCTATCTGACTTTTTATCTGTCCATTCTTCCTAGGTGTTGAGAATAAGGAAAAGGCTCTTCATTAAGCCATATATGTGACTTCCGATATTTCACTAATACTTTACAATCAAGAGAACAGCATTACTAATTTGCCTATCACTTTAAAGTATTTGAAGGATTTGTGTGACACAATTATGACTTTTTAATTAGGCGCCCCACTACCTGCTCATGCCCACTACTTACTTTCTTTGACTCATCTCTCTTCTCTGCTGTGATCACCTTGTTCCTCCTGACATGGAAGGTATATAAACTTTTGCAGTGTGAATTTGTTGTAACTATGTGATGGCCAGAGACTGTTGACTGTGTCAGCGGTTTGGAGGAAGTCCTCCATGGAACCTAGCATTTGAACACACTTGCAGTAAAACAAAATGTGGTCAGGATGAACTGTGTTTCCTCCTCAGCAAAGATTTAGTTTTCTTGGGACAGGAAAAGCAATGCCAAGGGTTCCTTAACCTGTAGAAGTTCGAAAGCCACGACATTAATCAAGTATCCACTCGTCCTGGTTATTTAAGAAGAACCATTACAAAGTCGTTAATAATCATGATGTATTTTTATGTACACTCTGTACATATAAGAAACAATGAATGAGTGTTCTAAACATTCATTTTTTTAATATTTCATCACAGTAGTGACAGAGGATGGTACTGTAGTGGGGGTGAAAGCTTACACATCGTGAGATGGAGCCCTTCCATCTTATGAAGACTTAAGTCTGTGCCATGGGACACCCCCAGTTTGTGATTGGGGTCCTGTAACTGTCAGTGTATTTGTGGAGCTAATACTGTTACCCTTAATATTAAGCTTTGGGATGGGATTCTCCATGTTCAGTGCAGGATAGGGAAGAATTAACTTCTTTTGCTCATCCAGGCATGAGGCTGCTTTGGGAAAAATTCTCAATTGTCAAAAGATTTTTCTCTATTTTGATTTTGTTTCTTTCCACCTTTTTCTAAGCCCTTCCCTTAGCATCTTCATACCATGAGCTCCCTCGTCCCACCCAGTTCTCACTAATTATGCCGATTATCCTCCATGCAGCAGGTGGATGCTAGATTCGAGGAGAGTGACCTGCTGTAATGAGCTCCCATAACGTACTGTATTGGCAGCTGATAGAGTATGGGTGTTCTGACTGTGAACACCTTTCATTGTAGAAGACTATTTTAGAACAGTATTTTCTTTTCACTCTGTGTGTAAGTTAACTGTTCCCATGTATTTCCTTTTTGGTTTGGTTTTGGAGACACTGACTCACACTGCTGTAGCTCAGGTTGGCCTTAACTCTTGACAGTCCTTTGCCTCGTCCTCCTGAGTGCTGGAATTACAGAGGAAAGCCTCATGCTCAGGCAGCTCCAGTTAGAATTTTAGGCTTTGTAATCCAATGACATGAAAACCCACATGCAGGATAGAGGGAGCCAGTCTGTGGGTCTGTGGTAAAGCTGTCCTTTACCCTCAGCATGCTTGGCCAGCCACCTCCACCTGTTAGGTTTTCTCCTCGTTGTTGAGTTTGTAGGCTAACTAAATGTTCCTGTTTTTCTCATGGCTTCCATGACACTAAACATGTCCTCACTAATGTGACATAAGACATGGGATCAAAGATGAATGTACTTACTCATTTTTTTTTTTTTTGGCACTAGGCAGTGAACCTACTTGTCAGATAAGTGCTCAACCACCAAGTAATTCCCAGCCCTTGTTTGTTTGTTTGTTTTTGTTTTATCTTCTTGAGCATAGTATGTTGGCCAGGCTAACCCTGAACTTTTGATCCTCCTATTTCAGCTTTTCAAGTGCTGGTACTGAGTGCAGGTCTGGATATGAGTACATACATAGCACACACATGTACCCTGTGTGCCCCTGGGCCTGAATAGGAGCTTGTGGGTGAATACATTTACGCATATGCACCCTCAGAAAATGATAATTTCTCAGTTGAGAAATATCTGTAATTACAGAATCTTTTCTTTTTTTTTTTTTCCTTCGAGATAGGGTTTCTCTGTAGTTTTGGAGCCTGTCCTGGAATTAG
The DNA here is from genome assembly GCF_000317375.1 of Microtus ochrogaster. NCBI lineage: Eukaryota > Metazoa > Chordata > Mammalia > Rodentia > Cricetidae > Microtus > Microtus ochrogaster. The sequence continues at coordinate 77,026,213 of NC_022013.1, forward strand.
CTATTGTAGCCCAGGCTGGCCTCTAACTCACACAGATCCGCCTACCTCTGCCTCCTGAGTGCTGGGATTAAAGGCCTGTGATACCACCGCCTGGCAGAATCTTGTTTGTTTTTTTTAATATTTATTTATTTATTTATTATGTATACAATATTCTGTCTGTGTGCATGTCTGCAGGCCAGAAGAGGGCACCATACCTCTTTGCAGATGGTTGTGAGCCACCATGTGGTTGCCGGGAATTGAACTCAAGACCTTTGGAAGAGCAGGCAATGCTCTTAAGCACTGAGCCATCTCTCCAGCCCAGAATCTTGTATTTTCTTTTCCACTTTGATTGCTTTTTCAGAGAATACTGTCTTTGGTGGTTGTATGCAAGGCTGATTAAGCAGCCTCTGCCGTTTGTCCAGCACATTCTGTAATGCCATGCTAACTTTTGTTGTGGTATCCCTAGATGACAAGGATCCCTGTATGTAACAGCTCATTTTGTTCATTCTGTCCACACTGCCCCACTTTCACATTTTAGACACTAAACGCCCTTCCCACAGTTGTCATTCTCTACAACCCTCCATTCATGAGTAGACCGGAATTCTGAACTAAACGTGCTGGGAGGTCATCTCTGGAAAGCAGCTCTGGAGGAATCTCTCATTGCAGTAGAGAATGCTGAGCATGACTGATGGAGGCCTTCTTAACCAGAGACAAATGAGGAAGTGCAGCCTCCAGGAAGATGTGCTAGCCTCAGCCAGCACATGGGTTTGATGCCTGGGCAGCCCACCTGAGCGCAGCCCACCTGAGCTCAGCCCACCTGAGCGCAGCCCACCTGAGCGCAGCCCACCTGAGCGCAGCCCACCTGAGCGCAGCCCACCTGAGCGCAGCCCACCTGAGCGCAGCCCACCTGAGCGCAGCCCACCTGAGCGCAGCCCACCTGAGCACAGCCCACCTGAGCACAGCCCACGTGGGGACTGTCGTGTTGCTCTCTCCAAGGGGAAGCGTACTCATTAGCTGTGAGAGAGTTTTTGTGTACATGAAACTGTCTGGTCTCCTTTTGATTGATTCTTTTATATTTTGTCCTATGTATTTTAACAGGAACAATAAAAAGGAATTGGGAGTATTTATGTAGCCGTAAGAAAGAAAAACTGAAGGACGGAGAAGACGAGAATGCCGATCCCACGTGTGAGGACAGTGAAGGAAAGTTCGACTTTTCAGTGATGTCTTACAATATCCTCTCCCAAGACTTACTGGAGGATAACTCGCACCTCTACAGACACTGCCGGCGTCCAGTGTTACACTGGAGCTTCCGGTTCCCCAATATCCTGAAAGAAATCAAACATTTTGATGCCGATGTAAGTGTGAAGCCGTGTCAGAGCTTCTGTTCCGAGGACAGTGGTCGATTGTGCATGCCTGGGCAGTCTTAGTGAGGGGAGCCCTTGTTAGCGGTCACTGATAGAATTAATCTTCTAGCTCTTTTTCCTTGATGTATGAGTGTTCTGTCTGCATGTCTGCCTGCAGGCCAGAAGAAGGCACCAGATCTCATTACAGATGCTTGTGAGCCACCATGTGGGTGCTGGGAATTGAACTCGGGACCTCTAGAAGAGCAGCCAGTACTCTTAACCGCTGAGCTGTCTCTCCAGCCCCTCACCTAGTTTTTATTATTATTATTATTATTATAAAATATAAGATTATTTTATTTTCCTGTCTTTGATTTTTATAATTCTGTCAAATTTTCTGTGTTGATCTTTTTTATTTATTTATTTATTATGTGTACAATATTCTGTCTGTGTGTCTACCTGCAGGCCAGTAGAGGGCATCAGATCTCATTTCAGATGGTTGTGAGCCACCATGTGGTTGCTGGGAATTGAACTCAGGACCCTTGGAAGAGCAGGCAATGCTCTTAACCACTGAGCTATCTTTCCAGCCCCCTGTGTTGATCTTTTCAAAATAATAATGCACTTTGTACAAATTTTTATGTCTTAAAAAATCTTTATCTATGTCTACTTATTGTAACGTTTGAAAGTGAAAACTATGAAACACTTCCCATATTACTTAAAACAGTACCATACTAAAATCTTTAATTTTCTTAAGTTGGACAAGGTAAGAGGTTTCATTATGACATTTACATATATGTATAAAATATACGTTGAAGAATTTACATTGTCATGGAATCCCATATAGTTCTTAAACAGAGTGAAGTTTGAAAATGAGTAAATGAATACATCTGAAGTACACATTTATGTTAGAGAAGTTTGACAGTAACACGGTAGTTTAAGGTAGCTGAGTTTAAGTTGTGACATTAAAAATGGTCCAAGAAAGCTTCTCTTAAAACTTTAGGGAGGATTGACACCCAGGTGGCATCTCGAGGCTGCACGCTTTTCAAGCAGAAGATGAACTCGAAGCTCCTGTGGTTGATGCTGACCTGGTGCTGCAGGGTTCTTGAGGATGCTGATGTTTCATTAACTGAGGCCATGTCAACATGCAACCACATGCACCTTTGAAACTGGTTTGGGTCCACTTCTCATTTTCCCATGCCTAAAAAGCTTTTCACTACGATCTCAGTCAACTTCAGAAGAAATTTTAATTGAATTTAACTTCATCAAAATAAGGCTTCACCTAACTTTTCATTAAAATGAAAGCTTCACCTAGCTTTTCAAAAGAGCTGAAAGTTTTAAGTATGGTCAACTTTGAGAATCAGATAAAGCATTTTCAGCAAAAATATTGGTCTTGAAATTTCAATAATTTGTGCAAAAATTCATCTACATGATAAAAAAATTTTCTAGTAGCCTAGGATGACCTTGAACTGGTTTTCCTGTCCACCTATCAAGTGCTAAGTGCAGCTAAAGAGGCAGGGTTATTTTGTTTTGTTTGGGCAGGAGGGTTGCTGGAATGAAACCAACCTTAGGAAAGGACCCACGGGCTGGAGAGATGGCTTAGTGGTTCAGAACACTGGCTCTTCTTCCAAAGGACCTGGTTTCAACTCCCAGCACCTACATGGCAACACACAGCCATCTGTATCTCCAGTTCTAGGGAATCTGACATCCTCTTCTGGCCTCTGTGGGCACCGCAGAAACATGGTGCACAGAAATTCAGGCAAAGCATTTATAGCTAAAGTAAAAACAAAATCTCAACAACAACAAAAAATTTTTTTTAAAGAAAGTATGTCAGCCAGATATGGTATCATATGTCTGTAACCTAGCACGTGGCTGAGACAGAAGGACCACTCTGAGTTCAAGGCTGCTCTGGGTTAGATAGTGACAGCCAAGAGCTTAGTCATGATGAACATGGAGAGTCAGGGAAAATAGCCTCACATATATACAATACAAACAGTTCTTTCAGGAAATAGACCATTTTGAATGATAAGAAATGCTATCCCATATGAGTGTAGGCCATGGTTTTGAGATAATTAGATGTTTAGAAACATATTTCTTGTGATGTAGAGTATTTGAGAGCAATGCTTTTTTTTTCTTTCTTTTTTCCCCTGTTTTTTTAAGGCAGGGTTTCTATTCCTGGAACTAGTGCTTGTAGACCAGCCTGGCCTCCAAGTCGTAGAGGCCTGCCTCTGCCTCCTGAATTTTGGGATTAAAGGCGTGCGCCCAGCAATAATTCTTTTTCAAAAAATTAAATAAAAAAATCGGGGCAGTGGTGTCATATATCTTTTATTCAAAGCATTTGGGTGGCAGAGGCAAGCAGATATCATAGTTCAAGGCCAGCCTGGTCTACAGAGTGAGTTCCAGGACAGCCCGGGCTACACAAACCTTTTCTTGAAAAAACAAACAAACAAAATTAAAATAAGGAAGAACGTTAATTTATCCTAAAAATAAGAAAAGGTATATATGTCACTTTGATTTCTACGCTGTCAGATTTAAATAGAATTTATATTTGCATCTGTGTGTTTTAATTTAAACCACTGTTTTCTTAAAGGTGCTTTGTCTGCAGGAAGTTCAAGAAGATCACTATGGAACAGAAATCAGGCCAAGTCTGGAATCACTGGGTACAATGAAACCTTTATTTACTTTTCCAGTCTTATTCTTTCAGAGTTTCATATTATTAAAATGTAATTTTAAACAGAAGATGCTATATTTGGGTATAGCTTTTATTCATTCATATGTTTATTTATGTGTATCTGTCTTTCGAGACAGGGTTTCTCTATGTAACAGCTCTTGCTATCCAGGAACTCACTTTGTAGACCAGGCTGACCTCCAACTCTGAGATCCACCTACCTCTGCCTCCTGAATGCTCGCATTAAAGGTGTGTGCCTCCACTGACCAGCCTTTTTTCTTTTTAACTTTTTAAGATTTATTTATTTTTATGTATGTAAGTTTTGCCTACATTCTTGATCCATGGAGATTAGAAAGGGGTGTCATGTCCTAGAACTGGAGTTGCAGGTGGTTGTAAGCTATCATATGGATACGGTAACCCAAACCTGGGACCTCTGGAAAAGCAGTAAGGGCTCTTAACCACTGAGCCATCTCCCTAGCTCTATGGATAACTTTTAAATTTATTATTTTATGTATGTGAATATTTTGCCTGCATGTATGTCTGTGTACCATGTGTGAGACCCAAGCCTGTGGAGACCAGAAAAGGGCATTGGGTCCGATGGAATTACAAGCAGTTGTGAGCCACCATGTGGGTTCTAGAGCTAAACACAGGTTCTCTTTAAGAACAGCCAGTGTTCTTAACTGTTGAGCCATCTCCAGTCCCTTTGGGATAACTTAGTTTTGAAAATGTGATAGCTATTCCCAAATGTCAAGCAAATATTGCAGCATTTCTGCTGGAAATTTCACATTGATCTGATCTTAAAAGGGAAATGTTCCCAGGAGGGCACTGTCAGGGACCAGGCCTCCTACTTCACCAATAGAAGACTTTACTATGGCCTAGCAGATAAAAGATAAAGCCTTGTCTCGTGAAGAAGCATCTAGAATTTGATTTATAGATAAGAAATATGAAAAATGTGCCCACGTGGCATTCATTTAGCAGGCACTTTCTGAGTGCCTGCTATACTTCAGGCTGTTTTAGCAAGTGGACACAAGGCTGGTCTCAGCAGCCGGCCTCCTCCTTAGTGGGATGTGTGTAAGTGAACAGCAAACAAGGAATGCAGAATGACTGGACAATGTGAAGTCTGAACCAAGATTTGGAGTGGGTGAGAGTCAAGCTGTACCTAGAGCATCCTAGCCAGCAGAGCTAGCACAGGAAAGGCTCCGATGTTGACATGGATTCGGGCAATATGGTCCACAGAGAGTGGATGGGGAAAAGGGACAAAAGGATCAGAATAAATTACTGTAAGGCTTTACTGTACTTGTTATGACTGAGTTGGAGGGTTGCGTCTGCTAATAAAGAAACCTAGGCATGCTGGTTTTGAGACAAGGCCTTGCTATATGACTCAGGGTGGTTCAGACTCATAATTCACCTGCCTGCTTCCAAATGCTTTTATTACAAGTGTGGGAGCCTGCTCCCTGCTTGGAGTTAGACATAAGGTGTGGTGTAATTCCAGCACTAAGGATGCTGAGACATTAAGATGAGGAGTTCAAGGCCATTTGGAGCTATATGGTAAATTCCAGGATAGCCTGAGATCCATAGTGGGTCCCTGTCTCTGCAGACCCGTGGGCTGAGAACTTAGATCCACGGTAGAGTGCCTGCCTAGCATGTGTGGGGCCCTGAGTTTATCCCCAACACCTCTACCACCACCAAAAGAGAAAGAAGACAAGAAATAAGATATTACAGAATTTATTTTCTTAAGTGGTGCAGTTAAAACAGTCTTAAGCTAGCTGGGCCCATGGTCTCTCCTGACATCCCTGGCTCTATACCTAAACTTTGTTTTTTGTTTGTTTTTTTATTTAATTTTTTAATTTTATTTTTTAATATTTGTTTATTTATTATATATTATTATTAATATTGTATAATATTATACAATATTCTTTCTGCATGTATGCCTGAAGGCCTGAAGAGGGCACCAGATCTTATTACAGATGGTTGTGAGCCATCATGTGGTTGCTGGGAATTGAACTCAGGACCTTTGGAAGAGCAGGCAATGCTCTTAACTACTGAGCCATCTCTCCAGGCCCTGTTTTTTGTTTGTTTGTTTTGTTGTTATTTTTTGAGACAGGGTTTATGGGTGTCACTTTGAAGCCTGTCCTAGCACTTGCTCTGTAGACCAGGCTGACCTTGAACTCACAGAGATCCACCTGCCTCTGCCTCCGAAGTGCTGGGATTAAAGGCATGTGCCACTACTGCTTGGCTCCTAAACTTTGGTTTTAATGTGTACTAGTATCCTGTCTTATAGAATATGCTTTGTCAAACATTGCTTTAAAATATTAAGAGGAATGTGTTTTGATATACAGTCTCTCTTTTCTAAATTCATTCCTTCTAGGTTATCACTGTGAATATAAGATGAAGACAGGAAGGAAACCTGATGGCTGTGCCATTTGCTTCAAACATGCCAAATTTTCACTCGTATCCGTGAATCCAGTGGAATTCTGCCGTCGTGACATTCCTCTGTTGGACAGAGACAACATTGGATTAGTGTTACTCCTGCAGCCCAAGCTGCCACGTGCTGCCTCTCCCTCCATCTGTGTAGCTAACACTCATCTGCTGTATAACCCACGGCGAGGTGATATTAAGCTGACTCAATTGGCAATGCTGCTCGCAGAGATTTCCAGTGTGGCCCATCGGAAAGACGGCAGCTTCTGTCCCATCATCATGTGTGGTGACTTTAACTCTGTTCCTGGTTCTCCACTCTATAGTTTCATAAAGGAAGGAAAATTGAATTATGAAGGACTTGCAATTGGAAAGGCAAGTGCTTGCTTCATCTGGTAGGAAGTAGGCTTCTGCCCATCAGAATGAGGGGAAGGGTCATTGTTGGAGTAAGGATGGTCATTGTGTGGCTGTGTGAAAACCACGGGGCAATCCAGTAGATGACTCTGCTAAGATAGTATGGTTTCCTACAGTTACGAACATGTGGCTCTGTTCACTTGGTTTGGTTTTGTCTTTCCACTTCTGGAAGCATTTTGTTTGAAGGAATTAGCTGGTAGACAGACGTGTTACAGACAAAGATAACTTGAAAACCCCTTTCACGGGGATAAGAGTTCTGCTTGCTGGACATGAGCAATATAGTTATTCAGTAGTCATTGTGTGAGCTTTCCTTTACATACGAATGCCTTTTCTTACATAATGTGGAAATATATATATATATTTTTTTTGGTTTTTCGAGACAGGGTTTCTCTGTGGCTTTGGAGCCTGTCCTGGAACTAGCTCTGTAGACCAGGCTGGTCTCGAACTCACAGAGATCCGCCTGCCTCTGCCTCCCGAGTGCTGGGATTAAAGGCGTGCGCCACCACTGCCCGGCCTGGAAATATATTTTTATTCAACTTTGAGTTATTTTTATTTGGTGTTGGATGATATTTCCATGCTTCATTCTGCTTGTTTTAGATCATTTGGTTTTCAGTATTTTAACCAAAGTAAATCTTCCACCAGCAGAATTTTCAAGGATAGTTTTAAATTTGGTTTGATCATAGCATTTGACACAATAGAAACTATATTACAGGGCTGGAGAGATGGCTCAGTGGTTAAGAGCATTGCCTGCTCTTCCAAAGGACCCGAGTTCGATTCCCAGCAACCACATGGTGGCTCACAACCATCTGTAAAGAGGTCTGGCGCCCTCTTCTGGCCTTCAGGCATACACACTGACAGAAAATTGTATACATAATAAATAAATAAATATTAAAAAATAAAATAAAAAATAAAAAAAAAGAAACTATATTACAGGTAGCAGAAAGGGTAAGGGAGTGTTATGGGAACGCTGTAGATAGGTACATGTTCAAATGAGGAGCACATGCAGGTGAGAAGCCTGTCATTTCCATGTAAATGACGGGTGCTCTGAACTGTATTTGGATGGCGTTTGTAATCACAGGTCATCATTTATATAAAATGAAGGATATGCTTATCATTTCTGATTACTTTTATTAAGATATAAAGCTTTAACACATTAATTAGTTAAAGTCTATTCATGTAAGATGCCTACTGAAATTCTGTGCAGGTATCTGGCCAGGAACAGTCATCTCGGGGACAGAGAATCTTATCTATTCCAATTTGGCCCCCAGACCTAGGCATCTCCCAGAGCTGTGTGTATGAGACACAGCAGGTTCCCAGAGCAGGAAAGACAGGTGAGTGTTTACAGTACATTCGGGCCGGCTTCTGGGTGACCATCTTGCCTGTGAAGATAGAGGCTCAAATTTCAAAGTTTCAGAATCTTAGGCATGAATGCTCATATATATAAATATAAATAGCTATTTGCTTGTCTTTTGATTAATGCACTACAGATTTCCTTTTTAAGAGTTAAATTCCAGTGTTATTTGTTCATGAATAACTTGTGTGTTGCCTTAGAATTGTCTTCATTTCCAACCCCCACCCCACCCCCGATTCTGTAGACCATGGGATCAAACGTGGAACCAGACATTTAAACTAGACATACCGTGAATCTGGATCTAGAGAAGGCAGTGATAGGACAAACTAGAACAAACCAGTGTGCACACTTGATTGACATGCTTCCCCCTGCTCTTTCAGACAGCGGTCTGAAGGAGGCCCCGCTGGAGAAGGCAGAGGTTGGAGTGTCAGCTGAAAAGTGAGTCACGCAAAAAAATTACCTCAGGAAACACTTGGGTACAAAATGAAGTTGATGGTGTTCCGTGCTGCAAAGGCTTCTGTGTTTAAGACAGATACTCATGAATTCCAATCTGACTGCTGTTCTAACTAAGAACCAGGCATCCCAGTTCCATTTCCTCCATGGGTTGTGAGGATTCAGGGAGCCAAAGCTTGGAAAGTAGATCTCATGCTTGGCATGCTTGGGCAGTGTCTGGACACAGGGCATGGGCTGGCCCAGGACCTCTGAAGTTTCCAGTAAAGTGTCTTCCTGATTTCAGTGGGTCATTAGTCTTACTAACTAGATCTCAGTTCACAGACAAAACGACCCAAACAGCATGCTGTAGAGGTCATTGTCATTTTCTCTTGGACTGGTGGAAAACATCAGAAGAGAGAAGAAACCTGTATCATTTTAAAAAGAGCCATGAATGTTTGGGCTGATTGAGAAGTGGGTCTATGTTAATATATCAAGACAGACTTACATCTTGTCTCTCTAAGATTCTTAAGATGTTTATCTTAGATTGTAACCAAGATATTTTCAGCATTTAAATGTAGGGACCACATTAGCATATCTCCAGTTTATTCTCATTCTTTTCACTTTCACTTTGTGTGTGTTGTTAGAGGGGAAACATGTCTTTTTTTAGGTATTTATTTTTTATTTTATATACATAGGTATATGTTTTGCCTGCATGTATGTCTATATGCAAGAATCAGATCCCCAGGAACAGGAGTTACAGACAGCTGTGAACTGCCCTTTGGGTCCTCTGGGATTTGAACCCAGGTCCTCTGGAAGAGCAGCCAGTGTTCTTAATCGCTGAGCTATCTCTCCAGCCCTGAGAAAGGTATAAAGCAAGTTCCTCTCAAGCCTGGGCTATAATGTAGCCTTGTCTGAAAAACAGAATAAAAAGACTAAACAGTAATAAAAAGTATCCAGGTTTAGTCCAGGAATGGAGTAGAAAGGTAATTTAGGTGAGAATTTTTCCTATGAAAATTCTGATGGATACTGAGCCCTTCTCTCTTCTCTTTAGAGTGTCTTCACATCTCCAGCACCACTTCAGCTTGTCATCTGTTTACTCTCACTACCTTCCTGACACCGGACTTCCAGAGGTGACCACCTGCCATTCCCAGAGCGCCATAACTGTTGACTATATTTTTTACTCTGCAGAAAAGGAGGACGCTGCTCGGGGTCCAGGTGAGGAATAGTGGAGCCCCAACTCCTAGAATGCAGTCGGGGAGAATCTTAGTTCTCCTTGGCACAGAGGTGAAGATCTGGATGTAGAGGGAGATGGGAAAACCACTGATGCAGCGGTACATGTCCTGACCACCTACAGAGCACAAGGCAATAAAGCACCCCACGGCAGATTCTTACAGAGTGCATCCTCAGGGGGTCCTTCAGTGCCAGTCAGAGTCAGTTCTAAATCCAAGCCATCTGCTCTTCACAATAAATCCTGCCTTCCTGTGGCAGCACTGAGTCAATGGTCATTAGGTTAGAAAGTCATGCTGCCTTCCCTGCAGGGCCAGGCTGTGCTGGTCACTGTTTTCAGTCCATGTCCAGTGCAGCTCAGCAGGAAGTCAGGCTGAATACACCAACTGAGGGACTTAAAACAGAGCAGACATGAAGATGATTGGAAATCTGAAAACACTCAGGGAAACATCTGGAGTCCTAGACAAGGCAGACTCCCCACCCCCTTTTCTGATGCTGCTTCTCCCTGGTTAGTTCCTCCTGGGCATTCCTTCTCAGTGACCTCAGTTCTGACTGAACCAACTACCCAGTGTTGCTGCTCTCAGTTCACAGTACGGTCTGGAAGCCGCCATGCCTACAGAGCTCACTAGGTGGCAGGAGAGGGCCACGATCAGCAGCAGGTTATTTTCCACTTGCGGGGAGAATGAGTGGGCTCAAAGCAAGTCACTTTATCCTGCAGTCACCTTGGCAGCTTGGCTCTAGGCAGTTTGAGTGGTTTGGTGGATCATTCTTAAGTGGTTCTCAATATCAAATGCCTTTGTTTTTCAAGACACAGTTTCTCTGTATAGCCCTGGCTCTCCTAGAACTCTCTGTAGACCAGGCTGGCGTGAACTCCTGCCTGCCTCTGCCC
>NC_022013.1:77037104-77043485 GCF_000317375.1 Microtus ochrogaster
AGTGCTGGGATTAAAGGCATGCACCACCACCGCCCGGCCCCAGTGCACATTCTTAACATTTTATTGTACTAATCTTTCAAAGGTGTAAATTTCATAAATTGGAATAGAAAAATTACCTGGCATAAATAGCATGAGTCTGCAGATTTAGGATTATTAGTTATAACTTCACAAAACTTTATACTCTAAAATCTTCCATATGTTTTCTGCTAAACTTCAGGTTCTCTCTCACTGTTTAAAACAAACAACCTTAGCCGGGTGATGGTGGCGCACGCCTTTAATCCCAGCAGTCGGGAGGCAGAGGTAGGCGGATCTCTGTGAGTTCGAGACCAGCCTGGTCTACAGAGCTAGTTACAGGACAGGCTCCAAAGCCACAGAGAAACCCTGCCTCGAAAAACCAAAAAAAAAACAACCTTGCCTGCTTAATGACAGCTTCACTAAATATGTGCTTCTTCAACTAGGAGCTGAAGTTGCTTTGGTTGGTGGCTTGAAACTTCTAGCTAGACTGTCGCTTCTTACAGAGCAAGACCTGTGGACCGTGAATGGGCTTCCCAATGAACACAACTCCTCAGACCACCTGCCTCTGCTGGCTAAGTTCAGGCTGGAGCTCTGACTCAGGGCTCACTCACACAGCTTCCTGTCTTTTCAAAGACTATGAAGATACTGTTTGCATGATATTCGTTTTTGTGCTGTGGGGTTCTGAACTTGCTTGAGCAGATTGGAAGGAATACGTTTACAACAGCTTTTTAATGGAATATTTTTCTGACAACTGATGTCTAAATACTTTATTGTAAAAGATAGAAATAACTTTTAAGTCCTGGTGAAGTTAAAAGCATTTTTAAAATGTAGTTCCTCTCGCTTGGCCCTCCAGCTATGAATTTAGTACATCCGGTGGACCTCCGGGACTAGCAGAGCTCAAGCGTTGCCTCTCCTGGAGGTCTGGTTTCACTGGGAGAAGTCTGTGCTTGCTGAGAGCTAATCTGTTCTTAGGAGTCACTGGTCATTCAGTCACAGGTGTCCAACCACAGCAGCTTCTCCAGGGCTTGATGTGCTCTTGAGTTGTACAAATGCTGATCCACTTCACTCCATCCTGAGCTGTGGGACATGCCTACACTTTGTAGGGGAAATACTTGAGGAATATAGGTCATTCTCATAAGAGGGCAAAGCTCTTAGCCAGCATGGTGGTACGTACCTTACATCTTAGCATTTGGGAGGTAGAGGCAGGATTAGCATTTAAAACCAACTTTAGCAACATAGCAAATTTGAGACCTGGGCTACATGAAACCCTGTCTTAAAAAAACAAAAGCTGGATTGGTGGTGTCCCACGCTTTTAATCCCAGCACTCAGGAGGCAGAGGCAGGCAAATCTAGTTCAAGCCCAGCCTGGTCTACAGACTGCGTTCCAGGACAGCCAGGACTACACAGAAAAACCTGTATCAAAAAAAAAAAAAAAAAAAAAAAAAAAAAAAGAGGTGTCCAAGTGCTTTATCTAAGCCCACTCCTGTCCTGTACAGGGGTTGCCCCAAGGAGAGCAGATGAGCCAGGTGCAGCCATGCACGTGTGTAGTGCTAGCATCCAGGAGACAGGCAGGAGCACTGCATGTTCAGGGTCAGCTGGGCTACACAGCAAGACCCTGACTCAAAGACAAGAAGGCGGCAAACCCTGGCTTGTCACTGTGTCCCCCTGTACTTCCCGTTCTGTTTGGTGACAGTAGAAGACCCTTGGGTCAGGAGTGACATTTTGTTGACCCATTTTATATACATTTTAGAAAATCAGTCTTTGGAAGGAAGCGGCAGCTCTACTATTGTTGTTCAACTCTAGTGTGCAAAAGCCAGAGCGTAGGGAAGCACGGCTTAGGCCCGGGAGCTGCACACTCCACGCTTCCGCAGACTAACTCTAGGCCGCAGTGTTGAGCTTTCTGGTGCAGTGGTGCAGCAGTGTGCCACAGTGCTTACACTGGGTGAAGCCTCACAGCCGGTCTGACAAGGCCTGTTAGCTCTCCCTGTGCAAGTGTCGGTTAAACCTTTCAATGTAAGTAGAAATTCCCTCTGCTTTCTAAGATAGTAGAATCAGATTACAGGCATTTTTACTAAGTCCTTATAGTGTAGTAAATTACAAGTGTTTTCTACAGCGATTTTTATTAATAGAATGTTTTAAATTAGGCAGTAAGTCTTTGCAATTTAAAATTTTAAGTTATTTATTACAATTATTTTAGTCTACTAGGTGACTGTCTCAGAGGTATAGAGACTGTAAAGACATGTCCACTGAGAGCTACAGTGACAAAGGGTCTCACCTGGATTTTCATGGACAGTATTAACATAGTGCCAAGATGCCCCGTTTTCAGTAGTGCTACGGGTCTGGTTAGAAGATCTAATCATTATCAGATTATAGTGGTAATTGTCCCTTTTTAATATGGGGGTTGAGTGAACTAGTGTAAACATCATTGTTGGCAAACTGACATTCCTGAAAACCTCTGCAAAACGTTTTTATATCCTGATGAATATGTTATGAGTTTAGGCCCATTTCATGTACTTCACTTTGATACAATTAACCCATAAACTGCTGTTAGCTTATCAGTGTTCATCTGTGGCCCAGACACTTTTCACAAGCTTTTTGAGCTCCAATAAAAATGATCTATTTTCTCTACTCTTCTGACTAAAAGCTGGCAGCTCCTCTGGTGGGCCTTATGTTTACCTGCCAAGCACAATCTGATCTGGCTGACTGCAGAAGTCAGATCTCAGTCTAAAGTATGTACTATCCATGTGTGTGTGCACAATCTGATCATATCACAGTCTAAAATGCATGTTGTGTACGCATGTGTGTATATGTGCACTGTCTGATCTGGCTGACTGCAGAAGTCAGAACTCAGTTTCAAGTGTGTACTATCGTGTGTGTGTGTGTGTGTGTGTGTGTGTGTGTGTGCGCGTGTGTATGCACGTGCGTGTATGCGCGTGCGTCTAGAGACCAGAGGTGAGTCTTGGGTGTTATTCCTCAGGAGCTGTCCACCTTCTATTTTTAAGACAGGGTCTCTCACTGACCTGGAACATGCCAAAGTAGGGTAAGCTGACTGACCAGCAAGGCCAAGATCCCCCGTCTCTGCCTCCCTCGTGTGGGATTACATGTGGATACCTACCTGGCTTCTCATGTGGTCCTGGGCTCACACTCAGGTCTTCCTCTAACTGAGCCATCTCCCCAGCCTCCTGCTGGCCAAGGTTTAAATGCAAAGGGAAACTGTAAAGTGATGGTAGTCTGGTTCTGCTGTACCTTTGCCATCAAGACAATAGGAATGCTCAAGTCCTTTCTACTTTGTATCTATAAACTGTAATAAATTATTATATTTGCACATCTCTGTTGGGCTTTGTGGTAAACGTCACCCTGAACTGCCCCTGTACCCATCGCAGCCTGTGTCAGTCAGGATGAAGGTAAGAGGCAAGTGATTGAAAAACACCCAGAGTAATGTTCAACAGAGCCCCCGAAAGAGGAGCTTGAGAAATGTAAATTAACTCAGTAGGACAAAACAGCAACAAAACACCCAAAGACCTCAGTTTCCAGAATGGTTTTTACTACAGTTCCATGCTGTGTCGCACATGTGATGAGAGAAACGCAAGCCTGAAGCATGCTCTCCTGGCGCTCCTTAGATACCGTCAGTCTCCGTGCACTTAGAAAAATACCCAGACAGCCACGGCTCTTCTGAAATATAACAAGGTCTAAGAATAAACAAGAATCTCAATTGTGTGTCAAAAAACTATACAAGGTTGTACATTAAAGTCCAGCATACAAAAACCTTGTAGAGTAAGCTGAAGGTTGCGAAGGCCCTTACCCACGTCTGCTAAGGATACCCCATGGAATAGGTGACTCAAGGAAAGGGATATGCACAAGATGCCATTGTACGGAAAACACCCGGGATCACCTTTCACAATCAGCAGCGGGGCAGCCTGAGGCTTGTCGCTCAGCTCTGCACATCTTGCCACAGGATAAACTTGCTCCAGTCACCTTGCACTGTTCCTTTCTGCCTTCTGAAACCACAGCCAGGCTGAGGAGAGGTTAAACACGCTGGGTTCGTTTTAATTAAACTGTTGAATTAAAATTTAGGTGTTTCATGTCTTCTGTTTTTAGAAGTTGATGTAACTACAGTCAGTAAAATTGAATGGCAAAGAGCACTTAAAACGTTTCTGTGACTAATCTTGCTTTGGAAAAATGAATCTAAAAATCAACGTGGTCGTAGAAAAGATGAGATGGCGGAGTGTCGCACCCAGGGACAGCTGGGTGCTGTTCTTTGTCTTGCCAAGGATTAAGGTTGTCTCACTGTCTGGCGTTCTTGTGAGCGATCCTTGAACAAGGCAGCTGCAGGCACTTGGCCTTGTCGCTGAATTCTGATCAGTCCGGGTACCACATGGAGCAGTTTTGGGGGGGATAAACAGCTGAGCAAAAGTGAAAGCACTCTCCGGCTCCTCAGGACACTCAGATGCAGCTCGTGAGGGACTGTGGAGGACAGCAAGGGGTGCTTCCTTGGGTCCCAAGGTCAGAGCAGGGCTTCCCAGTGCTCTCCCAGGCCCAGTAACTTATCTTGAACTCTGCTAACAGGATTCTTGAAGAAAGCGATTAAGTTCAGAATTTGAAGCTTACACTGTTTTAGTTTCCTGGTTTTGGTCTCTAGAGGACACTGAACTTTTCCAAGAAAACAATACTGGCTTGAGGGTGGAGCGAGTTTTTATGCCCAGGGCTCTTGCCTCCCTTGTATCCCTAGGTTTTCCTGCTGAAGACTCAGCGAATGGTCGGTTAGCAGGTCTGTCAGTCACAGCCAGAGGGGCGTAAGCCGAGAGCTCTCGGATTGAGCTGGGCTTTCTGCATGGTGGCTGCACACGTGACCTAAAGCTGGCTTCCAGACGCCTTCAGAAGTCGCACTGCAGTGGCCACAGGCAGGCTTGCTCTGCTTCAGGACCTGAGCTCAGTGCTGGGCTGGACCTTTTCTTTTAAGACAGGCCTGCTTCTTAAGTTCATGGTTTTCCCCAGCACCTCCTTATGCCATGAAGTGGATGATGGAAATAGTCCGTCATCACATTTGCCTTAATGTAAGACAGCAGAGAGCATATTAACAGTGGCGAGACCCTCAGAACCAAGGCTGACCAGGGTCTGTCTTTTGAGCACCTTTCTGCCTGAGGATATCTCGGTACTGCTGGATTTTGGTGAGTGCGTGTCCTCTTGTGCTTTTTGCTGGATTTGGGAAAGCTTAAATGTTAGCAACAGACATGGACTGGCTTTCTTGTTTTGAAAGAGGGAAGCCTGCTGTCAGCAGATGCTCTAAGTGACTCCAAGATCCTAATGTGTTGTCCCTTATTGCAAGAATTGCAGTGCTTTTTGCTAAAGCATTTGCATATGACACCTTCAATCTCATCTCGTGTGTGTACCAGAAAAAAACAAAAACAAAAAAACAACAAACCCTCCAAACCATCCAGAGCCCTATAAGAAACACTAGGAAAACAATACAAATAGAATATAAAAAACTCATTAAGATTGCATATCTGGTGCCAAAATGTTGAGGTAATATCAACTGTTTAAAAAACCCACCATCTTTGCTTGTTATTGCTGAGAAGACGGTAACACTGGCTGGGTTTCAGAGAGTGGAGAGAACTCCAAAGTTGACTACAGCTGAGGCATAATGTCCAAAGCAAGCAGAACAGTCGGCAAATGGAAAAATAGAAAACTCCAATGTTGTCCTTGAGATCCTGAGGGAGACAGTCAACCAAAGGGCCTGTCCATCACTTAGCCAGTCATGTCTGCTGCCCACAGCATTTTTCAAGGCTCACCATGTCCACCCACTCAGATTCTGTTCCCAGGGAAGTCGTTCAAGATGAAAGCTGCACCGGTTCCTCATGGATAAGCAGGTCCCGAAGCTGCTGTGGAAAGTGCAGAAAAGAGCACCATAGAAGCCTTGCCAGCCTGGCCTGGCTAGATCCGGATCTGATAGCCCACTTCATTCAGGGTGCCAAGGTCAGCCGCCTTCTTCTCAGGCAGAGCAGGCCTAAGGATAAAGGCAGAAGGACGATGGGGCAGGACCGACAGAGAGGATTGAAACTTTTCAAGGGCCTGATACTCGCCTGTTCCCCACACCCACACTCTTCCAGCCTTGGCCCCTAGTTCTTGTACTTGGTGGATTCTGAGAGGTTTTGAGGAGTTCTAAAGGCTTTCAGTGAAGAAATTTTAAAAATCTGGTATCAAATGAGCTTTTAAGCTTGAATTTAATTACACTAACTTCTTAAAATTAAAACATATATATATATATATTCTTTCAGAGGACCCAGGTTTAATTCCCAGCACCGACATGGCAGCTCACAACTGTCTGTAACTCCAGTTCCAGGGAATCTGATACCTTCATACCAATGCA
>NC_022013.1:77043585-77061629 GCF_000317375.1 Microtus ochrogaster
ATACAACTTGCCAATACACATGGCAAAATTAACCAGGCTCTACTTTTTTTTTCACTCTGTTTCCCAGGGTAGCCTTGACCTTTCCCTCCCGCTGTCTGGGTCTGCTGTGTTCTCGGATGGTAGGTGCCCAGCGCTGTGCCTGGAGCGTAGAGCCACATACATGTCTAGACTAAGTCAAAGTTCTTTGGCAGCAGTGAGCCTGGGTCGCAAGGGGACTTGGGTTTTGATGGACATTCCCAGTCCTTGAGAGATGCTTCTACTCTGGGCTTGAATGTGGAAAATCAAAGTGCATCGCCACCGTGGTGGCCCACGCCTTTAATCTCAGCACTTGGGAAGCAGACAGATGGATCTCTGAGTTTGAGGCCAGTCTAGTCTACAGAGTGAGTTCCAGAACAGCCAGGGTAAAAATAAAGGATTCAAAGGTGTATCTTTCAGAATTCACCTGAAACCACCCGCCATGGCAGAAAATCACTCAGTGACAAAGCATCTTTGCCAGGAAACCCCTAAAGCACCCGGCAGTAAAACCCCTCGACACTTAACACTGAGTGTCAGGGAAATCATTCAGGGGACTGGCGGCTTTCCAGGATGACACTATGCAAACATTCTGACAGTTTCCATTTTCTGATGAGCCCCTTGTCACCTTGGGTTGATGGGCCCAAGACTATAAGTGGGGATTTAGGATGTTACTTCAGGTTTCTTCCGCTTCCCTAAGAGCATCAAAGAGGCTGACAAAGGGCACAGTGAACCTTGACCTGAAGTGCTAAAACGTGAAAATTTAAGGATAAGAAAGTCCTTAAGCCTTTGAAAGATTTTCTTCTAGCAAGTCGTTTCCTCTTGACAAGAAAGTAGTCCAGCTCACCCAACTAAAACTGAGCAGCAGACTCCATCAGTCAGACTCTCTCTCTGAGAAGGGCTTGACTATCCTAAGTCATTCTTCTCTGTCAGGTGAACGCCACCAAACCCGCCCCTACTCCCCTTTCACTTGGTATTTGAGATGAAGTTTCCATGAGTTACCAGGCAGTCCCTGAATGTGGAATCCTCCTGCTTTTGCCTCTCAAGTAGCCACTAAGAGATTCCAACATCTTGACCGATGATCATTCTCTCTGAAACAACTTCACGGTGGGTGGTCAAGAACCCTCCTGACTTTCTACCTGACCCGACTAAATCACCTGTGCCGCAAGGGTCCACAAATATCTTTATGTCTCTTCTCATGGTTCCAGAGACACCCACAATGATAAACACAGGAAAAATGGAAACACGTGTGCAGATTTCACCCAACTGTGCCGATGAGCTCCTGGCCTTCAGGGTCCAGTCACGCCCTAGAGATCAACTAACTTTAAACAGAACCACTGCCTACGAGCCTCCAGGAGTGGCTTCCAGGATCTACCTTAGGACCCTTCATGGGCTCCTAACTAAAAGGAACAATGTTGCTCAAGAAAGAGAAAGGGAAAAAAAAGAAACATGGCAGAAAAAAAGAGGAGGATGACCAGGTAAAAAGGGGGACAGAAAGGTTTGCTCTGGCCTTTGGGGAAGCTGATCTTTAGTGAAGACAAGATTGGTCTTTTTTCCCCCTGGAGGTGTTTGTGTACAGTGTACGCTGGATGTGGAGGCCAGCCGCCGGCCGACCTGGTGTGCTCCTCGATTACTTCTCCCCTTATGTTTTTATTTTGACTCAAATATTAGGAATCTGAACTCAGGACTCACGCTGGTGCGGCAGACACTAGGGCATATCTATAGCACTTTTTCTTTTCTAGAGATTTCCGCGATATATAGTGTAGGCTGGTCTTGAACTTGAGGACACAAGTGATCTTCTTGGCTCCCACCACTCAAGAGCGTGGGACAACTGATGAATCACATCAGGCTCCCCTGACTTCTACCTTGCTCTTCTAGAGCCGGCCCACTCACAAGTCACTGTGGACACCTCAGAATGGAGCCTGAAGGGACTGAGCCCCAGAGTTGGGAACAGGTTGGTTTGAGATGACAGGGGCTTTGAAACAGAGCCCAATTTCCACCCCCAGTTCTCTTTAAGAACCCCTGGAGGGGTGGGGTTGAGAGGGAAACTTGACCTTTCTGTGTAGAAGGTGCTTCCAACATTTGGAGGGGAAATACCAGCAAGATGGCTCAGGAAGAAAAGGCACTACACATGACAACCTAAATTCTACACATAGGACCCACACGGTGGAAGGTACAAACCCAAAAGTTGTTCTCCGCCCTTCACATGTATATATGTCTGACAAATAAATGTAATGAGAAGAAGATCGAAACACTCAGAGGGGAGCAGAGAGGAAGAACCCGCTGGGGGAGGGGACTGCCGTCTCCCCGCAGAAACTTGATCTTAATTGAGGTTGCTGAAGTCACTGTTATCCTCCCAGCTCAACCCAGCGACACAGACACTCCTCCAGGGATTATTTAGGCAAGTGCAAAGACAAAAAGGAATGCAGAGCTAGAAGTGGCTCCAGCTGTGAGAGGAGTGGCATGAGCCACCAAAACTATCTATGGGCCCCAGCTGACCCCAGCTGACGGGCCTCTTGCCCGTTGTGGTTACTTTCCACTGTGAGCATGCAGTGTTATGTAGAAATGACTCGCTGGCCTTAGGTAAAGCTGAAATAATAGCACTGCAGTCAATCAGGAGCCTTCCTGATGCTCACCGGTTCAGTGAGAGCCCAGGGTCTGTGAAGTCACTGCGGCATGGTCAAACCTGTCCCTTCAAAAATAGCTAGCTGGACCAAGCCTGCATGGAGAAAGCTATGGGCAGAAGAAAAGATCCTCTTTTGGACATATGTCTGGAAGCCAGGGGTGCTGGTCTAGCCTGTGGCTATGGCAGACGCACAAGTGAGCACCGGGAGGGTGGGCTCAGAGTTTCCATGGTTCCCCTCCTCTCCAGTCTTTGGCTTCTGTCCCCCCCCACCCTTCTCCTGCATGGCAGCACCAGCCCTTCCCCAATCCTGCCCCTCAGAAGTCAGGTCCGAGAGGAGCTGGGGAAAGGCTCTCCCTCCTCACTCACCTCCATCCAGAGCTGCCCTGTGGAGGCTCCTGCCAGCCTCCAAATGCAGACAAGAGCCAAGTGGCCAGGATCTCTGATGCCGAGAAGAGCCATGACCTTATGAGACCTATGCCTGTGAAAGTGTCCTCGGGCACCCACAGGTGCACCCACAGGTGCACCCACAGGTGCAGGGCTCTCCATGACCGTGCTGCTCCAAGGCTACCTGGCCTAGCTGTGGATCCCTCCCAATCGTACCCCACTGGGAAGCATTAATGAAAGGCTCCTGGGAACCTGCTCAGCCTGGGAGGCAAGGTCATGGCTATGGGTGTGATACAGGGGCCTTGGGAGCTGGGTACAGCCACCCCACCTTTTCTTTGATACGTTTATAATATATTGGCCTGCGACTGCCTCCCGGGGGCTGGGGGGGCGGCATTGGTAGGATGATAATGGACTTGTCCCCTCATGGTCTTTCCATTCTCAGGCCACTGTAGTGTGACAGGAGGGGTAAGGACAAGCGGGGCCCTGGCACCCAGTGGCTTCACTCACAGCCGTAGCTGTCTAACTGCTGTCTTCCTCGGGTGCAGGTGAAGGCGCCGGCGTGGCCGCTTGCCTTGGCTGCATGACAAAGTAGTGGAGATTAGGGTCTGGGGCAAGGAAGGTCGGAGTGAATCAGCGGGCACCCCAAGGCCCAATTAAATGAGGCCTGAGCTCCCAGGACTAGACAAGTCTGGGGTGTACACCAGTGACCCCCCAGAACTGGGCAAGTCTGGGGTGTACACAAATGACTCACCAGAACTGGACAAGCCTGGGGTGTACACCAGTGGCCCCCCTAGGACTGGACAAGTCTGGGGTGTGTATCAGTGACTAGACTTCAACCCTTTTATCGTGGTGGGTTGATTGTTAATGTGAACCCTTTGCCTGGGTTCATCAAGTACAGGAGGTGGGTCGCTGCTGAACGGCTCTGGGGTGCTCCCTGCACCCCGGCCCCCAGCAACAGAATTGAGTACTTGTCAGAGGAAAAACTGAGATGCTTATCCCAAAGCTGCTGGTTCAGAAGCTCCAGGAGAGGGTGGCTCCCCCACTCCGGTTTGGAACAAGATCCCTCTGAGATCCACGACCTGCCTGTCAGTGATGTCTGCAGCCTAGACCCTGTCCAGTCTGTGCCCATGGCTTTCTCTCTCACTGTCACCCGACAGCACAGCTTCCTTTGCCCAGCACAAGGCCACCAGAGGCACAAACCGAATCCATATCCTCCCTACCTCTGAGCCCTCACCGCCACATCCCATCACTCTGACCCTGGCTCCCCCAAAACCCTGCTTCCTGAGTTCATCACTTTATTTTGAACCTTCACCTCTTCCTTCTGGTTATTTCCACCTTGTCTCCAAAGATAGTGTGGTTCTCAGGCCGGGCGATGGTGGCAGACGCCTTTAATCCCAGCACTTGGGAGGCAGAGGCAGGCGGATCTCTGTGAGTTCGAGACCAGCCTGGTCTACAAGAGCTAGTTCCAGGACAGGCTCCAAAGCCACAGAGAAACCCTGTCTCGAAAAAGCAAAAAAAAAAAAAAAAAAAAAAAAAAAAAAAAAAAAAAAAAAAAAAAGAAAAAGATAGTGTGGTTCTCTTCAATTCTGCAAGGAAAAAACCCAGAGGGAACACGATATTCAAAGAATCCTCGCTAATTCCCCTCTCCTCTCACAGGAAGGAAAGCTCCTTCACTGGGCTAGGAATCTGGTCCCTGGATCTCAGCTCAGGGTTCATTCTGCGTACCCCCAATCACACTGTTCTCCAAAGACCCTGAGTCCCCTCCCCCGCCCCCAACCTCCTCAGGGTCTGCTCTTCCCTGGACCTCACTGCCCACCCTGTTTTTGACTTTACATTTTTGCCGCTGGACCTCGGTTTCCCCAAAGCTCCCAATACTAGGACTGAATCAAGCTGTGGGGTTTGAAG
This sequence comes from Microtus ochrogaster, assembly GCF_000317375.1. Classification (NCBI taxonomy): domain Eukaryota; kingdom Metazoa; phylum Chordata; class Mammalia; order Rodentia; family Cricetidae; genus Microtus; species Microtus ochrogaster. The sequence goes on from NC_022013.1 coordinate 77,048,513, forward strand.
GGAGGAGACTAGCAAAAGAGAACCCCCCTCCTGACCTGGGGAACCACTCCCTGTTCCCATTCTGGCGCACCGGGAGGAGGTCAGTGGATTCGTTCCCAGAGTAGGGCAGGGAAGGGGTGGCTACCTCACCCTGTCACCAGTGAAAAGAGCAACAGGACTGTCCCGTACCCATCCCTTCCTCATCTCCTCCCGACTCTCCTCTCCCTGTCCTTCCCAGAGCTGCTCATTCCCTTTTCTCTCATTTTGTTTTCCTGCTCCGGGTCACTTCTGCGTAGATGTCTCCAAGTTTGTTTTTGTTTTTTTCAAGCTGGGTTTCTTCCTGTAGCTCCGGCTGTCCTGGAACTAGTTCTGTAGACCAGGCTGACGTCAGAGATCCCCTCTTCTTCTACCTCTGTCTCCCAAGTACTGGGATTAAAAAGGTCGCGTGTGCCACTGCCTGGCTAGATGCCTCCGATTTTAAATCTGTCCTCATGCCCTATTATCAGTATTTTTTTTAAAACACTCACTCCAGCCGGGCGATGGTGGCGCACGCCTTTAATCCCAGCACTCGGGAGGCAGAGGCAGGCGGATCTCTGTGAGTTCGAGACCAGCCTGGTCTACAGAGCTAGTTCCAGGACAGGCTCCAAAGCTACAGAGAAACCCTGTCTCGGAAAAAACTAAAAAAAACAAAAAACCAAAAACCACTCACTCCAGAAGCCTGAGAAGCACTTCAGAACCCACAGTCTCAACAGTTGCCTCTGTCTTCCACATCAAACAGTCACCATCAGACCTTTGACCTCATCCTGATTGCTACCCTGCTCTGTCCCTTGGCAGTTAATGTCCCACACCCCTGACCTCACTAAGTTCCTGTAGATCTAGGTGCAACAACCCAACCAAAACCATTGACCCACAAGTGCTGGGGTGCCAATGGCTGCCCGTCTGTGCAGAGACCCATTGACCAGCAGGAGGCGCTTTTCCTGTGTACTGGTTCAGGCTCTGGAGGGAAGAGCGCCCCCTGTGGGCAGCTCAACCCCTGCTGCTCATGGGGAGCTCCAAAGGAATTAATGGCTGTTTCCTTATGGACAGAGAGGGCAATAGATCAGATGGCAGGACTTTCCCTTCTGCTGCTGGGCCTGTCACTGACCCCTCAGGAGGGTTTCTCTGCTCACAGTTCCGAGAGTGCAGTGTAGCAGAAATGGATGATTGAGTCAGAGAGAAAGAGCTTAGGTCAGTGAGGATGGTGTCAAGGTCAGAGGTCGGCCTGGTGAGGATGATGTCAAGGTCAGAGGTCGGCATGGTGAGGATGGTGTCAAGGTCAGAGGTCGGCATGGTGAGAGGTTGGTGTCAAGGTCAGAGGCTGGCAAGGGAAAGACTAGGGTCATCAGGAGACCACAGCTGAAAGGTGAGAAGCCATTTGGTTCTCTGTAAGAATGGGCCTATGCTGGAGCACCCTGATGTTAGCCTCTCTCTCTGGAGCACCCCATGTCAGCCTCCCTCACTGTAGAGGCCCTGGACTCCCCGTTCCCAGGCCACCTGTCACTTCAGCAAGCCTCTGCTAGCCGTCCATGCGAAATCTGGGGCGGACAGCTGGACGAAGCACAGGAGCCTTCTTTGGAACTGGAAACCCTGCTCTGTCTCGTCACTCAAACACAACCATCCCTTGCTCCTGCCACCTCCTTAGTCCAGGGGGTTGTGTTGGCTTCCTACTGACCAGCCACAGGACTTAGGACTAAGATAGCAAACTCCAACATTCCCCGCAGAGCCTGTGAAATGGACATGCTGGCCGGAAAGTCCTTCAGGGAAAGCAGTTTACCACTAACAGGCCACACCCACCACGTGATCTAATCAGAACCCTTCAGCGAAGCCGGGAGACTTCTTAGCCTCTTACATATGCAAACCGTAACTCCCTCAGGACCAGGGTCTGCTTGGCTACGTGGCTACTGTGTGACTAAGCAGGGACTCAACCAAGACTCCTAACCCCTGTCCCCAGCGTGCGCGAGTGGCTGCAGTGACAACCCGCTGCCATTATTTCAGCAAACAGCGAATTTTCAGTGTGCCGTGGCCTGAGGGCTTGCTAGCAGGTCAGCGCCGGGGACTCTGAGCAGCTCAACTGGCATGTTTTATGTGAGTCATTTGACCTCAGAAAGAGCTGCAGCATTACCAGCCTAGCGTAGAGTCAGCCAGGGAAGAGGAGCCTGGAAGCTCTCCTGCACCACAAGGTTCACAGTGCCCACACCCTGCTGGGCACAGAGGAATGCAGGTCTGTGCTGACAGACTCAAACAGCCAGGACGGTCACAAGAAATGCCACGGTGGTAAGCTCCTACGTAGCTAAGCTTATGCCAGATCTAGGCTCCCTGGTTCTGTTTCCAGGGTCCTTCCCCTCTGGCTCTATTTTCAACTCATTCTCAGCTGATTGCCACCCTGGAGCTGGCATGCACCATAGCACCTTGCCCAGCATGACCTCTGAACGGGGACAGTCCTCTCCGAGGGGACTCGGCTTATCCCCACAGGTCTGGAGACCCCTGCAAATGTGTGTGCCCCGGAAGGGAAAATAGCACTCACGACTTGTCTCGCCTGCCGAGCCTCCTTGGGGGACTTGCTTGCCTCCTTCGGGGAGACAGGGATTTTCCCCGGCTTCTCACTTGAGTTGGAGAGTGGGCACTGGCAGGTTTCAGGATCTGAAGAAGATAGGAGTTAGTGTTAGTTAGCCACACTGGATCCTAAGGACCCCCACCTCTCACCTTCCAACAGCACAACACCCCAACCCCAGCCTATCCAGGATGGACGTTCCTCACATTCTACCCTGGAAAAAGAAAAGGGGACTGGAGAGTGACAAGGACAGCCACTTCATTCCGTTCTCTGTGGAGGGAGGGAACCAAGCCCAGCCCCTCAGCCTCCTGGAAGACTTTCACCCTGGAAGGCAAAGTCTCCTCCATGGCACCCGGAAACCAGCTTCTGCTGACTCCCCTTCCCACATTCAGGCACAGAATGGTCTTTAATTTACCAGTATCACCATCCCAGCTCCTGAAGACTGAAGGTAAACACACCTGACTCAGAATAGCCACTTTCTCCTAGTGACCCACAGGCCCCGGAGGGACAGGGACAAGCGGGTGTACTGTCACTAGGAGTGAGCTGACAGAGTAGAGAGTAGAGACTGAGTGTCAGGGACCCAAGCTCAGCACAGTGAATGCCCCTCTTGACCACTCTGACACCAGCTTAGAACCTGATGTCCAAGACCCAGCAACGCAGGCCAAACAGACCCAGCGTGACTCTGAAACAGACCATAAGCAGGGTGACCATCTCAGCCTGAGAAGTCCCTCTGTTCCAGGCACAGCACCTGAGCAACAGAGCTGGCCTCTTCTTTTTGGATGTTAGTTCACAGAAGGAATTAAGGGGAGAGACACCACTTAGTTTGTAACATCTAAGGTGGTTTCAGCTCTCATTTATGAAACAAATTTGCCCCTCAGGGACATTTTTTGGGAATTGGTTATAGGGCCGCAAAGGGACACCAAAATCCATAAGTATTCAAGTCCCTTATGTCTGCAACCTCCTGTGAACGTTGATCTCAATTTGAATGACCTGTAATGCCTAAGACATAACAATTGTTCAACTATGTGCTATTTAGGGAATAATAATAATAATAATAAACTATATATATTCAGCACAGCTGCAACTTTTTTTCATATTATCCTCGACCCAGAGTTGGTTGAAACTGAGGGTATAGAATTCACAGGCACAAGGAGCAGGACGCATCACAGGCACACAGTCTAGCTGTCCGATCAAAAGAGGATGCAGAGGGCTTGTTTTTACAGAGTGGCCACTCAGCAAGAAAACCTTCCTGCCATTTAGCAAAAGCAAGAGATACTGTGCTTGTTAAATCCCGAGTCTCAGTTTGATGGGATTTAGGAATCTCCCAGGGGAAGCCACTCTCTGACCATGTCTGTGAGGACGTTCCTAGGCTGGATGAATTGAGGCGGGAACCACACACTGCAGACAGCGCCATTCCATGGGCTGACAGCAAAGTGAATAAAACGGAGGATGTGACCTGAGCCCCAGCTGTGGCCACAGTTGCTTCAGGTTCCTACGGCTCTAGTGTCTCCCATGATGGAGAGAGAGTACCCTCGAACCGTGAACGGAAATACACGCTCCTTCCCTCTTTCCCGTATTTCGGGGTCAGGCATTTTGTCCCATGTGTAAAGGAATGGGTACAGACGGGAAGAACGCTCACACACACCACACACTGGTCCCGGTGCTCACCTTCATCCGCATGTCCCTGGCGTACTTCTCCAGCTCCTTCCGTATGTCGGCCCTCAGCATCTTTGAGACGTTGAGGACCAGCTGCTTCCACTCAATGGGCTGGAAGCTGTGAGGCTCATGGGGGACGTACAGCCCAATCTTGACCTTCTTGACCGTGTGTAGGTATTTCTTGTAGGAGTCTTCAAAGTCGAAGACAAGGTCGCTCAGAGTCCGAAAGGTCAGCGGCTTGTCCATCAGCTCAGCCCTTCGGCTCATGCCCAGTGAGCCGTAGTAACCGTTGCAATAAATCCCCAGCACGACATGGTGAAAGTAGTTCCCTGAGAAATAGGTTTTAAAGCTGATGGGGAAGCGCTCGATGGAAGGCTGCCCGTTGGTTAAATATCTAGACAAGTGGAGTCAAGGAAGAGGCAGGGGCCTGAAGATTTCAGAGAGTGCCAGGTGGTGGTGGCACATGCCTTTAATCTCAGTACTCGGGAGGCAGAGACAGTGCCTCTCTGTGAGTTCGAGGCCAGCATCGTCTACAGAGCGAGTTCCAGCACAGTCAGGACTCCACAGAGAAACATGATTTTTAGAGAGCATGGCTTCCCAGGATGAGACACTTATTCTTGGGGCCAGTGAGTCCATCCCCGTCTCAGTATCTAACTAACCTTTCCAGATTCTCTGGGTACTCAATGAGTATGGAATAGAGAGAAAAGTTGCCGTCCTCAGTAGTTAAATGCAAAACAAACTAACCAGGCCCCCCTTTCCTTGCCTGGCTTCCCATAGGCCCATGGAGCTATTCAAGATGTTTCTATTTACTTGTTTGTAGGTGTGTACACATGCGTGTGTGCATGTGAATACAGGCATACTTAACCATGAGGGTACACCCTGAGGGCCAGAGCTGCACATGGGATGTCTTTCCTCGGTTGGTCTCCACCTTATTTTTGGAGACAGATCGCTCACTAAACCTGAAGCTCACCATTTCACTTGTCAGGCTGGCCAGCAAATCCCAAGATTCTCCTGTCTCAGCCTTCTAGTGTTGGGGATCAAAGCACGCATTACCACCGTTTGTTCTCATGTGATTCAGGAGATCTGAACTCGGGTCTTCATGCTTATGTAGCAATTTCCTGAGCAGGTTTCCCCAGCCAAGTGTGTTTTTAAACACAGTCAGGCCGGGCAGCGGTAGTGGCGCACACAGATAATCCCATGACCTGGGAAGCAAAGGCAGGCCAATTTCCATGAGCTTGAGGCCAGCCTGGTCTACAGAGGGAGCTCCAGGACAGCCAGGGTTACAAAGAGAAACCCTGTATGAAAACCTAAACAAACACAGTAAGATTGTGTGAAGTAGGCAGGATCTGAGGGCCTCTGTGGTGGGCCAGGCAAGAAAGGAAAACCAGAGACAGCAATGGAAGGCCAAGGCTGGCTGGTAACTGGAGAGTGGGGGACAGAAAGGAGTTGGAAGGAGTCACATTTGTGACACTTAGCCACTCCCATCACACCTGGCATACCTGTGCCAACAGCCTGTGCTACCTTGTAGAAAACTGTTACCCGCAGTGCCAAGTCCCATCTTAGTCCCAACTCACATGGCACATCTTGGCTCTCCCAGCTTACTGGTCTGTAGTGACTTAGTGGCAGCCTCTTACCATGACTTTAGGGGTGTGTGTGTGCGTGTGTGCGTGTGTGTGTCAGAAGTCCCCTTTGGTGTTCCTCTGCTGTCCTTACTTTTCGAGACAGGATATCCTGTCCTGGAACTCAATCACTAAGGTAAACTGCTTGGCCAGAGAGACCTGGGGATTCTCCTGCCTCTGCCTCCCCAGAACTGGGATCACAAGAGCAGGCCTCAACACCTGGGGTTTGTTTTAACACTGGTCCTGGGCGAGCAAACTCAGCGAGCACTTACCAACAGAGCTGCCTTCTCCAGCCACTACAGTGTTGGCTTTGACCAATAATTGCAGAGGAGTAGCTTGAATTAACACCCTACTCCTGGCCCTGGATGGCTAAGCAAGAGGTGCCCCACTTTCAAGCCCCTCTAGAAATTCCACACCATTCCCGGTTAGATCTCACAGCCCTCGATCTAACTCTCCTAGAAACTCTGTTGGTCATTCTCCTTGGTAGAATGCCCAGGGGACCGGAATGCTTCTAAGGTGAATGACATGGTACTGCGGGATGGTGAGGTCAGGTGTAGGCACAGTTCTCTGTCCTCATTCTGCAGACAGCTGACATGCCTCCGCAGGAAAAGGCACCTGCCACCAAGCCAGACGACCCGAAATTCATCTCCAGAGTGCAATATGATGAAAAGAAAGAACTGACCCTGCAAGTTGTCCTCTGACCTCCACACACATGCATGACCTCCACACACGTGCATGTTGCATGTACTGCATGCAGCATCTTCCCTCCAGATAAATATTTTTAAAAGAATCTGTCTTAATCACATGTTCCCTGATGTGATGTCATATCTCAGCCCAACTGGGTAAACCTGTCTTCTACTGCAGAGATGTCCACGTATCAATTCTTAGGACTGTTTTGGTCCCTGAGCAAAGTCCTAATGTCACTTGGCCCTTGATCACCGACCCTCTGTGTCATCTCAGTGTCCTTGTCTGGCCATCAGGAGGCCCTGGACATTTTTTTTTAAATATTTATTTGTTTATTATGTGTACAGTATTCTTCCTGCAGGCCTCATTACAGATGGCTGTGAGCCACCATGTGGTTGCTGGGAACTGAACTCAGGACCTTTGGAAGAGCAGGCAATGCTCTTAACCGCTGAGCCATCTCTCCAGCCCCCCCCTGGACATTTTTGAAGGACACATCTTGAAGCCATAACAGAGGTACACAGGAGCCGGGTACGGTGACACACACCTTTAATCCCAGGTTTGAGAGGTAGAGACAGACAGAGCTCTGAGCTAAAGGCCATCCAGGGCTCCTTAGTAAAACCCTGTCCAGAAAACACAGTGGAAACCACAGTCCTTAGCGCATATATTCTTCCTTAAGAAGCCGAGTGTTTAGACAGCATGGTGGTTTGAAAGAGAATGGACCCCAGGCTCATGTATTTGGTTGGTCCCCAGTTGGTGAAGCTGTTTGGGAGGGACTAGGAGGTGTGGGACCTGACCAGCCAGCAGCACAATCCCCCCAGCGAGGCTCGGCACAGGAGCCATTTCTCCAAACATCTGCCAAATTCAAAAAGAACCTGGAACCTAAGATCCATGTCTGGCACACATAGGAAAGTGAGGACACACGTTAGTTAGCAAGGTACAAAGTGGCCGTCCAGGAAGGGTTCCTGAACTTCAGGCTGAAGTGAAGACTTAACACACATGCTGAGAGAGCTTAGCTTGTAAAGCACTTGTTCAAGACCCAGAACCCAGGTTTGTAACCCCTGGCGGGAAAGTAGAAACAGGTAGATCTGTGGGGCTTACTGGCCAGCCAGCTTAGCTAACTTGATGAGTTCAAGGCCACCGGGAGACCCTGCCTCCATAGATAAATAACTAATATAAAGAGGTGGGTGGCGCCTGAGCCACCACAGCCAAAGCTGTCCCCTGGCCTCCACATGCACATTCACCCCACACACTGGAGAGAAAAGAAGGACAAGTGGCCTGAAGTCACCAAACCTACCAGCTTCCCGGTTGTCAAGGAGACCTTGTTTCCCAGGACAGTGGGGAACTCTGGGAGACACTGACCATGACCTGAATTACTCTTCCCGTCCCGAGGGGAAAGCGGGACAGTGGAACGCTGACACAGAGCAAAGACAGAACTGTTTTAACTGCGGATGGAGGTCTGTGCCAAGAGTCCGGTTTCCCCGAGGATAGCGTGACAGGCAGCCTCCCACACTCGCCACCTGCCTTGCTCGGCTCTGAAATGCCACAAAGGTAAGAACAAAGCAAAACCAAGAGCACTGCCTGGCGGGGTCCTAGATCTATTCTCTGCAAGCCCCGGGGCTTCTGGGTAATTCCAGGGACAATGATGCTCAGATGTGTGCAAAGGACAAGGTGGCCTACATACCCAGCACACTCAGCAGGTGTCAGAGCAGCTGAGCTATGCTCCTCAGTGTCTGGCCTGTGTCCTCTGCCGGCCTCTACCAGCAAGGTGTTCCGCTTACAACCGTGGCCCAGTCTTGCTAGTCCTGTTGGCCCCTAAGCCTGACATCCTGCTAGACTCTCTGTGCCTTCCCTTTACAAGACGAGCAGGGAGATCTGGGAGAGGCTTCTGAAAGACCCAACTTCTCATTTTCCAAATGCTAACTAAGGCACAGATGGACAGCCGTACTTCAGGTCAGACCCCTGTGTGCCCTGCAAGTGGTCGAGAGGCACAGAAGCTCCCTGTCCCGTAGAAACATGCAGTGGCGGGTGCGGAGCCCATGCTTTCATACCCAGCAATATACACACAAAAGACATACACATGACAACACGAGAACCTGGGGACAGAGGTCTAGCTCGGCTAAAGTGCCGGGCTAGTCTGTGCGAGGCTCTGAGTTTGGTCTCCAGCAAAGAGCAAAAACAAAACAAAAAGGCACAAGAGGAGTCGAAGAGATGGTTTAGTTGTTAAAGTACTTGCTGTACAGTCCGGTGGTGATGGTGCATGCCTTTAATCCCAGCACTTGGGAGATGGAGGCAGGCGGTCTCTGTGAGTTCAAGGCCAGCCTGGTCTACAGAGCAAGTTCTAGGAGAGTAGACAGAGAAATCCTGTCTTGTCAAAGTGTAAGTGCGAGGACCCGAGTTCAGATCTCCACTCTGTAAGAGTCAGGTGTGGTGGCGTGTGTCAGGCTATAACCCCAGAACTGGGACACAAGGCCAGAGGGTCCCAGGGGCTTGCTCAGCCAATCTAGCCAAACAGAGCACTCCAGGTTTGTGGGAGACCCTGCCTCAGAAAGTCAGGTAGATTGTTGGTGGGGGTGGGGGGGTGTCTCAGTGGTTTAAAACTCTTATTGCACATGCAGAGGACCTGAGTTCAAATCCTAAGAACCTACACAGAGCAGGTAGAGCCCATCGCATCAGAACCCCATCAGTTCCACTATGAGGCGGGCAGGAGAATCCCTGGGAGCCTAAGAGCCAGATAACTTGCTGTACACTGCAATGGACCTAGAAGAGACTTTGTCTCAAACGAAGTGGAAGGTGAGGACGGATACCCGAGGCTGTCCTCTGACTGCCACACTCAAGCTGTGGCATCTGCATACCCACACTTAACACACCTTACACACGCACGCATGCACACACACACACACAGGTGGAAAGTGATAAAAAGGTGTCCAATGCTAAGCTCTGAATCCACACATACATAGTGTGTGCATCTGAATACCAGCGCACAAACATGCATACACCACACGTCCGAGAGTCCAAACAAACTAGCCCATCCTCCTGTCCCCATCTAATTCTGAAGCACGCCTTCACTGGCCGCTGTCTCTTTTCCGGTTCCCAGCCAAACTCTGAGTTTCCTCAAGTCTCTAAATTGTGTCAGGTTAACAACGTGCAAAGGACAAGGTGACCTATATACCCCAGCATATTATTGTCAACCTGACACAATTTAGAATCATCCGGAATGAGGGAGCTTCAACACGAGTTGCCTCCATCAGACTAGCCTGTGGCCATGTCTGTGAGGAATTGTTCTGATTGATGATTGACGGCGGAGGGCCCAGCCCACTCTGGTCTGTATCATCTCTAGGCAGGTAGGTCTGGGCTGCTTAAGGAAGTAGCATTCCTCCATGGTTTCTGCCCTGTCCTCCCTCAATGATGGACTCGGATCAGGAAGCATTAACAGAAATAAATCCTTTCTTCCCTAAGTTGCTTTGGTCACGGCATTGAACACAGCCTCCCTCGCTGGTTCCTTGTGTCCATCTAGATAAAAGAATTTTGAGCTTCATCCTCGGCCACTTTTTCCTCCTCCCGTCTCCCCAACATTCACACCACCCAAACTGTGTTTTGTTGAGCATCGCTCCACCCCCTCAAAAACCCAACCCTCCAAATATTCCATCCCCAACAGCCCAGATTCCATGCTTCAAATCCAATCAGTCCACATTTGACCCCATGTCCTACAGTTGGAGCCTCCCTTTGAAGTCCTTCCCCTGGGCCGTGGCATCGTCATGCAGGACAGAAATGGAGGGATCCACAGAGCTATGGCCTAGACACCTGCAGGCCCCTCCCCCCAGCCTTCCCTGCTTCTGTCCCAGTGCACAGATACGGTACACTCCCGTCACTCGATTCTTCACACGCGTCTTCCCCGTCTGTGGCCTAATGGGAAGCCTGTATTAGCTGATTCCCTGTCAGCTCCTATGTCTGGCTGGTTTCCCGTCCTGTACACTCTATCTCCTGGCAGCTCTGGAAACTACCTCGCCCAACCCGGTCCTGCTGCCAAGGTCGTGGTCCAAGTCTCACCATTCCCTCCTGCAAGACCAAAAAGAGCTCTGTCGGTCCGGTCCAGCTGCCTCCACTGTCCCGTCTTTCTGGAAGCTACTCTAAATGGAACACCCAGGCATGAGACCACGTCAGTCTTCAGCTTCAGAAGATTGAAAGCCACTTAGCGCTGCACTCAAGAAGCCAACAGCCTTCTCCTGGGGCCGACTATTAACCCGACACCTGGCCACGGTCCTCTCGGCCCACTACCCCACGGGCTCCAGCAGTTCCCTGGCTCTCATCTGGTTCTGTTCAGTTGCCACTGCCATCAGTCAGGGTCATCACAGAGTTTCTGGATGAAATTCCTCCCACGGGAAAAGAGCCAAGACTGTGGTGCAAATGATGATGCACAAGAGACCAGCACGAGACCAGCCCCTGCGCCCACTGGGTTCCCGCGACACACCGCCAGCACCTGCTCTTTTCTGCAGTCCGCTCTCACACTTCCCGTGGTGATGGGTTTGGATATTGGCCCTCTAGGCCTTGCTTTAACTCCATTTCGGTGTTTAACTCTTACGACAGTGTCAGGAGAGAGCAGGAGAGAGCCGCACACGTACAATCTGAACCTGAATTCTCCTTGTGACCACTGAATCTACAGTCACTGGCCCGACTGCTCCATAGAGAACAGGTAGGATAAACGCCAGCCCAAGGAGCCAAGCATCGATTTTGTTCAACTCCAGCCAGGTCAAATTGAGGGAAGTACCACGGGTGTCTGACCTTTTTCTATAAGGACACCAAAGACACAACTAGCCCCAGAACAGGGTCACAGTGACCACACAAAGCTCAAAGGATACATGCCCAGAATGACTGCCTCAAGGCATTTGATAGGCAAGGACTCTCGGGTCATCTCTTTCGCCGTTTCCATTAACCTGTGGGACAGAACACAACAGAAGACCTCAGGACTTAGGCATTTATGCAGTGACGGTCCGTCAGTTCATCAGTTTGTCGGTATGCCTGTCTCCTCACTAGGCACCATACAGAAATCTAAATAGAAAAGTAACAACTCAATTCCCCAGGAAGACCCCTAAACACACGTGCACTTGACAGAACTAAGATCCTCAGGTCCACAGGCTCCTCCCAGTTACCTCAGAGAGGGCCATGTTATACCTCACAACATCCTCCCAGTCTGGAGGCCGGGCCTCAAAGGACAAGTAAGACAGGCCTCATGAGTGAGTTTTCAGGCCTCTGCCATCCTGGTCTGTCTGGTCTGTGTGTTTTGAGTTAGGGTCTCACTATGTAGCCCTGCTGGCCCAGAACTTGGTATGCCCAGGCCAGTCTCAAACCCAGAGATCCACTTGCCTCCCACGTGCTGGGATTAAAGATGTGGGTAGCACACCTGGCCTGAGAGTCAGTCCTGATCTCCCAATTTAGCCGCCAAGAGCGGCTAGTCCTCAGCTCCACCCACAGTCTGGCCCTGGGGCACTGCACCTCCACCCTCTGCAGACCAGAATCCTGAGCCCTAGGAGACAGGACAGAGGTTGGGAGACCTGTGGTGGCTCTCCCACAGGAGAGAACGCAGCACTTACCCGCTCAGAGGTCTCATTTTCCTGATTTCAAAGAACTGGGTCCCTGTGTGATTGTATCTGTGTGAAACATGTAAAGGCAAAGTGACGAACGTTCCAAAGCCCTGGTCACCCAGCGGAGAGCCGCACTGACTCCCATTTCTCAAGGGGATAAGGGAGTAGTCGCTTTTCTAGCCAGTGGCCAGGGGACCAACAAGCCTGTGACTTCTCACCATGTAGCTCTGGAAACCTAATTTCTTCTCTTTTTCTTCTTCCTCTTTTTATTTTAAAGATTTATTTATTTATTTTATGTATATGAGTGCTCTATCTGCATATCTTTATGCCAGAAGAGGGCATCAGATCCTTCTACAGATGGTTGTGAGCCACCATGTGGTTGTTGGGAATTGGACTCAGGACCCTCTGGAAGAGAAGCCAGTGCTCTTACTGCTGACCATCTCTCCAGCCAAAAATATTCCTAACTGAGCCTAGATGCACTTTTGATAGTACCTCATTTTAGTCTGCCCTGTGTCCCAGTTACTTGAGCACATGTCTAAGTCATATGCTAGACTAGAAGCCCTTGAGAGTTGGGATCATTCTTTTATTATCTTTGGATCACCCATAAAGCCTAGAAGAAGCTCAACATGCACAGGTTTAGCAAATGTTATTAAATGGGAATAAGTAAATGAACTGACTGATGAGCGGGCAGCTCAGTGGATAAGCAAGTGAAGGATAGAAAGGAAAGAGAAAGTAGATGCACAGAAGGACAAATGGAAGGTGAGATGGATAGAAGAGGAGGACAATGGATGGGCAGAAGGACAGGTGGATGATGGAAGAAAGGTAAACGGGTGAGTAGGGAGATAGATGGGAGAATGAGTGGAAAGATGGATGGATGATGGGTGGATGGATGGGTGGATGATGGGTGGATGGATGGATGAGTGGATGAGTGGATGAGTGGATGGAGAGATGGGTGGATGGATGGGTGGATGGATGGGTGGATGATGGGTGGATGGATGATGGGTGGATGG
>NC_022013.1:77061924-77067990 GCF_000317375.1 Microtus ochrogaster
ATGGATGGATGGGTGGGTGGATGGATGGATGGGTGGATGGATGGATGGATGGGTGGATGGATGGGTGGATGGATGGATGGATGGATGGGTGGATGGATGGATGGATGGATGAGTGGATGGATGGATGGATGGGTGGATGGATGGATGGATGGGTGGATGGATGGATGGAAGGATGGATGGATGGATGGGTGGATGGATGGATGGATAGATGGATGGAAGGATAGATGGATGGGTGGGTGGGTGGATGGATGGATGGATGGATAGATGATGGATGGAAAGTTGGGTGGATGGAAGGATGGATGGATAGATGGATGGAAGGATGGATGGATATTTGGATGGAAGGATAGATGGATGGGTGGGTGGGTGAATGGATGGATAGATGGATAGATGGATGGATGGATGAGTGGATGGAGAGATGGGTAGGTGGATGGATGGATGGATGGATGGATGGATGGATGGATGGAAAGTTGGGTGGATATATGGATGGAAGGCTGGATGGATATTTGGATGGAAGGATAGATGGATGGATGGGTGAGTGGATGGAGAGACAGGTAGGTGGATGGATGGATGGATGGATGGATGAGTAGATGGATAGATGGATGGGTGGATGGATGGATGATGGATGGATGGATGGATGGATGGATGGATATATGGATGGAAGGATAGATGGATGGATAGGTGGATAGGTGGACAAAAGGATGTATATATGGTATACATATGTATGTATGGGATGACTGATGTATCAGTGTATGGAAGAAAAGATGGAAGAGTGGATGAATGGCAGCAAGACTTTTCAATAGCACAAATAACTTAAGAACACATCACTTATTTCACACCAACACTTGACACCACTAATCTAAACAGATGGCAACTACTTTCCACATCCCGATTCTGACTGACTGCCCAGTTCTCCAGAGCTATACCACCAAATACCCCCTCATGTCATGCTTTCTGAGACATAATTTTGAATTTTTTTGAGTTTAACTTAATTTATATGTTTTACTCATTTGCTTCAAACAAAAACCTGTTTGTAAACTGTGTGCTGGGGGGATGCAGACGAAGAGCGACTTTGCTCTCCCAGAGCTGCTGTATCCAGTGGGCTGTGTAGGACTCACTATGTGTCCCAGTGACACAAGCGGCTTGGAGGGTGGTCACACCTCACACTGCCCAGACGAAGGGCACAGATAAACAAAGAGCCTGTGGCTCAAAAGCAGAATACAGTCGTAGGCCATTGCTCATGACTTCCTGCCCCACTTCTGACTGCTGGATTGTGCTATGGGATCATGCTCATTGTACACTGTAAAGATTTGTCACTCGTGTTGGTTTAATAAAACAGATTGGCCAATAGGCAGGCAGGAAGTACAGGCAGGGTGACCACACTAGGAGAATTCTGGGAAGAGGAAAGGCAGAGATGCATTCGTTAGCCAGGTGCAAAGGAGCAAGATAAGAATGCCTTACTGCCAGGCGGTGGTGGCGCACGCCTTTAATCCCAGCACTCGGGAGGCAGAGGCAGGCGGATCTCTGTGAGTTCGAGACCAGCCTGGTCTACAAGAGCTAGTTCCAGGACAGGCTCCAAAACCACAGAGAAACCCTGTCTCGAAAAACCAAAAAAAAAAAAAATGCCTTACTGAGGAAAGGCACCAAGTCACACGGCTAAACATAGATACGAATTATGGGTTAATTTAAGTTGTCACAGCTAGTTATTAGTAAGCCTGAGCAACAGGCAAAACAGTTTATAATTAATATAAGCTCTGTGTGTTTATTTGTGACTGAATGGCTGTGGGACTGAGCAGGACAGAAACTTCTGTCTACAGGATTGGAAACAACACTGTCAGGACCAGGGGTGATATGAACTAGTACACCTTAGGAGCGACTGACCTGGGCCATGTTCATAACAGTATAGGCTGGCCTGGCATTTCTAAAATAAGATATTAAAAATTCTTAGGGGTAAAAGAAAAAACAAGGGGCTCTTATTGTGAAGTGGTACTTTTTTACTCTATCAAAGATTTTGCTCAAACAGTGCTCAAACAAATGTTCCCAGTACATTTAAAGTAGAATTCAGTTTCTAAAAAGTAAGATTAATCCATAATTAAGTAATAGAAAATTGTCTGGCAATCTTCTCTAAATTCCTTGTGGTTGGTAGCTTAGCTTCTGGAAGTTTCTCTCTAGCCTTTCCTGTGCCTTTGCATAGAGCTCCTGGGCAGGCTTCCTGTGTCTCGCAAAGCCACGGGCTCCCTTTCCAAACACACACAAAGGCCAGCACAGCCCTTCACTGTTCCAGGAGAAGGCAGGGCTGGGTTCATCAAAACACCACTGACATCCGAGCACATGTATAGTTAGGTATGTGTTGTGGAATATTCCTTTACACTGTGTGAAGATATTTCACTGTGATTGGTTTAATAAAAAGCCAAATGGCCAATAGTTAGGCAGAATTTGGGGGGCAGAGAGAGCATAGGGAAGAAGGGTGGAGTGGCAAGTAGACACCAGGACTCAGAGGAAGCAGGATGGGCAGTACAGAGTATAGTTAGTATAACCATGAGGCAGAAAGTAAATAAAAATCAGTTAATTTAAGTTATAAGAGCTAGTTAGAAACAAACTTAAACTCTTGGCCAAGCTTTCATAATGAATAAGAAAGTCTCCATGTCATTATTTGGGAGCTGGCTGGCAGGACAGAAAAATCCATCTACAGCTATGGCCCTAGGCAGTCCCCAGATCCTGCCACCTATGTCAAGGTCAAGCAGTCATGGTGTGGGATGTCCTTCTGTATGCTGTGAATAAGTGTTGCTTTTATTGGTTGAAGAACAAAGGTGCTTTAGCCTATGGCAGAGCAGAATGTAGCTGGGTGGGAAATCCAACCAGAGATATGGGGAGAAAGAAGGAGAGAGACACCAGAAGGAGAGAGACACTGGAGGAGTGAGATGCATTACTGGTAAGCCACGGGTCACCTGGTGATATATATATTAACAGAAATGGGTTAATTTAAATGTAAGAGCTAACCAGTAATAAGCTGAGCTGTCGGCCAAACAATTACAATTAATATTAAGCCTCTGAATGAGTATTTTATAAGTGGCTGTAGGACTGGCAGGTGGGTCAGAAAAGACTCCAGCTACACAGTCAGGCACCCAAGGAACTAGACACCAGGTCAGAAATAGAAGGGTTGCTCTTCTTCCTCCCTTGATCATGGCCCCAAAGGCCTGATGACCTGGTCTCCTATTCTCCCTTGTACTTTCCTCTGTCTACTCTGTGGTCAGTAATCTTGGGTAATGGCCATCATTAATGGGTCAGAGGAAAAGCAAAAAGAGGACCCTTCAAGAGCAATGATGAGGACAAAGCCAGGATATGTGTGACAACTTTTCTATCAGTGGGAGAAAATGATATGCAAAACACATGCAAATTTGTCCCTCGTGATGCAGCTCAGCCAGGCTCATCCTCCTAGACAGAAGTGAGAGCTGCTCTAACTTCAGGTCACCTGGAGCGTTCGGTGATGAAGTAAGTGACCACTGAAAAAGGACAGCTCTTCGAGCCTGAGTCCATGCCCCTCAACCACCACTGGCAATCCATGTAGGGTCTTCGTTTGGAGGTCAGCAGCAACACCCAATAACCTTGGTAGGGTCTGGGGCTGCCAGTCTCTCTCTCCTGAGGAGGAGTCAGGACTCCAGGAGAAAGGTGCTGCATAGGAAGGTGATGACCTATGAAGCAGAAACAGGGATGCTAATCAAGTAATCTATTGGGGTGCACTGAGCCCTGGAAGGTATCGTGTCTGATCCCTTCGGAAGAGGCACAATCATTCTCGCCTGTGGCAGAGGCTTCCTGCTTCCTCAAGTCCTCTCAGCCTCAGAGTTAGGGAGGAGCAAGCAGAAAGCAAGCTGACATGGCAGGGACCTCTCTGCAGAGTCAACCAGAAAGCACACCGAAGCCGGCTCCCCATCTAACTCCTGTGCCTAATAAAATACCAGAAGTGATCCTTAAATTTGTATCGACATACAAAAATCCGTATCAATGTAAAATACTTAAGACTAGTAGTTGCTTTTTAGTTTAAAAGTAGATTCAATGATCTACCCTTTTTATCCTGTCATTTCTGGGGGGAAAAGGAGAAGGAAAGGTAGGAAAAGAAGGGAACAAAGACAATCAAGAAGTGGAAAAAAACAGAAGGAATGGAAAGAAGAGGGGATGCCAGGGAAGGCAGAGGAAAAGACAGGGAAGCAGAAAAGGAGAAGTCAAGAGCTCACCGTGGATCAACCTTACCGCCGTTTGAGGGACAAGCCCTGATCATTCTGATCGCTGCATGATGTACTCTGCTAGCCTGAGTGCCGCAAGCTCTCTCCCAAGGGTGCCCTTCCAACATCTTCCAGCCTACCAGAGCTCTGGCAAACCAGCTGGTGACAGACATGCCACTAAGCTTGTGATCACCATGCCCATCCCTTGTCAGGGGTGCCCAGCCCCTGACTGAAAGGATACTGTAGTGTCTTCATGTAATTCTGGATGGCCTGGAGCCAGTCTGGGATCGTCATGGACAGCCTGTAGTTTGGGACCTGGGGAATTGAAGGCTACAGAGAGAAAGAGACGGGGGCTCCTGTTATTGAGTCGCTTGGAGCACAGCTCCTAGAGCAGGGCATGGGGCTGGACTCAAGGGAGAGCTGCCCCTGTGAGCACACATTTGGTGTCGTCACCAGCAGCCATGGCCCGTCCCCCACGGCATCTCCCTCCTAAGATACCTGTCCACCATTGACGGGCCCTCTAGGCCCCCTCCAAACATACGCCACTCTATCAAACAGAGTTGCCTTCTCTATGGGGACATTGCCTTCTTGAGGCCAGGGACCATGTCCTGTGGAACATCCCAGAGACTGACCTAGGACACCCATTCTTAAATTTTTTAGCACATGGTCCCTTCTGCAGCCTGGCTAACAGTGACCCCATTATACGTGCTCCCCTCTTAAGCATCGTGGACACAGGACATGAGACAACTGGCTCCCAAGATAAATAACTACAGAAGAATGGGTACCAGCCATGTGTACCATTTCTCCACACTACACACCTCCCCAGGTAAGTGCTGTGCCCCTGCCTCATGAGGCACCCTCATGGCAGCCCAGACAACTCTCCTCCCCCAAGTGCCTACAGTCAGCACTAAACCCAACCACTCCCGACACCAGGACACCAGCCAGACAGGAACACATTACGCTTGTTTATCTCCACTGACTCCTTGTCGTCTCCACGTCTGTGGTGGGCTTTGTCATTGGTGACTAAGGAACTTGGTCCCTATGAATGCAGGATTAAGGGAGGAGTCTCCTCTAGGCATTAGCTTCTTCAAAGATGTAGAACTGGTGAAAGGAAAGATTAGTCTCATCCTTGGAGAAAACAGGACCAGCTTTGCAAGTGGAAGGGGAAGCTGCTAGTGAAACAGCTGATAGAATGGGGCCAGCCTGGCTGGGCCGCAGAGCCAGGCACGGTAAGGGATGGGCACGGAGCGTTAGGCATGCATGGGGTGGCCCAAGCTCAGCATGGGGTAGCTCACTCTGAGCATGGGATAGCCCACGCTGAGCATGGGGTGGCCCACCCTGAGCATGGGGTGGCCCACACAGAGCATGAGGTTGATAGCCCACCCTGAGCATGGGGTAGCCCACCCTGAGTGTGGGGTGGCCCACGCCGAGCACGGGATAGCCCACCCTGAGCATGGGGTAGCCCACTCTTCCCCCACTTGTGCACCATTTCCACAGACATTCCCTGTTGATAGTTTCCTCTCTGTGCCTCTACTCAACCTTGGCTCTGAGGCATCCTAAATCCACAGAAACTGTCCCCTCAGCTGGAAGGGAAGCAGCCACACTTGGTATATTCCAGCCAAGGGGCTGTGAGTGAGCATGAGCCCGGCCCTGTGGACACGCACACACACAGGCCAACTGTGAGCATGATCCCGGCCCTGTGGATATGCACACACACAGACCCAACTGTGAGCATGAGCCCGGCCCTGTGGGCACGCACACAGACCCAACTGTGAGCATGAGCCCGGCCCTGTGGACACGCATGCACACAGACCCAACTGTGAGCATGAGCCTGGCCCTGTGGGCACGC
>NC_022013.1:77068215-77095404 GCF_000317375.1 Microtus ochrogaster
CACGCACACAGACCCAACTGTGAGCATGAGCCCGGCTCTGTGGACACATACACAGGCCCGACTGTTCTACAAGCCACGTTTTCTCTCCAACTTCAACTTGAACTCCCTGTCTGGGTGAGTCACTTTGGAGAGAAAAAGGTTCCAATGTGAACATTTGTTCCCATGACTCGATTTGACACCCCCCACATCAAACACACTCACACATAAACAGTTTTTCACACACAAACTCACACATGAATTCTCTGTCCGACCAACATTAGCAAGAGTTGAGAGTTCCTTGTTTTTTCTCAGTGACTCCCACACGTCTACCAAGCCTACATAACAACAAACCAGAGGTTTCAAAGAGGTGGGAAGAGAAGGGAGGCTGAAGAACAGACCCCACCCCCACCCAGCAACTCCATGTTGTAAGTGCTAGGCCAGGTCTAGCGCAGGAAGGAAGGGAGACAGATCCCCGTCCAGACACGTCAGGATGTGAGGGACGTGAGAGACCGAGTCCCCACACGGGTAGCCTGTGACTTGGCTCAGGGTCCATTTTGGGAGCTGACCACAGAGTTATTTCCACCTTTCCCCCACCCCATGGAGCCCATAGATCAGGGTGTGAAGCAGGACTCCAAAGGCAGCTGGGCCTCAGAATAGCAGCCAACGGCGCCCAAGGGATTTAGGAAAACAGCTGCAGTCACCTCAGCGGGCTGCGTCCACATTTGCTCCCAAGGAGGACAAATGCAAGCGTCCCCCACGTGGGCTGGAGCAGGGCTGTGGTCAGGAGAGCCAAGATACTCTGTGGAGAATACCGTCAGCGGCTATTCACACCCTGAAGTCAGGTGAGTTGCCTAGGGCTCAACCTGGGGCAACTTGGAGCAGCACCTTAGGCAGTCAGTGCTCCGCTGGATTGAGTATAAACCAGAAGGGCCCCTGAGGTATAATGATGAATGCACACAATGCTCTATCTCCTGCCAGCTGGAGGCCTTGGTCCAGGACAGGACCACTACAGCCTCCACTTGCAGGCAGGTAAAATAACAACACTGCCTCATCTACCCTGGGAGTTTATACAAAGGCAGCAGGGACCAGGCTATACATGGTACACACAGGGGGGAGCCGTGCCATTATCCATCAGGAACATGTTCTCTGGAACTGGATTAAAGAGGCTCAGAATGAGCATGGATCCTAGTTCCTAGGCATACAGCCCTGAGGTTTTGCTTCCTGAGGATGTCTTTCTACTCAATAGGAGATAAGAACATCACTTCCATTGCCAGGTTCCACGTGCTGACGAGGAGGTGATGCCCTTAACTCATGGAGACTTCAT
Organism: Microtus ochrogaster; assembly: GCF_000317375.1. Classification (NCBI taxonomy): domain Eukaryota; kingdom Metazoa; phylum Chordata; class Mammalia; order Rodentia; family Cricetidae; genus Microtus; species Microtus ochrogaster. The sequence continues at coordinate 77,069,519 of NC_022013.1, forward strand.
AGAGTGACAGAGCACATTAGGCTCCAAGAAAAAGTGGGGCCCAGCTCAGTGCCTGTGGATGGGTAGAACGGATAAACAACGCTCCATCCTGACACAGGGAGATGCTAATCGGCTTTCAAAGGTAGGCATGTGTTGGGGACACGTCAACAAGCGGGTGAACCCTGAAGCAAGCCAACCTCAAAACAGCCAACACTAGGCCACGGTGACAGCTCAGCAGGACGTCTGCCTTTGCCACCAACCCTGAGTCTAATCCCCAAAACCACACGGTGGAAAGCGACCCATAACCGTCTGACAGCTCTAACGGTGAAATTTATGTAATTCTTCATGCGTGAAGTTCCTAGAGTGGTCGGCTTCATAGATGGAAGTTGGGAGTAAGCTTTGGGCGGGCGTTATTGGGTGTGGCTAAGTTCGAAAGGGAAGTGAAAGGCTTTGGAGACGCAGGCGGTGATGGAACCATGACTACGTGCATGTTCTTTATGTCACAGAACTTGCTATCATCCGGACAAAGTACCTGAGATGACCAGCTTATAGAGAACAAAGGTTTCAGAGGTTTCAGGTCACAGTCACTTGTACCTATAGCTTTTGGACCTATAGCACACCCTCAGAGGGAGCATGTGGTGGAGAAGGTCCGGTCACCTCAGGGAATCCAAGAAACGAGAGGGGAAGGCTCAGGGGGTTGTTGTCTTCATGGCTGTCCTAGCGGTTATGCTGCAAGAGCTGCCGCTGAGGGAATTCTGTCCCCTCAGGAACCTACTCTTTCAAAGCTACGAAGGGAACATAACTAAATCTCTGTCCCTTTAAAGAACTCAAGACTCGGAGAGTTGAGGTGGACTTCTGCTCCTCAGAGTCCGGACAGCAGGAAGTGTACCTCCTCTCCTGCTGGTGTCTCTCCAGAAGCCCTCCTGCTTCTCCTCGACCCTCCTTAAAACCCTTCTCCGCCTGGCCCCTTCCTACCACCTCCTGTCAGCTAGCTGCTGACCCAACCTCCTGACCACAGGGGAATTTCACTTAATCTAACACATCTTTGCATCATTAAACAAATATTCCAGAGCGTAAACAAAAGTAACCCACCTTAAACTAATATTCTACAGTAGGGGGTCATTGTCCCGATTCTAGGGCACACTCCCTAATGACCTAAATCCTTCCTATGAGGCCTCACCTGCTAACAGCATCCAAGCTGGGGGCTAAGCCTTCGACAGGTGGGCCTTTGGGGCAGTCAGAATCCAAACAGCAGCAGCCATACACTTCAAGGTAGGTAATGTATCATGGATTTCACCACAATAAACAAATAAGGTCACAAAAAGTGGTTTACTAAAGGAGAAATGCAAACAGTGCCCCCCTGGGAAAGGCTAAGTTTGCTAATAACACAAACTAAAGCCCTGTGAAATGTCATCCTCCATCTTTCCCTGCTGGTCACCACACTCTGAAGGGCAGCCCAGAGCTGGTGAGGAAGCCCAGGGAAGTTTGAAGGATGTGGAGAAAGAGGCTGTGGGGTAAGCAGGGAAGAATAAGGAGAGCGACAGAGAAGACTCTGGCGGTCTGCCTCTCCTCTTCCTTCTCGCCAAACAAGAACACTGACAGACGGTAAGAGGGAGAGCTGCAGGTGGGAACAGGTGTGTAACTGGCAGGACCGTGAAGAAGGGAAGGGGAAGCCAGGCCTGGAGCCAGGGAGGCAGCAAGAAGCCCTGACTTGAGCAACCTTGGACAAGAACAAGGAGAAACCAAAGCGTTTCTTTTACTGCACAGGCGGCAGGACCCTCCTGGGAACCGGGAGGAGTAGCATGAAGCAGACAGAACGCCAGGATGGCCCTAAGCTCCTGCATCAAAGGGTACAGTCTGGGATCTGGGCAGAGGTCCTGGGTCACACCTAGGGAAGATCCAGACGGTTCTGAATCCAGGCCACAGAACGGAGGGCACACCCTGAGAGCACAGGGTGCAGGGGCAGAGCCTGCAGGAGTCTCCAGTGCCTGCTCACACTTTAGAGCTCACCCTCTAGTGTGAATTCTTTCCAAATTTAGAATCACCACGAAAATGACACACACACACACACACACACAGAGGCCGCAAGAAACCAAGTCGCTTTTCTGACTGAGCCGCCCTGGGGTCTGGTCTCAGCAGTTGGGCTCTGGGTACCAGGACGCATGAGAACCAGACCGAGAAGGGCCAGTTGCTCCGTGGCACCTGTCACCCTCTGTCACTCTCTGTTCATTCTGTGTAACTCCAATGACTCCATTTTTTCTTAAATTACCTCAGCAAAAGCCTGGATTGGACCTAGTCAGGTGTTCACTTGGGCTCAGCAGCCACAGGTGGAGAAGGAGGAAGTCACAGTGGAGAGAGGCTCTCAAGTGAAAACTGCCCACCCCATCCTCTCCCACCCCCGCTCCAGGGGGAGATACCCGGGCCTTCGGGTGGAAGTTACAGTCCCTAACAGAATGTCCTGTAGCTGAAGGGCGAGATACTATCTTACCTCAGTTCACAGTCTATGGATAAAGTAGTCAGTCTTGCCCAGCTTCAGCACCATCCCACCACCCACCTCTGGTGCCAATGCCCTACAGTACGGCATTGCTTGGCTAAGGAGGAAAAGTTGGCCCCAGGAAGGACTGCCAAGCTCTGGCGTTGGAGAGGAATGGCTTCTGACAGAGCAGCTTGAGACTTCCATGGCTGTGCCTGGGTAAGAACTAGGGTTTGGAGGATATTGAAGGCAGGAGCCAGAGCTGAGGATGGAGAACCAGCTATTAGACTAGAGTTCCAGGAGCCAAGGGCCAGCCTCAAACAGTGAATCTGAGACTAATTTAGGCTATGTAAGCCTCTCAAAAAAAAACAAATAGGCAATGTAGTAAAGTTAAATCTTACCTTCTTATTCAAGTTTAAAGACCCATTTGTCACCAGGGGTGGGACATGCCTATAAGCCCAGATACAACCAAGACCCTGTCAAAGAACAGGGAGGAGGCTGATGAGATGGCTGGGGTGAAGAACACTGGGCTCAGTTGCCAGCACCCATATGTCAGCTCACAACTCTAACTCCAGTTCTAGGGGATCAAATCCCTTCTTCTGACCTGTGACGGCACTCATGTACACGGTGCACAGGCACACGTGCCGGCGAAACACCCATACACAGAAAATCCAACTTTAAAAGTTAAAAAAATAGCCAGGTGGTGGTGGTGGTGCATGCCTTTAATCCCAGCACTTAGGAGGTAGAGGCAGGCAGATCTCTGTGAGTTTGAGGCCAGCCTGGACTACAGAGAGTGTGCCAGGACAGCCAGGGCTACACAGAGAAACCTTGTCTCCAAAAAAAAAGGGGGGGGGGGCAGGAGGATCTCTGAGTTAAAGGCCAGTCTGGCCTACAGAGCGAGTTCTAGGCCAACCAAGGGTTCAGAGTGAGACCCTGTCTCAAAAAAAATAAAAAGCAAACAAATAAATAACAACAACAAATCTAACGCAGCCCACAGCCTACACTGGGCAAGGCGTGTCCTGACTTGGCAGCAACTGTCACCAGGCTCTCATATAAAATACAAGATTATTCTTCTTTTCTTTCTTGAAACAGGGTCCCAATACACATTCCAGCCTGGCCTTGAACCTATTGTGGGGCCCAAGACGACCTAGAAGTTATAATTCTCTTGCATCTCCCCTCTAGGTACTGAGACTACAGGAAGGAATTCACCACCATGCCTGACTGGAACATTCTTTTATGAAAAGAAAGCACTCCGCTACGATACTGGAAGCATGACCTCAGCAACACTTAGCATACTGCTGCTCGTATGTGTTCATGCCGAGGACCGCCTGGTGGCAAATGAGCCACGGTTCCAGAAAGAGCAGACTGGCACCGGCTAGAAGAGAATGAAGAGGAAGAAGAAAACGAGGAGGAAGATGAGGGAGGAGGAGGGAGGAGGAGGGAGGAGGAGGGAGGAGGAGGAAGGGAAGGAAGAGGAAGCCACGGAGAACAGAGGCAGGGGGTCGCTGTTTGTACTAATCCCCCTCAGGAGGACTTGAATACGACATCTTCAGCAACACAAAGATCCAATGCTTGTTCACAGAGAAGGGCTCCCACACGTGGAACTGGGGGCACAATGAGGGAGGCGAGGGAATCAGAAAGCCAGGCCAGACAGTGCCATTCAGCCCTTCTCCCTCTGGCCAACTCTTCCATGTTTAAGGACTCTCTGGTGGATCATGACGAGGAGAGAAAGACGAACTCAAGAGCCCGGGCTGTCTGTGTTCAAGAGCAGGGATTGTTCCTGCTGATGCCCGGGTATCAGTTTCTCACCAGACAAGCTGCGATTTGGACAAAATAAATTCCCTGCCTAGCAGAGTAATAAAACACAGTGGAGCAGGGAGCGGGAAGCAGAGAGCCTCCTCCGCTTCCCCAAGGGTGCACACAGCCTTCTGGTCTGCAGGCTTGCATGCTCAGCTCTGCGCAGGCTAGGACCTGACTACCGCATGGCTCTGGGTCTCAGGCAGTGATTCGTGCATCTTCTCAGGATACTTCTCAGCAAACAGGGTCCCTAGGGTCTGGGCAGCCATCTCCATAGTGGCACACCAGGCTTTCACCTAGCTTGCATTTTGCTATTTTATATAACAGGACACTCCCACCAGGGGACATCCTTCCTCTGTAACCATATCCCTTGGTCACCGAGTTCAATCGCTGGCTGGCTGGCTGGCTGCTCTCCAGAGTAAAAAGAGAGCTTCACTCTGCCTCTTCCTTTACCCGGGGAGACTAATTCATCCTGTGTACTGGAAAGTCCCTTTTAAGCCACAGCCAAACGCTTCCCGTTTCTCCCCTTGGTGCCAGAGAAACTGGGAAGAGACAGTTCACTGTTTCTGCAAGCTCCAGAGGTAAAGTCACTGTCATTAAGAGAGAGAGAGAGAGAGAGAGAGAGAGAGAGAGAGAGAGAGAAGAGAGAGAAAAGAGAGAGAGAAAAGAGAGGAAAAGAAGGAGAGGAGAGGAGAGGAAAAGAAAAGAATTGGTAAAAGTCTAGAAATGATTCACGCTGAGGAGTCTGAGTCTGGCTGGTTGGTTACAAGTTCACTCACGGCTCCATAAACCATTTGCTAGGGGGACAGGGGAAGAGCAAAAGACACCACAGAGGACAGGCGGAGTGGACTTGGGGTTCTATGCTTTCTTGGTGACACTAGCTTTTGATGAAGAAGATGTTACAGGGGCTAGGTACATAGTGGATTTTGGCTCAGCCTAACCTTACATGGTCAAGTCAGCAAGTCTGCTGCCTGCCCCTTCTGGACTCAGTCGCTGGACTTGAGGTTGCTTTTTCCAGCTATGTCCTGAATGAGTTGGTCCCATCCCTCTCATCCGGACCACCCCACCTTCTTCCAGCCACACCACTGACCTTTGCCAGGAAGGCAGCATTTCTGATAGCGCCCACCATCTCTCCCCCTTTGGGATGGACCTTGGCGACATGAAGCCACATTCGCTCCCAGGTGTGGCTGTCGATCGGAAAGCCACTCTTGTTCACGTGGAACAGCACCCCGCCGTCTTTGTCCTCCTCCTCCGAGCCCCCGCTGGTGGCGAGGCTTACTGGCCGCGCGTGGCTGCTCCGGGACCGGGTGCCTTTGGCGCTTTTGGGGTGGGGGCAGCCATGAGTGTCCGCGGCGGAGCCGGTCATGGTGAGGGGCACGCGGCGGGGGACTTGGGCGCGCCGGAGATCAGAGCCCCGTGGGGTTGGCCTTCATCTTCACGGCTGCAGGACAGCGCTAGGGAAACTGCCGGGCTTCCCACTCACTGGCCGGGCCTGAAAGCAGTGGAAACAGCACACACTGCGACTCAGACAGGCTCCCGCCCATCCCCAGCCTCCCTGCCCCAGACCCACCCCCTTAGGACTAACGCGAGCCTCTAGCCAGGCGGATTACCTAGCAAGGCGGCTGGAAGGGCGCCACGAAGACTCACACCCAGCTGCACCCGGGGATGGGGAGGCATGCAAGGAGCACGGGGTGCAGAGAGGACAGGGTGGGAAGAAGCAAGACAGCTGTGTAGCAAGAAGACACGGGGGTACCCTCCAGGCTCCACTCATTCCCGGGTCCCCAGATGTGATGGATCGCCACCGACCCACAGCCAGCAGGAACGTGAGCACCCAGGGCTGGCGCGAGGGCGCCGCAGCAGCTTCTGCTTGCTAAGGAGGCCTGGCGTCTTCCCGGAAGACCCCCAAACCCTGGCGCGAGAGGGGCGGCTCCAGCCGGGGTTCCCGGGCAAGCGCAGCGCCGCCCCCTTCCCTCGGGTCCCGCGCGGGCACCGTGAGTGGCAGCTGCGGGTGGTCAGGGCGCGCGCGGGGCACTGGGACCCACCTCGAGCCAGCCGGCCTCATTGCTGCAGAGGGCTGATGGAGCTGTGGAGAATGTTGGCTCATTCCATCGCCCATTCTCGAATGTTATTCTGTGACATATAACCGAGTCACCCGGGCAGCCGCCGATGTTCTGGAGGCGTCCATTGGACACCGCAACAAAGAGGGGCGGGACCCGGACTCGGGACTTTACAACCCGGAGCTGTTGCAGCTCTGTGATTGGCTCCAGGTCCCCAGACGGGAGGGGATCGGAGTAAGGGAAGGTGGGCTGCCACGCGAAATCCGATGCTGCGTGTTCCCGCGGAGCTTGAGTGACTCTCCAGGAACTGAGGTCCAGTTTCGCTGGGGCGGAGGTGCAGCAGCGATGGCCCCTGGATGGAACTCGGAGGTAGAGCGGGTCTTTGCGTTAGAGCCGTGTTCTAGTGATCCGGCCCTACAAAGTGGCTCAGGAAATGCTCCACATCAATACTTGTCGCAATCCTCCATTGCAAGTTTTTCTCCAGATTAACAAGTGCTTACAGCCTTCCATCTTCGGTTAAGCAGTCATGGATAACAAGGGTCCTCAATCCAAGCTGCCGTGAGGCACACGAGGCCAGTCAGGTCCCTTCTGACACAGCTATTGGTTTGTGGAGGAATGCTTGAAGCCAAGGAGTGGCCCTCCCACATTCCCCACTAAAACATTACCTTTTTCTTTTCCTCCTCCTCTCCCCCCCCCATTTTTTCCTGAGACAAGGTTCCACAGCCCCCAACCTGGCCTCAAACTTGCTAGGTAGAGAAGGATGACCTTGAACTCCTGGTCCTGTCTCCACCTTTCAATAGAATTACAAGGGCCTTACACGTCCCGTTCACGTGTGCTGGGAATTGTACCCAAGGTTATGCTAGGCAAGTAAGCACTTTACCAAATGAACTACCTCTCTCTCTCTCTTCTCTCTCTCTCTCTCTCTCTCCCTCTCTCTCTCTCTCTCTCTCTCTCTCTCTCTCTCTCTCTGTGTCTGTGTGTGTGTGTGTGTGTGCACATGTGTGGGGATCAGAGGACAATGTGCTGGTGTCCATTCTCGCCTTACACCATGTAGCTTTCAGGAATCGAACTCAGGTCCTCAGACTTGGTGGAAGCCAGCACCCATTGAATCATTTCATCAGCCAAAATACCTTTTCCTTAATGATAGTGTCTTATTCTCTTATTCCTTCCTCCCTTCTTCGTTCCCACCCCCCCATTCCGGATCTTCTTCCTTTTTGAGAAAGACCAATAAAGGGAAGTGGGAAAAGCCACAGACCACTGACCCTGAGGCTCAGCAAGTCTAGTTTGCCCCTTGCTGAGCTGTGTAACCCTGGATACAGTTTGTCTGCTCTGGACCTTCACGTCTCTTTCTGAAGGGAGGAAAACCTGAGCCTTTCTCCCTAAGTTCCGGCTGTCAGGTTTTGTGACTGCAAACTGCTGTCTCGTGAACACGTAGGAGCCTGGCTGTCATAGTCTGGCTCTGAATTGGAGGACAACAGCCTAGCTTCAAACAGGTGAGTCAGCTGTGCCAACCATGGAAAGAAACAAACCTCCCTGCTGGACACTACCGGGAAGGGCCCTGCACAGGGGTCCATTTCTGACGGGGCTCGGAATGGAAACCTCAAGAGGCAGGCAGGGTGGGAGCCAGGATAAGCAGAGGACCAGAGAGGGTATTGGGGACTGCAGACCACCAGACCCTGAATTTCCTGTAAACGATTTGTTTTCCTCTGCTCTGAGCAGCCTGCAGCTGCTCTGAGTCTGAGACCCTGATGGTGGGGGAGTGGTTTCTGGTGGCTTGCAGCTGAAAGATCCCAAGAGCTGGAGCATGGCTTAGAGCCCTATACAAGCTGACAATAAAGGGGGCATTCTTGTTTCAAGGATGACCTATGTCTCTGTCTGTGTGTGTTTGTGTGTTTAAATCTCCAGGCCCTTGCCCAAGACTCGCTAACCACCTCATAGTACAGGCACCGCACTACAGGCTTAGTACTGTAGTACACGCAGTACAGATGGATGATATATGTGGAGGCCCCAGCGAGATGGGGGGGGGGAACTGGGGATCCCTGAGAGATCTCCCTTGGGAATGGGATGGTGAGGGTGAGTTGAAAATGGGCATATGCGTTTTGACCCCCAGGCTCTTGCCTGGTAGTGGCTGCTGGTGATGCAGGTGCCATAGCAGGAGGTACTGCAGAGACTGGGAACTAGAGGTTCTCTGAGGGACGCCTTCCAGAAGGCAGGAAATTAATAAAAGTAATAAAGAGAAGGTGGGAGGGTGAATTGGAGGTCTTGGAAAGATGGAATGTGCACAGATGTATGTTATTGTGGGGTTTTTTTGTTTTTTTTTTGAATTATTGTGTTTTCTTTTTTGACTGGAGATGAGCACAGACCCCCTGAAGGTCACCATGAAGGGCCCCCAAAGATACTTTGTCCAATAAACAGCAGGAAGTAGCTGGAAGAGAACTACACCCAAATTCCCTACTGGAGGTTGTGGGGCTGAGGGGGACGCTGTGGGCTGTGGCTGTGACGAGCACTGAGGTGACCACTGGGGCAGCAGAGGAAGGCAGCGGCTTGGTTCAGAGTCCTGCTCCACTCCCCCAAACTATTTCCAACCTGAAGCGGCTCTGGCCAGAAGGTGGCTGGAGCAGAGCTCTGCTAGGGAGGCAGCGGATGGCTGTGAGTGCTCGCAGAGAGGCCCAGAAGGTGGTACCAGGAGCCATGACAGTTCCGGCTCTGTGCACCCAAGAGTTTGTGGCACAAATGGCGGGCTTTCTCCCAGAGGCGATGGGAGGAGCATAGCCCCAGACCAGTGGGTGACCGGCCTGGTGGAGCCACTTTGGGATCACCGTGGCCTGTAGTGGCTGCTATTGTCACCACTGTGGTCCTAGCGGCAGATCATATTTGTACCACACCAATGCCAGTCCTAATTATATAGGAAAGGGGGATATGTTGGGGACTGCTGACAATAAAGGGGCCATTCTTGTTTCAAGCACGGCCCGTGTTTCTGTCTGTGTTTGTGTGTCTTTGTATGTTTGGATCTCCAGGCCCTTGCCCGGCTCACGAACACAAACCATCTCCTAGTTCAGGCCCCACACTACAGAGTACTGTAGTACACATAGTAGCACGGATGGCACAAGAGGGTACCTGGGTTCCAGACCTGCCAGGACAGAGCCCTGGCATGGGATTATGCAGTCAGCACTGAGCACAGCAATGCCAGTCTATGTGGACAAAGGCAACGGGTCATACTGGAACTATGTCATCCAGACATGGGCAGCAGGCACACCGGGGAAAGAATGGGACACAGAAGGACAAAGGGAGGTCAGAGAGTCTCTTCCTAATGAAGAGGATGCCCTCCTCGGAGAGTGATCTGTCTTCTCATCTCAACATTAGACCCTTTCTCCCCTGCCGCTGCCCTGGCTCCCAGTGCAGAAGAGAACTCCAGGACAAGCACGTGTGTGGATCAGGATTTGGCCTGCCAGCCCCTTAGAGAAAACAACTGGGGGCTGGAGAGATGGCTCAGAGGTTAAGAGCATTACCTGCTCTTCCAAAGGTCCTGAGTTCAATTCCCAGCAACCACATGGTGGCTCACAACCATCTGTATTGGGGTCTGGTGCCCTCTTCTGGCATACACACAGAATATTGTATACATAATAAATAAATAAATATTTTTTAAAAAAGAGAGAGAAAACAACTGACTCCCAAGGCAAACAAGCTGGTTGACCAACAAAAGAATGGCAAAGACCAGATGTGCCGCCATTATGGCTACTTCTGCTGTCCACACAGAGGCCAAGTCCAACCAGCACCCATCATCTTGTGCAGCCAGAGCCAGAATCCTGATTTAACCCCAGACACCAGAAGAGGTGTGTGCTTTCCCTTCCTGCTCTGAGATGCCCCACAGCTCCCGGACAGTGGAGGGGAGAGCATTTGCTGACAGTCCCCAGGATTCCGGTTGCTGATTGCTTCTTCCCACAGATGGAATGAGCAGCATGGCCTGAGAAGACAGGCACAGGATTTAGCAACTTTTCTAATGAGGTCGTTGCAGGCTCCTGAGTGAACTTGCTGTCCCAGGGGCCCAAGACCTCTTCACTGAGAGCTGTGCTGAGCAGTGAGAGAGTGGGCAAGAGCCAGAGTCCCAATATCCCACTTAAATGATGTCCTCAATGACCCAGCTTCCTTTCGTTAGACCTACTGTGGGTTTGGATGGGAAATGTCCCGCCATAGGCTCCTGTGTTTGAATGCTTGATTTCCAGCTGATGCCACTTCAAACCTTTAGGAGCTGGAGCCTTGCTTGAAGTGGGTTATTGAAATTAGAAACTGAGGTTTTATAGCCTGTGCCCACTTCCGATCTGCTCTCGTTTCTTGTTCATCCTAGATCTGAGGTGAGGGTCCCAGGTGCACACTCCTGCCACCATGGAGCCACCCATCACCATGATGGACTGTGTCCCCTCAAACTGTGAGCCAAAAATAAACGCTTTCTCTCTTAAGTTGCGTGGTGTTGAGTAATTGGTCGCAGCCATGAGAAGAGCACCTAATACAGACGCCTTTCTCCTGAAGACAGCACTATGGCTCAGCAATTAGGACCAGCAAATGACATCTAGGGACCCAAGTCTGTTGTTTTTCATTCAATACAGTGGCTGCCCCTTAAGCAACTGCTGTCCCAACTTGCAATTTCAACTCTGTGGCTACAGCAGTGTTTTGGCCACACTGTTCCCAGCCAGGTGGGAATTCTGTTCCCTCAGGCACCGCCTCTTTCACAGATGCTAAAGGAAACTATCTGAATCTCTACCCTTCTATAGAACTCAGTATTCAAAGGTTTGAGGTGAAATCCTCCTAGCTCAGAGAGGCTGAGTAGCAAACAGCTAACCTTCTCTCTTTGCTTGTGTCTCCCGGAAAAAGGAGCCGTCCTTGTGCTCAGCCCTCACTACAGAACCCTCTCCACTTAGTTCCTCCCGACCACTTCCTGTCAGCTAGTTGCTGACTCAAACCTCCTGACCTCAGGTCAACTCTATGTAGTTAAGCAAAGGTAACACGTGTTTGTATCATTAACAAAAGCAGCAGAAGCGAATGTAACACACCTTTACACAGTTGAAGTAATATTCCACAACACAGCCATAAAGTATGAGAAAACCCATCCAAAGAACCTAGTGTGTGTGAGCTGGGCCTCATTCTGAGTCCGAGACACTAGACGCACAGATTTGGAGACATCTGTGCCTAGCATGTCTCATTGTCTGTTAGTCGCGACTGAGAAATGACTGCACTTACCCAGCAAAAAGAATAAACATTTGGGATAAGTCACAGGCATATGAAGGGGAACGCAGCTTAGAGGAGTGGGAGGAGGTGCCTGGCACACAGGAAGAACTGGAGGAGTTCTCCCCCTGGTCGCATGGAGGGAATTGCACACAGTTGTGGGCTGAAGTGTGTGTGCCTTTGCAATGAATCTGTGTGCTGATGTTCTAACCTTCAGAACCTCAGAATGTGAGCTCTGGAAATACTGTCACTGAGATGTAATTAGTTATGATGAACTCATACCAAAGAGGTTGGGATCCTACTCGAATATGGATGATAGATTTGTGAAGAGAAAATTTAGATGCAGAGACAGGTGGGTACATGAGGAAAACATGGTGTGAGGATTGGAGCTACATACCCAGGAATTGAAGCCGGGAGAACAGTGTGGTGCAGACTGGCCTCAGGGCCTTAAGAAGGAGCGGGCCTCGCTGAGGCCTGGATCCCTGACTCTTTCCAGCCTCCAACAGGGCAGGTGGTCAACCTATGTAGCCCACGCTGAATTCACTGCTGGTCACCCAGTGTAGACCACGCTGAGTTCATTGCTGGTCAAGTGGTGTAGACCACGCTGAGTTCATTGCTGGTCACCCGGTGTAGACCACGTTGAATTCACTGCTGGTCAACCGGTGTAGACCATGCCGAGTTCACTGCTGGTCAACCTGTGTAGACCACGCCGAGTTCACTGCTGGTCACCAGGTGTAGACCACATTGAGTTCACTGCTGGTCACCCGGTGTAGACCACGCTGAGTTCACTGCTGCTCTGACAAGCTGCAGGGCTCTGGGCTGCTGGAACTCAGCTATGCTCTGGTCTCTGGCTGATGAGAGAGGTAATCGCTGTGCTGAACTAGAGAGACAACTTTTCCATACAATATCAACACTAATATTGTGTAAATCATGAGATTCAGCAAGACTGGTCTAAGACAATAGGAGGAAACACCAGGCCGAGAGGTCCACCCGTATTTCTGTGTTTTCCTTTGACCTTTCAAACTCGCCTTCCTCTGGGAGTTACCTGTATTTCGTGACTGTCTGGCTTGAATGTGAACTGTCCCTCTCAGGCTCATGTTAAGGCACCGTCCCCTGGACGGTGTGGTACTACATAGGGACAAACTGGAAACTCAAAAGAGAAGTAGTCCGCTGGAGGTGTGCCCTCGGGGACATGCTGTGCCCTGGTCCAGCCCTCTCTCCTTCCTGGCTGTCCCCTCTGCGAGTCCCTTGTCCTTAGGCCGTGAAGTACTGTTTTGCAAGGCTCAGAAACAGTAGAGCAAGAGATGGTGGATTGACATCTCAGAAGCTGTGAGGCAAAGTAGCCCCACCCTCTTTAAAAGCTAAGCCGTGGTTTGAGCCACACAAATGACCACGGATTCATACGGTGCTTCTCTAAAGAAATGGAATCAATAGGATGTATGTACACACGCGTGCGTGCGCACACACACACACTCACATACACGCACATATGCACATGCGTGTACACACACCACAGACATGTATACACACAAGCACGTGCATGCACACACACACCACGGACTTGTACGCGTGCGTGCGCGCGCGCGCGCGCACACACACACACACAGAGTGAACCTGTGTTAAAATAGCAACAGCAGCTGAATGACACCTGAGAGGCTGAGAGTTTGGAAGTTTCCTGGTTCTTTAGGCTGGGACCCTTGGCAGTCCCCATCTGAAGAGCCACTGGTCTCTCCAGTCTGCTACAAAAGTCTGGCAACATTGGTTCTGATGTCAATGAAGGAAGTGACATCAACAGACTGTGGAGGCTTGAAAGAAAATGGTCCCCCAAAGGGCACTATTAGGAGGTGTGGCCTCATTGGAGGAAGTGTGTCATTGTGGGGCAGGTTTTAGGGTCTCTTTTGCTCAAGCTTCCCTCAGTGTGACTGTCAGCTGACTTCCTGTTGCCTCTGAGTCAAGAGATGTAGGACTCTCAGCTCCAGCACCACATCTGCCCGCACGCCGTCACGCTCCCTGTCATGATGATAACGAACTGAACCTCTGAAACTGTAAGCAAGCCCCCAATTAAATGTTTCCTTTATAAGAGTTGCCATGGTCATGGTGTCTCTTCACAGCAATGGCACAGGGTCAATCAATTCCTAGGAAGAGGAAAGGCCGAAGAGAAAAAGGTGCCATTTTCCCCGCAACCTGCCCTTTCTAGTTGGCTGCTACCAGAAGGTGCTGCCCACCGACACGTTGGGTCTTCCGTCGGCTGTCAAGGCCGTCAGAGCAGTTCTCCAGGAGAGGCTCCCTCTCCACCCTCCCATCATTCTAATTTGTGGGATCAAAATTAATCGTGATAGTGATTTTCCTGCCTCAGTCTGTGAAGTAGCCTTTCTGTTGTTTTCAGCACTGGCTTTGAATCCAGAGGGGCTGCACCCCAGACCCTCCTCCTCTGTCTTGGTGTATGGTACATGTGTGGGAGGGTGTGTTTGCCTGTGGACCCCGTGCGAAGGCCAAAGAAGAATTTTCACAAGGTTTCTCTGCTCCCACCATGGGATCCCAGGGCTCAAACTCGGACCATTGGGCTTAGCTACAAGCACCTTAACCTGAGCCATTTCTCTAGCCCCCAACTTATTTTTTGAGGGTCTCTCACCAAACTTGGAACTCACTTTTTCACCTAGGCTGATGAGCCCCTGTGACCCCCTTGTCTCCCCCCCACTAGCCTAGCACTGGGGCTACAGGCCTGCACAGCCACAAGATTTCATTACTTTGTCTTATTTTTTTGAAGAAGGGCTCTGTTGCGTAGATTAGTCTCCATACCTTGGCCTCCCTGGGATTGAAGGCAGGTGCCACTATATCTGGCTCACAATGTTTTCACACAGCTCCTGGACATCTGACCCTAGTCCTCTGCTTCCACAGAGAGCATTTTATCCACTTTACCAACAAGACCACCTCTATGATCTCCATGGCACCCTGCCGCCCCCTCTCTCTCTCTCTTTCTTTCTTTCTTTCTTTCTTTCTTTCTTTCTTTCTTTCTTTCTTTCTTTCTTTCTTTCTTTCTTTCTTTCTTTCTTTCTTTCTTTCTTTCTTTCTTTTGAGACAAGGTTTAGCCCCTGGCTGTCCTGGAACTTGCTTTGCAGACTTCAAACCCAGAGATCTGCCTCCCTCTGCCTCTCAAGTGCTGGGCTTAAAAGTGGGCACTTGCCACTACCCAGTGTTCACCCCTTTTTTCTTTTTAGCATCAAGAGAAAAAAATGGATTTAAAGAGTAATCACAGGCAATTCCAGGCTATCTGTCAAAGAGCTGTGCTGCTCAGCACACATGAGGCCTTGTGTTCAAGGCTCAGCAGTGAAAAACAAACTCAAAACTAACCCACTGTGTACTTCTCTAACTTGTCCCTCATGTGGGGGATACTGGAGGAGGGGGAGCATGGAAGAGTCAGCAACTAAAACCTGAAACCAGAACAAGGACAGAATTTGGGTCTCCAAAACCTTCAGGAGGTACCTGGGGCCCTGGCACTGGTCCTTCCTAGGGTCCAGCATCATAAGGTTCTTTGAGGACATTTGGCTAGAAAGAGCATACACGTAAGACTTTCTTGGATGACAGTTCCTGTTTGTGCAGGGAAGAGGGTCACCCACTGTTAGAGGACAGCCTTCTCTTACAATGGCCGTCTGTGAGGAGCCCGCTGGCCTCTCCCGACTCTCTGCTAGTAGGCTCAGTGCCCACTTGCAGGAAGACAGAGAATTCTGAGCCACTCTGGGCTATGTAGAAAGAACCAGCATCAAAAAGAAAAAATTCACAGAACACCACTAGCCTCTTAAACATTCACCTGCCCCAGTTCACCTCAGACGAGCTCAGAACGCTTCCCCAGCCTGAAGGCAGATAGAACCATCCTCCACAAAGTCTGTTCAGAGTAAGCTCAGGCGACTATGAATGTTTCCTCTTTTGAAAACTGGTCCAGCCGGGCGGTGGTGGCGCACGCCTTTAATCCCAGCACTCGGGAGGCAGAGGCAGGTGGATCTCTGTGAGTTCGAGGCCAGCCTGGTCTACAAGAGCTAGTTCCAGGACAGGAACCAAAAAGCTACGGAGAAATCCTGTCTCGAAAAATAAAAAAAAGAAAAAAACCATCCCAACTAGATGTTGCACCAGGGAGCAGTTGGTATGTAAGGAATTGTCTCACGCTCAGCCTTAGCTCCAAGATGCTGAGAGCACACCCCTCTTATGTCCAGCTGTCTCATCGTTAAGACTTCATGCCGTCCATATCCTTGACCATCAGTTTTACTGTCGTGTGCTTGAGAGAGGATTTTAAAGATGTTCTTAATGGACGAGTGGTTAAGAGTATTGGCTGTTCTTCCAGAGGACCTAGGCTTCATCCTAAGCCCTCACAGCTTACAGTGGTCTATAATTCCAGTTCCAGGGGTTCTGACACCCTTATCTGGCCTCCATGGGACCAGGCACAAAAGTGGTACACAGGCTTACGTGTAGGCAAAACACTCACACACATAAAAAAAAAATGTTAAAAAAGTTTTTGGTGTCTAGTTATTGGACACGCTATAGGTTCTCTAAGGACTTTCTCAGTGTGTTGCATACCGTGACCAAGCCCACCACATCCCCCTTCTTTCCTGCTGCCTTCCTAGTGGTCCCCCTTCTCCCCCATCACATCCCAGCCTCTTTCCTGCCACCTTCCCCGGGTTCCCCCTTCTCCCCCAGACCAATCCGCTTCCACTCCTTTCATCACATTGAAGACGGCTTTTATGTATCTATATGAAATCCAGGATCCACAAGCGAGAGAAAGACATTGGCCATTCTGATTCTGAGCTACTCCGTGAACGAGGATGGTCTCCAGTGCACCCATTTTCCCTAAACCTCCGTGTGTGCATCCCCCGGATTCCCTTTCTTCCGTCGGCAGGCGCCTCACCTGGCTCCATGTCTTGGCTGTACTGCTGCAGTAAAGGATGCAGTGTCTCTGTGGCTGACTTTAGGTCCTGCAGGTAAGGGGAGGAGAAGTTCTGAAAGGCATGTGTGCAGCCAGGGCTGGAGGGTGGAGAAAGACCAGGCATTAAGTGACAACAGTGGCCTCACCCTGGAAGATGGGAACCAAACAGCCGCTACCCACAGGGACGGGAGGTGCCCCTAGTGCGCTTGTACCTATGTGCTGACATTCCATGCCAGACCGTGTGTAAAAACTCCAGTGGTCCCGTTTCTACCTGGTCTAACAAGGGTCCAAACAGCCTTCACCACAGTCTGGGGTTGGAGTGGGTGGCAGGGGGGGGTCGTTGTTCACTGAACACTCCTCATCCTCTTTTCTCCCCTGGATCCTTTTTCTCCTGGAGCCTTCATCAGTGTATCAGTGTGGGCTTTTTGGTTTAGTTTTTTTATTTTGTTTTTGGTTGCTAGTGTTTTCTCTTCCTTCCTTCCTTCCTTCCTTTCTTCCTTCCTTTCTTTCTTTCTTTCGTAAACTAGAACAGCATGTTTGTGTTCCAGAACCATGAGTCAAGTATGCTGCTTGCCAGTTGTGAGTGAGAGGTCTCCTGGGGTTGGCGCTCTCTTGGCAGAGCCAGAGGGAGCTCACCAGCTATGACAGAAAAGGTGGGGGCGAGTCAGGAATGTTCACATCTTGTCTGAGAGCAGCTTGGGGGAGTAGGGATGAGGTACCTAGGACTGGACAGGAGAAAAGTAAGTGGGTAGAGGGTCAGTTGTGGCGGAGCAAGGCAGGCTAGGAGCAACCTAGCAAGGCAGAGGAGGGGCAGTAGCAGGAGACATTGAGGCAGGAGCAGCTCAGGAATCTGAGCAAATCAAGAGCTGTGTCTGTAAAATCAGGGCTGTGTGGAGCTGAAGGACAAAGACCCAAGGGAGGCTGCATTCTCAGCCGAATTAAAACTAAAACCTCTGCGCAGATCACGGAGGCGTTGGATGTGACTTGAAGCCAGTTGTCTTCAACGGCATTTTCTGAGCAGGTAATGAAGATGCCCTGAGCATGAAAACAGGGCTTCCTGGGCGGGTAGGGTGCTCAACTCTGTCGCTAAGGAGTTGCCCAATCCTGGTCTTGCCCTCTCCCCTTTCAGGGGTTTGAACTATGAAATCTCTCAGGGGTTTGGACTATGAAATGGATCAGGACCCTAGACTTGGGATTTACAACAGAACCGTCTGACGTAGTGGGGATAAAAAAGTCCCACCAACATCCAGGCTGGAGTTCCACACTCCTTAAAGTTAAATTCGGGACTCCGAGGTCTAGAGGACCAATCAGCGTTAGGTTAAGGTACGGTACAAGCTGGGACCTTGGCGGGCCAGGTGAGAAACGCAGAGGCTGCAGAGAGAGCTTGAGTGTGGAGTTTATTGAGAAGAAGGTACTGGAAGGGGAGAGGGGAAGGAAGGAAGGGAGACACAGAGAGAGGGGGAGGGAAGGGAGAGAAGACAGAAGGGGAGAGGGAGGGAGTAGAGGAAGAGGGGGCTGAGACCTGTTCTGTTTGCCTTGGTCTCTCTATTGGGGCGGGGGTGGGGAGAGATCTGGAGTGGGCAGAGGCTGTCTGTTTTTTGTTTTGTTTTGTTTTTTTGTTTTTTGTTTTTTTTTTTGTTTGTTTTTTTGAGACAGGGTTTCTCTGTGGCTTTGGAGCCTGTCCTGGAACTAGCTCTGTAGACCAGGCTGGTCTTGAACTCACAGTGATCCGCCTGTCTCTGCCTCCGGAGTGCTGGGATTAAAGGTGTGCGCCACCATCGCCCGGCTCAGAGGCTGTCTCTTAAAGGGACCTTTGCACTTGCATACAGTCTGGGAACACTACTTGTCATATGCAGAGAGGTGCCAGGTTCCCAAGCAGTAGGACCAAGGTGTGCCTGGATACTAACATAGTGGTCCATAGAGTTTTAGGGAAATAATAGGGGTTACTAGAGACTGTCCTCACGATAGACAAGGCAGGGACCAGACAACATCCTTAGGGTAATAACATTAAACGCATTAGGACTCTCAAGTGGCTACCAGTTTGCTGCCAATCCCAGCCAGCTGTTTTCCTGGTTTACCGATTCCATGGATGTTTCCTGATCACTTACTATGTGCCTGGTTCTGTACTAGGTACTAAGGATCCAGCAGCACATAGGTGAGTCACCAGCACTCAACTGCTGGGACAAACCTAGAACCAAGAGGCTAAAGAGGAGGGAGGAAGGGGCTGCAGTCAGGAAAAGAGATGAGTAAGGACCCGCTCACCCCGAGACCCCCACACTGATATGTCCAACTTCCTAAAGTGGCGAAGGATCTGTTCTTCCTGAATCCACACTGTGGTCCTCTAATGTTGGATTTAGTAAATAATCCTAGGACCAGAAGAATTCTGCCTCCTGATTCTAACCAAACCCACAGTGTGTCTTCCCAGGGCAAGGGTAGCTGCTACCCAGTTACTGGCGTGTTTGGGGAACTAACGGTGTGAAGATCAAATGTCTTCCTCTGCTGGGGAGCTCCAGGGCAGGACCTTGAGCACAGCACAGATGGGTTCCCCCACAGCCCATATCGGCCTAACAGTTCCTCCTCCAGGCAGGTGGCTCTTGAGGTCAGTTTGCAGTGCAGAGCCAGGGAAAGGTGCCCAGGAGGGTAGAGGGGCCCCTTGGTCTGCTGGGCTTCCGCCTCCCTATTTCAGGAACTCGGTGCTAGAGGCAGTTATCCGGCCATCCTGTCTGGGACACCACTCCTGCTCCATGACCTTCTCTGGTTACTTCTCTCCTCTTCCTGTTCTCTCTCCATGGCGTCTCCCTGCTATTGAGACCTCCTGTGTTGGAGAAAGGTTGATTGTTTGGTCTCTGAGGCCTTAGATGGAGGATGCCCTTGGGATCCTGAGATGAGAGCTGTCAGAGAAAGGGGATGTGGGCAGAGAGCATTCCTGAAGGAAAGAAGGGGGTACCTCTTCTTGCGAGACTCCAGACTAAGAGAGACTGCAGGGCTCCCAGCCCCTACCTGAGCAGCAGTAGCCACATTGCTTAGGAACTGCCTAGAAATGCAGATGATCAGTCCTGGTGCAGACCTCAGCCCAGAAAGTTAGTCAGCTGACCAAAGACACAAAGCAAAAGTGTTGGGTGCACCCAGCACCCACCTCAGAGACAGACCTCACCCCGGGTGCAGATAGAAAAGTATTTCTTACTGCCACCTAGTGTCCAAGAAGGAAGGGCAGTTCCACCTCTGACTGCTGGGATCTGAGTAAGGGGCAAGACATGGATTAGGTTCTGCAAGGGAAATCCTAAGCAGCCAGCTTAGGCTCACGGGTCCGCCAAGAGCGTCGTTTTTAAGACTTGAACTAGAGTCCAACCAAACCCCAAAGCTGTTTCCAGAAGGACAGAACAACCTGTGTTTCTATCTCAGGAGCCAGGTATGGAAGAGGCCCCCCGTGATGCTCCCACAAGGTCAGGCTCTAAAATGCTGCCTCTGTCCTCTCTGGGAACCCCCTGGCCTCTGCCAGGACGTGTGGCCCCTGGGGCAGGGAATAGGTAGGATTGGTGTGGAAGGAGTGAAAGTGAGATGGCCCCTCAGGGCACAGTCCCGTCCCCACCTCCTAGTCAGACACCCTGGGCTCAAGAAGAGGGGAGGACCCAGAGACAGAGGGGAAAGCCTGCTCCCTTATCTTCTGCCCTCTGCGCTCAGGAGACCCTCATGCCATGACTGACTGTTTTCACAGGGGACGTGGACACCTGTCCTGCCAGTGCACAGGGGGACAGAGGCCTGGAAAGCAGTGTCCGTGGGGCACACTAGTGGCCTCATTTAAAACCGTCATACCTGACTAGAGCAGGCAATGGGGACACAGAGTCATCCCACTAGTAAGACAGAGCAGACACTTACCCTAGCAGCTAAAGCCAAGGCCCAGAAGCCACTCACATATGGTATGCTGTTCTCTCCCGCTTCAAAGAGTTGGTCTAGTAGGGCCTGTCAATCATCTGGCCAGGAGTCCACCTACTCCTCCCCTACCCAGGAAAGCTGATGACCTAAAGCCATGCCAAGGAGATGGGCAGAAGAATCACCCCTTAACTTCATGGCCTCCTTGCAGGGATTGCAACTCTGCAGCCACTTGCAGGCCTTGCATGCCTGCTTAGGGTCTTAGCCACATTTTCTGTCTTTTTCATCTCCGTCTTTCCCAGATGCTTTGGGCTTTCTTGCCGGTTCTGTGAAGCCTTCCTCTCCTTCTGCCATGCAGCAGCTTACGAACCTCAGTTTCTAGTCTCTTCCTCTTCCTTGTCTCCTCCCAGCAGCTTCCAGGACTCACGGCATGCTAGTCATGTTGTGTGTCTCCTAAACTCTAGTAAGATTGTTTTCATCTGTTCTGGGCCAGTTTTTAAACTCTTTCATTACGGAGACTAGGGACCCCTAAAGGGAACTCTGGTCTCCCTTGGAACACTTGGAGCTCATTCAAGGTTCACTGAGAAACCTGGCACTACCCACTGACTTTACACGCACACACACACACACACACACACACACACACACACACACACGCATAGACTAATAAACATGTATAGAGCGTGCACACATGCATGGACAGAAGAACATGCATATGTGCATACAGCACACACACATGCATGGACAGATGAACATGTGTACATGCATACAGCATACACATACATAGACATATGAACATGTATACATGCATACATCACAACACCTGCATGAACATGTGTACATGTATACGTACACAACACACACGAGGGGGAGGTGCAGAGAAAGGAGAGGTAGTCAATCAGATTGGGAAGAGATTTAGACAGAAAGGCCTGGTGATGCCCTTTATTTCCTGCCTCAGCAGCAGTGACATCATCGCCTGTCACCGGGTGCCATGCGCATCCTCTAAGGGCTCACCAGGCACAGCTCACTCTCTTGCCTCTTCTTACTTCTGTCTCTCTTCTTCCTCTTGTTCCTCCCGTGTCTGTCTGTCTGTCTGCCTCTCTCATGTCCTCACCCTGACATGGCCGTTCACTCTTTCACCCCGCCCCCCAAAACCCTCTTGCTCTACTCTGCCGCACATGGCGTTTTCCTAGTGACATTCCTCTGCAGGACCCGCTGAAGGGTACCGCGTCACCTCTCTAAGCCAGTCTTCAGGGAGCTGACGCGAGGTTTAGAGAAGAGGTGTGTGGGACTACGCGGTCACGGTTCAGATGTGGCCACACTCATGGCTAAGCCACTGTTGCCTCGGCTCCAGGGGTCTCTCAGTGGCCCCATGAGTTGCCAGAACTGTGTGAGATCTCTTCCTAGAGAAGGCACCCCTCCCCCACCCCTCACTATCACCAGGGCTTCAGCCTTTCCTTTCTCCCAGCATGAATTTCCTGCGGAAATTTTAATTTGGGGAGTGGGGTGGGTCCGCTGTTTCAGTAGTCTGACAGCTGAAGGGAGAGGATACCAGTGTCTCTTAGACTGTTCCTTGTCTGGATGGTTATGGGATAGATGGGGTCCCCAAAGCAGCACGGAGCAGCTCAGCTCAGCTTTGCTGCCCAGTCCAGCTGAGCCTGGGAGACTAGGCTACAGATAACACATGGTATTCTGAGTCCATCACGTGGACAAATCACGTAAGACTAAACACACTCTTTACAGTGGGAATGGGAGCAAGCACAAGAAGAGATTCAATACGGATCTGTCTTCAAAGGTGAAAGAAACATAATTTTCAGGAATCTGAGTTAGGAGTAGGTAGACACGGTTCGCTGGGCTTTTCCTTTCCAAAGATCCCAAGGGCTAAATTAGAGACTCATTAGTGTGACTTGCTGTCGTCATCATGGTAACTGGAAGGTCACAGAGTCCACCTCTTTCTGCTTGGTTACTCACTGACTCAGACCCCTGCTGCAAGGCTAGAGGACAGGGTGGCCGCAGAAGAGGGACAGCCTTCAGGGCAACTTGGGCAGCTGTCCAAAACGACAGCTCAGGTCACCTTCCTTCTTGAGGGTCTGCACAGGCCCAGCCCTGCGGAACAATCTGAGCAGGCATCTTCTGGATCCCGGGAGACAGGAAAGCCAGTGGCAGATCACAGCCAAGTGTCTGAGAACGGGCCCAGATCCAAAGGGACCTGGCGTCAGTCCAGCTCCTACTTGAAGCTGTCCCCGTGGGACACTAGGATAGATTGGTGCCTGATGCTGTCGCTACTGGCCTGAAGTTGGGATTACTGTCAGCCACTAGCTGCACGAGAGTGACCTAACTTGCCCTCCCTCAGGAACTCTCAAAACTGTGTCTGATGGCATGCCTTTCTGACTTTACGTCTGTGGCAAAGTGGGGCCCCAGGTAACTCATTCTGTTCAGTGGTTACAATCAGTGAAGATCCAAAAGAAAAAAATTGAGATAGGGTCTCATGTACCCCAGCCTCCAACTCACAACTCTAGTCAAGGATATCCTTGAACTCTGACCTTTCTGCCTGCACCTACTAAATGATAGGTAAGATCACAGCTGTGCACCACTCTGCCCTGTTTACATGATGCTGCAGATCAGACCCAGGGTTTCCCACATGCTCAGCAAGCACGCTACCAGCTGAGCTACATCGCCAACCTTCCAAAGGTTTTCCCTTTCCTTTTATAAGAGGCATCAGGGAATTACATGTTCCTTAACAAAGGGCATGGCGATACCAGAAACCGATCTAGATCTACACACCAGTGTTCAGTTGGTTTGTTAGGCTTGGGAACTGAGAAGCAGTGAAGAGAAACCCTGTCAAGACTTGGTTCCTCAGGTCACTCCCAGCTCTACGTCAGAAGCAAATCTGAACCTGAGGAGGTAAAGGAACCCACAAGGCCCCACAACTGCTTTCCAGACTGTTAGCTGGAGCTGTTTTATCCAACCTCCTGGGTGGTTCAAGACACTCTACAAGAGGCAGGCTAATTCCTACAGCGGGGACTCCAAAGTTTTAGCTGTGACTTGCCTCAATATATGGTCCTGTAGCCTCTCCGTTCTCTCTTTATCTTAATATACTTCTCTCTCCTCAAACAGTTCATAAAAACGCCCAGTAGAGGCTGGGTTTTCACATTGCTGAAGTGACAATGGCTCCCCAGGCTCCTCCGACAGAGCTTTTCTGCTTTGGAGAAGTGGTACCCAGTGGCACGCAGGACAGACTTCAGACCAATGAGTCTGACTTGCCATCTCCTACTGGATGGCTGGGCTTTCTATCTGAGGTTTTTGCTGTGGTCAACACTGACAACCCAGATCACATCTGAAGCTGTGTTCTGCTTTTCCCATCTCACTGAGATGGAAGGGTGAGAAAAGTCTTGACTGTGTTTTGTTTTACTTTAAGAAATGTCTCAGATGCAAGTTCACTGAGGGACACTGAGATGAATTGTTGGGAGTAAAGCGCTTATTAGAAATGTTATTAGTGTCATGTCAGGGGCTCTGCGGAGAACCAGGGCCCTCGAGGCAGACGAGTGGGGAGTGTCTCTTCTACCTTTCGGACTATGGGGAGGTTTCATAGTGCAAGCATTTCTCCTGACAATTTCTCAAGAGCAATTGTGCTTCTTCTGCCCAGGTCCCCTGGCCACCGAGTCTTCTGAATCTGTTCTGTGTGCTCTGGTGACCCCTGGTCCTGCATGCACAGGCATGTGGAAATGGCTAGATACCTGGTCAGTTTATTAGCAGCTGCTGAACACAAGATCAGATTCAGATACCACAGCACCACATTCTCCCAGATCAGCCAGTTTGCTTCTCACGTGTGGGTATTGGCAAGTTATTAGGGCTGCTTTGCCACAAGATAGTGGGTCAGAGTCAATGAGAGGCAATTGTATGCCTTCTGCTCAAAACTAATCCTCACAAGTTAGTGACTGTTAATAAAAAAGGTGAAAACTGAGAGGGTTTAAATTCCAAGATTTTTCCTGATTAATCTCCCCAAACAATCAGGTTTTAAGACTTTAGGCTTCCGGACGCTGTGTTCTTCATACATCTTATGGAATGCCTGGGTATGCTTAAGGAGCAGCTGAAGCAGTAAGATAACAAACATACAACGTCATGACGCTGCTCTGTAACTCCAAGCATCAACGACACAAGGACAAGGGTCCGCTTCACAACACAAGATGCTAGAGATTAATCCCGGGGCTCCATGTCCAGCATCTGAAGCTTGTGAGGGAATCATCTGGTCTCCAGAGGATTGATGTAGGCCCTTCAATTCCAGTTTGGATACCTTCAGCACACAAAGCCTCTCTCTTGAGATGGCTCCCCTTCCTACACGTATCTTTCCTTAGGGTATATGCCATAATTTTGGCACCTCCAACATTCTACAAGATTTCCTTTGCTACTTGGGTTTCACCCTAATTTCACAAATGGTCTCTCATGACCTTCTTGCAGGGATTACAACTCTGCCGCACATTGCCTGGCCTTTCAGCTCTCTGGAACCATGGGGCAACATTTGTGATCCTCTTAATCTTGAGTCTTCCGTGCTGTGGGGAGGGGGCAACGGTAACAAGGGGACGATGTAGCCAAGTTCTATTGCCATCTTGGGATGGAGCCTGGTTCACTTGGGACTTCTTGAAGTCTCTGTGTGTGCTTCCTCTGGGGGAGACCCTTTCCTAGACCGTTGCTTTCCAGAAGTAGGGAACCCTTCCTACACTTGAAGCTTAGCTCTTTTAAAATGGATTTGTATATTGACAGGTTGGAGCCTTAGATGAGGTGTTTCCCTCGAGGCCTGTTTATCCCAGTGCAGGGCAGGTTTATTTTTAACAATAGCAGTCTCTTTCTTAGCATCCCTATTGGTTGCAACTTTAAACTTTCTTCCTCACAAAAAAATGCATTTTTTTAAAAAATATTTATTTATTTAGTATGTATACAATATTCTGTTTGTGTGTATGCCTGCAGGCCAGAAGAGGGCGCCATACCCTATTACAGATGGCTGTGAGCCACCATGTAGTTGCTGGGAATTGAACTCAGGACCTTTGGAAGAGCAGGCAATGCTCTTAACCTCTGAGCCATCTCTCCAGCCCCTGCATTTTTTTTTACATTTATGTTTTGCCCAGTATTTGGCTTCACTCCACTGAAAGTCTGGATAAGAGCAATAAGCAGAAGCCATTCTAGAGTCTAACTGTCCTATCTGGAAATTTCCTCTGCCAAAAATTAATTCATTATATCTTGATTTAGCCTATGGTGGTCATTCAAACCACCACACTGAGTTTACTTAGAACAATGGTTTTCTTTGGATTTGATCCCAGCACTGTAAAATAAACTTATGAATTCCTTGTTGGGAAATTTACAGATCTCAGTTTCTTTGGAGTTTGTTACTGGATTATTATTCTTTTATGGTATCATGTTTCCTTGATTTGTTTTTAGTTTTTATTGTAAATAAACATTAAGTTTCTGAGATAGGGTCTCATGTAGCCCGGGCTGGCCTCAAACTTACCACAAAGCTGAAGGTGACCAGGAAACTTGATCTTCCTGCCTCTCAAATGCTGGGCAGGCAGGCATGACCTGA
>NC_022013.1:77095650-77096930 GCF_000317375.1 Microtus ochrogaster
AGGCAATGCTCTTAACCTCTGAGCCATCTCTCCAGCCCCCAGTCTTTACTTTCAAGTCTTTGCTGCATATGTATAAGAAACCACACCTCTTCCAGATTAATTTTTTAATTTTGTGTTTGAGCGTCCATGTGTATATACACGGACATGCTGGATCACACATGCTACAGATCACGTGTGGCAGTCAAAAAGACAGCTTGGGTTAGTCAGTTCTCTCCTCTGACCATGGATCCTGGGGATCGGTCTCAGGGTGTCAGGCTTGGAGGCAGGGCCACCTTACTGACTGGGCCATGTCTCTGGCCCCTCCTCCAGGCAGTACTGACTACCTTTGGGAGAGAATTTACCGATTAGCCTGGCCATGGACTCTGAGACACAGACATTTGCCGTGGACTTACCTGCTCCACACATCTGCTCCCTCTTGTCTTCTCTCCGTCCTGAAAAGCCAGGCTAGGTGTACAGAGCTTCCTGTTTGCTCTCCCTAGTCTGGGCGCCTTCTAACGCTGTCAAGTTGAGTGACTCTCTGCCTGAGATACTTGAGGTTCTGTCCATGTGGACATGCCTGGGAAGCCAGCCTCACTGATGAAGGGTACGGCATACATAGGAATGTCCACAGGCGAGGCATCCCAAGTGGCTCTGGGTCGTCCTTCTCTGCTGCTATCCTTTCCAACATTCAGGTCTCCCGACCGTCTCATTATTCTGGCTGGGCCAGCCAGGAAGCACAGCTTTCTGCACAGCTGATGAAGTGAGAGCTGGCTCTGTGCCCTCGGATGGAGCTGCTCTGCACTGTGATGCACCGCTATGGCTGCGAGTGATGTGGTTAAAGTGAACTCGTCTTACCTTCTCAGTGTGTCTGCTCACTAGAGCTGACTGAAACCTCCCCGCTGGACTTCCGGGTCCCCGACAAAAGTGCCGTCCATGAAGAGTGTGAGAAACGACACTTTTGAGAAAAATGCTCTGCTGTCTTGCTGATATCACCCTCTTTTAAGTTTTTTTTTTAGACTTGTTTTTATTATCTTAAATTCTGTGCATGTGTGGGGCATATACATGTGTGCAGTTGCCACAGAGGGCACAAGAGGGTGTTGGATCCCTGGGACGGTTGGGAGCGGCCTAATGCGGGTGTTAGAAACAGCACTTGGGTCCTCGGCGATGGCCGCACGCAGCCTCAGTGCTGAGCGCTTTTGGATCCTGGAACTAGCTCTTGTAGACCAGGCTGGTCTCGAACTCACAAAGATCCGCCTGCCTCTGCCTCCCGAGTGCTGGGATTAAAGGCGTGCGCCACCACC
>NC_022013.1:77097030-77106677 GCF_000317375.1 Microtus ochrogaster
ATATATTTATTTATTATGTATACAATATTCTGTCTGTGTGTATGCCTGCAGGCCAGAAGAGGGCACCAGACCTCATTACAGGTGGTTGTGAGCCACCATGTGGTTGCTGGGAATTGAACTCAGGACCTTTAGAAGAACAGGCAATGCTCTTAACCTCTGAGCCATCTCTCCAGCCCCCTCTTAGGTAATTTTTAAGTAAACATTTTATTCTCCATCAAGGGCTGGTCCCAGTGGGTTTATTTACCTCCGTGGTCTCTCTAAGATCACATGACCATTTTGAAGCTTCCACACATACCGGGCACCAGAACTTGTTTTTAAAATACACAAGTGTAGCATTAAAAAAATAAATTTATTTCAAGTATGAAATAATGAAGAAAAAACACATAAGGAAATTATAAAAATAGCAAAAATAAGATTAGAAATGAAGACATTAGACACAGGTGCTGTTCTAGTTACTAACACAAACATTTCACACGAAACATTTCTCCAACATTCCCAAAGACAACAGCCATGTTCACAGCGCTCCCGAGTGCAACGGCGTCTGAGAACACAACTGTGCTCCTAAATCGTCTGCTAAACCTGACACAGGTGATAATTATTACTTCTAAAGCTATGACACAAAATTATATCAAATCCTCACCTTCTGTGTTATCTACAACATTCACTTAAAATACTGATGACATCAGGAATTCACTTTGCATTGTTACATCGTACGTTATCCCTTTCCAAACAATGGCAAAGCACACATATGCTTTTCAGACAGTAAATATTCCAGCTTCCGACTGTGATTTGTTCAGAGTTTCGGGAACTCAACGAGCACATGATTGTTGTAAACAGTACTGTCCATTTAAAGATAGAAACAGTTGGGGGAGACTGTGTTTGGTCATCTTTAACCTGTGGCATAAATATCAAAAGAAGTTACTGATTATACAGATTGATTTGCCTGAACTACAGACGGGCTAAAAAGGTTAAAAAGCTACTGAAAGACCCTGTCTTTACACAGGAGCAATACAACTGGTCATTCAATTGTCCGAGGAGTTTTACTCGAACTAGATTTCCCGTGGTGCAGTGATCCGCTCTACTCCATGATGGATGAAGACAGGGTTTCTCTGTGGAGCCTTGGCTGTCCTGGAACTCACTATGTAGACCAGGCTGGCCTCAAACTCAGAGACCTGCCTGCCTCTGCCTCCCAAGTATAGGAATTAAAGGTGTGTGCCACCACTGCCCAGCAAACAACAATATTTTTAAGAGGTCTTTAAGATCAGTGGTTCTCAACCTTCATAATGCAATGTCCCTTTAACACAGTTCCTCATGTTGTGGTGACCCACAACCATAAAATTATTTCATTGCTCCTTCATAACTGTAATTTTGCTACTATTACAAATCATAATATAAATATCTGATATGTAATCCCTGTGAAAGGGTCATTCAACTCCCAGAGGGGTCGCAACCCATAGGTTGAGAACCACTGTTTTAGATCAAAGTTAAAGTATTTATTTCCTGAATCACGAAAATGCTGCCAGAGAGGCTAAATGATGTGTCCAGAGTTACCATGACAGAACATACCAAGGACACAAAACCAGGTCCTGATCCTGAGCGATAGTAACTCTTCCAGTACATTTTCCAGTGTCAGATTCTACACAGATTACAGCATTTGATGAAAATGAATAATATCAAAATAAATCAATGTATATATTGCCTAAATCAAAGTTGCCATGTGTTTCAAACATATTCATTACAAGATTGGCTTTTCTGCGTGCTTTTTGATGTAATTTTTTGGTAAAATTTACAAAATTACACTATTTAAATGTTACTGTTGCTAAAACGTCATGGCGCTATGCCTAGAGTCGGAGTGCCAATGTCTCCCTGTGAACAAGACAGCGGTAGGCACTGTGAAAACTCACTTGGTCCCATTCCCCTTGCCCTGAGCATCGACGCCCACAGAGTGGCGACCACGTACACTCTGAGGTGGAGGAGAACCTGTCCCCAGCACTCACAGAACATGTGCAGAGGCTGGCAACCTTCAGAGGGCAAAGGTCAGAAAAATGATCCTGGAAACCCAGCAGCTAGTATTTCAAGGGCTCTCTGAAGTTAGCACAGACTCCTTATCTTAGGTATCTCCAAGGCAAATATTGATGTGACATAAGAAATCACGAGCTAGCACGTAACACAGATGAAATTTTCTTGAAAGAGAGTAAAAAATAGACAATGGGCGTGAAACTATTCTATTTTAGAGTTGCACTGAAAAATACAGTGTTAGCATTTATTTATTTGTATGAAGTCAGCACGGAGAGGAACTCCAGACGGTCTGGGTGTGCCTCGGCTCCTTAGCTAACCAGAGTATAATGGATTCTGTGATATGCTTTATACAACTGTTTTTTGTTTGTTTGTTTGTTTGTTTGTGTGACGGAATGTGTCACACACTGTACAACAAGAGCATGAAAGATGGGGAAAGTCCGAGCGCTTCTCTGGAATCCGGATCCCAGCCCTGACCTCCAGTGAGCCAGCTTCCTGGTGTGTTCGGTGCTCACACTGCTCAGCCCAGTGAGACGACAGTTAACTGGAAACGCACTGGACGGGTCTGTATGTGAACTGCACACACTCTTGCATGTCTTACGGGAACTAGAGCCCCATAAAAAACGTACGTTCTGAAAAAATGTCAAGATTGCTACTTCATGGACACGCTACACAATTGAACACGGACAATATTAGATGAACAGTAGTGTTAACAAGGCGCAAGTGAGGGCATTTTAACCAAATGTTGCCTAAATTAACAGTAAAACAAAATAATATTCAGAGTTCACACAGTAATTTTCAAGTAAGTGTCCTCACCGCTCGCTCACACAGCTTCTCAGGGATGATGGCATGCCCACGCTGAGAGGCAGGCGCTGTCCCCTCCTCAGAGTGAAGATTCTGACTGCATAGACATCACCTTTGGTTTCTGATCTGTCAGACTATCAACAGGCACCTGCAAAAGTAATTGACATTGAAGGGATGTACCACACCGACATGTTATTCAACAGACAATCGGTGAATTGACTCAAAAAATAAAGAATAAAAAATAAGAGTTGATGATTAAAGAAGACTGGTTCCCCATTTGCCCCCTGTGTGCTTAGAGCACAGCCACAGAAACGCTACTTACAGCTTTAACGGCTCCATTCGCCATCCCCATGTTTACGCTGTGCCTCCTCAGATCAGTCTTGATCAAGGCTAAAACAGAAGCACCCAGAGTTACCACAAAAGGGTCGCCATCTCCTTCTGTGTTATGCATGGAACACATGGTGTGGAGTTCTGATAGCAACTGTATTCTAACACGTGACACACGGTGCTGATAGCAACTGTATTCTAACACGTGACACACGGTGTGGAGTGCTGATAGCTACTGTATTCTAACACGTGACACACAGTACACAGTGCTGATAGCAACTGTATTCTAACACGTGACACACGGTGTGGAGTGCTGTGAGTGCCAGCCGCCCGCTGAGCTGGGAAGACACCTAGGTGTTGGGCTTTAACCACCAGCATCCATCAGCTACAGACACAGGTGTGACAGTGGATGTAGAAACGGAGGAAAAGTGGTGACTTCAGAATCCCTTGTTTGGCCGGGTGTGTGGAGGACAGCACGAGCTAAGGGAAATACGAGAGGAACACAGTGAACTGGGTTCTGGACAGGGGCCCTAAGGTGCCCATAGGACCAAGTGGAAGGTGATAAGACACATGAGATTCATATAATTCTTGTAAGTTTTTTAGAAGGATTATTTTTATTTTACCTATATGGGTGTGTGGCTTGCATGTATGTCTGTGCAGTGCCAGAGGAGGCCAGAAGAGGGCATGGGATCCTCTGGGACCAGTGTTAGATGTTGTGAGCGACCATTTGGGTGCTGGGAATTAAACCCGGGTCCAGTGAGTCATTTCTCCTGTATTGTCCAGTGCTGTCTTTTACACAGAGTAGTGGCATTAAATTTGGGACCACCAAAATGAAAGGATAGACTCACATCCTGGGAGGAAAAACTGTGTTGTGCTTCTTATTTCATTTTTCACCCCAGAGTTGTGCAAAGCCATGAGGCAGCAATGCACACAACTGAAGACAGACGAGACGGTGCACACACTCAGCACTCACCTGTCAGAATGATGCCCAAGAACATCCAGGCACAGAGGAAAAGGTTTCCTGCCGCAGGATCATAGTCTGACATGAGTTTTCCCTGAGCCAAGGTGAACAAAATTCCAAATATCTAAAATAAAATTTGTGAAATAATTTTTATTAATTTTCTGTTTTATTTATTTGTTTGTATTCTGAGTTAGGGTTTCTCCATGTAACAGCCCTAGCTGTTCTGGAATTCGCTTTGTAGACCAGACTGGCCTCAAACTCACACCTGCCTCTGCTTCCCGGTACTGGGATTAAAGGTGTGCGCCACCACTGCACGGCCACCCGTCTACTGTTTTATAACAAGTACACACACCCACAGAGCCCTCCTTAACTGACCTTTATGATTTGACTTCTAGAAACAACCACTGAAAATCAGGATCATTAACCCACAAAGTCAGGCCAAGTTCACTGCTCACTGACCATAGGAATCACCTGGCTTTTGCTGGTTTTGTTTGTTCCATCTTTTGAGGCAGAGTTTCATACACCCAGGCTGGCCTCAAACTCATGATATAGCTAACACTGACCTTGAACTCCTGGTCCTCCTGTCTCTACCTATCAAGTGCTGGGGACTGCTATCACCACACCTGGTTAGCTGTCTTGGGTTAAGAAGAAGCAGAGGGGACTGGAGAGATGGCTCAGCAGTTAAGAGCACTGCCTGCTCATCTATAGATCTGAGTTCATTTCCTAGCAACCACCTGGTGGCTCACAACCATCCGTAATGAGATCTGGTGCCCTCTTCTGGCCTGCAGGCAGACATGCAGGCAGAACACTGGATACATAATAAATAAATCTTTTTAAAAAGCAGCAGCCGCAGAAAAGAGGATTACCTGAGCAGCAGCATTGAGAAGTCCAGAGGACGTGCCTTCAGATTCAGGGTAAGTGATCTCAACAGCAAATTCAAAGCCCAGAGGGAGGTAACCAGTCATGAAGAAGCTAGGAGAACAAGACCATGAGACAGGTGGGCTGTGAGAAGGGCGGGCACTTGGACTGCCGAGGCTCATCTATTTTTACCAACAGCACACCAAAATAGCTTAAACCTTTCTGCTATACTTCTGAGGAGCTGTATATTTATATGTACATAATGGACCTTCAGCGTTTAAGCTATCAAAAGGACCTTTGGGGGGCCTTTTACACACTCCTTTGCACACGTGACACTTACCCAAGGATCCCACCAGTAACGAACACCACAATGATGTACCCAAGGTCCAGTGTGAACGTAAACACAAGCATCCCAATGAACGACAACACGTACACGATCAGAGTCGTCTGCCTAGAACAAAGACAACATCATCAATGGTTCCCTCCTGATTCTCCCAAGGCACACAGAAAAACGTGGCTGGCTACCACAAACTACCCTTCTCATCTGCGTTGCGGATAATGTGGCTAGCTCAACAATAATCTTGCCGTAGAAAAGAACATTTTTTTTTCAAAGTTTACAACATAAAAAAAGACAAGATAAAAAAAAACCTGGTGCTTCCCTAGGAGGGCTCTTTTTAGACAGAAACAGCCTACTAAAGGGGCAGGAAGGTTTGTAAAACATTCATGTAGGTAGATCACTGAAACACTCCCGCCAAGTCTTAGTCAGATATGGTGGTTCATGCTGCTGTCCTGCAGTCAGGCAGCTGAGCAGGACGACAGAGCTCCAAGACAGCCTGAGCTACCTAGTGAAACCCTGTCCTTTAAAATCAATGCAATGTATCCTTACCTATGCACCATGCGTGTATCTACTGTAGCCCCGTCCTTTAAAATCAATGTATCCTTACCTATGCACCATGCATGTATCTACTGTAACTTACTTGTAGGTTTTGGTGTAATCCAGCCATAAGCCACAAAGAATGGAGCCCACCATTCCAGCTACCACCAGCGTTAGCCCAATCCTTCCAGCATTCACCTCTTCTCCCTAAAACAATGTGATAATCAGATCTGTCTAATTCAAGCTGATGGTTCATATTCCCATACATTCACAGTTAGCGGAAATAATCATATAAAAGCAAGCAAGCACACAATAGGAAGATTTGCCACAAGGGCTAGAGTTGTGTTTTTGGAGAGGGTGGTTTATTGAAGAAAACATTCTATTGTAAAACAACAGCAATGACAAAAATGATGATAAAATAATGAAAGAAATAAAAAAAGGCACCATTTCCGGGGTAGTCCATGGTTGTACTTACTTTTTGTTAGGACTCTGAAATCACTTAGATATGTGCAAAGAGAGAGCTAAGGGCACTGCTTTTACACAGTAAAAGTGCCAGCTCCTTTTTAAGAGAGAGGCCAGTCTGACCTATGTTTAAACTTGCCACCCTTACAAGGTTTGTGTCTTTCCATATAACCAAATTACAGTTTTACCACAATGCTAATCATCTTTACTTTCAATGTGTGTTTTGCAAATTAGGTTAAATACGCATAATAACAAGTATGGGAGATAGTCATTTTGAACTGAGTTTACACACTGAGTCCAGGGGACCAGAGCAAACCAGACTGGTGGGACACCAGGCATCACACGAATAACTCAAGAATGTGGCCCTCCACTTTTAACTGTGAGACCCATCTGACTTTGAGTCCTGAATCTGCTTTCTTCAGCTTTTCCCACCTCTTAGTTGTAGAGTGAATGCTGTCTTTTTAAAAAAAAAAAAAGTCAATCTTTTGCATCAACAAGGTTGATCCTTCATTTTAGGACCATGCTAATGTAAATTATACTGTTAAAGAAAAAGTCTTGGTCAAGCATACACTATAAAAGCAGAAGCTCGCCAGGCACGAAAGCTTACCACATAATATGTCAGTATCATTTGATTTAATAATGTCGAAACAGAATAAAATGCTCCAGTCATGATACCTACAAAGAAAAAATATAAGTTCATCATTCTCTGAAATAACAAGGAACGCTATGCGATATGTAAAATACGTAATAATCAGACAGTCAGGAAGACTAATAGCACCACTGCCACCTTTTGGAAACTGGACAGAAGGACCGAACACTAGGTTTCCTAGAGATCCGTGCTGGAATCTTGGTCTCCCCGAAGGGGAGGGCAAAGGTGACGGAACCTTCAAGAGGGGGACCTAGAACAAGGAGATGAGGCTCAGGGGCTCTTTGGAGCGAGTCAGTTCTCGCTGAGGAGGCTGTTGTAAAATAAGGCCACCAGACAGCTCGGCCTACTTGGCACATGCTGTCATGATGCTTCCAGGGTTTCTCACCAGACACCAAGCAGATGGGGCTACCTGGTCTCGAACTTTCCAAAGATATGAAATAAATGCACCTCTTTTCTTGATAAAACATCTTGATCTTGGAATTTTAAATTTCATATGTGTATTCATGAATAATTAAAATTATTCTGCATATAATAAGCTTTATAAGTAGTATGTATCTATAACTTGGTCTTCCCACTCAGTTGTGTGGTTCGGGAGACATGTTCCACTCTAGTTCACTGGTTTTCTCTACTGTGTAATAGTCCACAGTGTGAGTTACCTATTGTCTTATCAACAGACATTTAACATCCCTCCCCCCAGGTTTTCACAATTTAAAACAAGGCTGCAGTTGATATTAAGATTTTACTCTTAAACACAATGGCGTGTTTCTCTAAATATAACTGCAAGTGGAACTTCTACATTCTAGATGGAATACCCCACCAGGACTCAAAATTCATACAGTACTTCTGAGATCTGCTCATTTTTTTTTTTCTATTTTAAAAACATTAGAAAAATCCCTTTAGGAACTTTTGCTCAACACTTACGTTCATAATTAGGCTATGGTGTTCATGAACCAACCTCATCAATGTTCCAGCCACTAGTGGCAATAAAAAGAATCCGTGGCACTCTAAGGTGTGTGGTCACCAACGAGCACCACGCCACTTACCGTAACTAACCAGCAGGAGAACAAAGGGGGCGTTTCTGAACAGGTTCCAGATGGAGCTCTTGTAGGAGTACTTCGCAGGGGGGCTGTCCTGCAGGGCTGCCTGAGCCTGACTTGGCGGTAACAAAGGCTTTTCCTTGAATGCTGGGAACGTGTGAAAAGGAACACATATGACTAACCTTCTTCTGCGACACCCACCTCACACGTGATTAAGTCTATGCATCATCTTAGTGAGAGGAGCGACTTTGGTTCAGGATTAAAGAGGTAGTCCAAGTCTTCTATGGCCAGGTTATTGTTTTTTGTTTTTTTTTCCTTTAGCTCTCTGAACTAAAACTCAGAGATCTGGCCAATTCATTGCCCAATGACACCAACTGCATTTTTACAATCCAGATCGATGTTTACTACGTCAAGGACTTGACTGTTAAGCTCAGTCCCTCGGGAGAGATGAATGCTTGGATTCAGTGGCCTTCCCAGGTAGCAGCCACCCACCATGTCTCCATCGCCACAGATCCCAGATGTACATGTCCCTGATCCTTAGAGATTTCATGGAAAATGCACTTTAGAACTAACAGGTAAATTCAGAAGGGGAGCACACGGGGAGAAGTCGCGTTCTCTAAGACTGTAATTTCTGCTTTCCCTCCGCCCGCCCCCCCTGCTCTTCTCTCAGAGCTAACCTGTGCACAGTGGAGCCCCTCCCTCTCATCATTTCCCCCTTTTCTCATCCCTTTTCCCTTTCCTAACAATTTCTTCTTGGTTGGAAGAGGCCTACTTTATGTTCAATTTGAAGTGGGTTAGGTCTGATGTCTCTGGCTGTCAAGTGGAATCATCTGGAAATTTAAAATTAATACTGATTTTGAGGCTCTATGTAAAGTTTAATGAGCAGAATCTCCAGGGCGGAACACGAGACTATGCTAAAGAGAAAAATTCCTGGATGTTCCCAGTGCACAGACATATTTGAGAGTTACTGGGGAAGAATCCTGTAACTCCACAAAATGTTATGAGTCATCATTCTATTGGCTGGTAAGAGTAAAAAATTAAAGTTTTTGTTGGAAAGAAAATTTTAATAATGGAAATTTAAAATGTTTTAAAGAAAAATTAATAATTAAAATTAATAATGATGTAGCTAAAACCAAACTACTTTGGACCTCAGAACTAGTTCAAGAGGGACAGAAACGCACAGGTACTTAATTGTAGCCCTTACATTGGAGCCCGGTAGACACAGAACCTTTAGCTTCCTTTCTCCCTATCTGATCCTTGCACTGTTAGGAGGCTCGTGTGTGTCCCGCAAGACTCTCTGTGCTCTAGTTGGACAGGAGATATTTCTTTTTATTAGCATAGGCAATACAAAACTTTGACAGTAGTAAATCAAGATTTCAGACTATAAATAATTGTAGCCATGAGTTTCCAATAAGTCTTAAATATCTTTCCTAGATTTAAATTTACTATAAAAAACAAATCAAAATAAACCAAAAATGGATTTAAAAACTCACATAAATTAAAAATAGCCCTCTCCAGTCTTTAGCTCCATTCAGGGTTACTTTCTGAACACAAGAATCAACCTCCGGGGGCTGGAGAGATGGCTCAGTGGTTAAGAGCATTGCCTGCTCTTCCAAAGGACCCGAGTTCAATTCCCGGCAACCACATGGTGGCTCACAA
>NC_022013.1:77107537-77112815 GCF_000317375.1 Microtus ochrogaster
TTTTTTTTTTGAAATGGGGACCTCTTTTTTTCCCACTAAAAACCTGTGCCAATAAAAGAATTGATTATTAGCTCCAAGTAGCCACTGATCTCCACCCGGCACTGGGCACACGAAGTCGCCAAGAACTTGAGGAGCCCCTTGAGCTACGGTAAAGAAACGGGGACGTCCAGAGCCCTTCTGTGAGTGCGTGAGCCTCAGACAGATCTACACACTGTCCATCAGAAGGCAAATAAATACACGATCAGCCCCTGCCTAGTCTTATGTGCGTCTCAGTGTCAGAGTCTCATTAGTTAAATGGAAACGACAATAACAAGCTGCTATAAAGATCACAAAACTATGTAAAATTTTATAATTATCAGTGCTACATAAAATATATTGTCTCGTTTGAAATATATTCACTTAAAGTGGAACTCAGTGGGGCACGTCCTTAATCCCAGTACTCGGGAGGCAGAGGCGGGTGGATCTCTGTGACTTTGAGGCCAGCCTGGTCTGCAGAGTGAGTTCCGGAACACCCAGAGCTACACAGAGACACCAAAAATAAAAAATAAATAAATACAATATTCACTTAAAAAACAGACTTTGCCTCAAGAGCTTAAAATACTTATAGATTAAGTAAATAAAATGCATCTCTACTAAAAGTTTTATAGCCAATGTAGACATCTTGAATAGAAGAATCAAAAGTACAATGACACAGCTATGCTATACACTCTTGTGTTTATGTAGACTAATATTGAATTAAATTTTTTTTTTAGGGGGTGGGGGAGTTTGAGACATGGTTTCTCTAGCCTTGGCTATACTGGAACTCACTGTATAGACCAGGTTGGCCTTAAACTCAGAGATCGCCTGCCTTTGCCTCCCAGGTGCTGGTAAAGAATCTTGAGGCATAGTAAGAACCAAAATCGTGTGATGTGTGCTTACTCAGGCTCTGGTGCACACCTACGATCCAGATGTGAGAGGCAGATTCTCCAAGAATGAGGAACTAGCATGGATTCAGTAGAAGGCTAGGGTTAGTTCCTCGGAGTCCCAGCCAGCTTCCATCCACACCCCACGAGGACAAGGAAGTCACACAAAGTGAACCTTTCAGGAAGTCCTAGTCCAACATATGTCATGTCACTAAAAACTGTAATTTATGCTCATAAATTATATGGATCTGGCTGAATTTTTAAGTAATTATCAGTAGAATTTAGAGAGATGTAAGCGTATCTCTTCTAGCGAATAAGGCACTTCAAGTAAGAATTTCCAAATTCAGTTTTCTACCTTAGCAAATATATCTGAGTACGACACAGTTGCCTTTCTAATTAATGTCACAATCTTCACACAATAATGGTTTGGTTTTTTTGAGACAGGGCCTCGCGTAGCCAAGGATAACCTTGGATTCCCGATCCTCTGGTACCTACCTCCCAAGTACTGGGCTTATAGTATATGCCCCCTTGACTAATTCTTACTTTGCTTTTATACTATGTCTAGAGTCATAAGATTAAATAAAAATGTAGGGCATTGGGGCTGGAGAGATGGCTCAGAGGTTAAGAGCACAGACTGTCCTTCCAGAGGTCCTGAGTTCAATTCCCAGTGACTACATGGTGGCTCACAACCACCTGTAACAAGATCTGGTGCCTTCTTCTGGCCTACAGGGATATACGCGTACAGGGTGCTGTATACAAAATTAATAAATATTTTATAAAAAGGTAGGATACTAAAACAAACTTGAAAACAAGCCTTTTTTATTCCACTGTTTCCAGACCTCCACTTCTGTCTCCACTCAACCCACAAGCTACAAGTACATCAGTAACTAGCTAGATATGTAAATACCTCACTCCTTAATTTCTCAAACTGCTAAAGATAATAACCCAGTCCTACCTATTCTATTGTTCTTACTCCTGCTCTAATAGTTTATACATATATACATGTCGTGAAAAACTTCAACTATAGATATTATTTTTAAGGTTTCATTTTTATTTTAGATTTATTTCATGTGTTTGCATGACTTGCCTGCATGTCTGCATGTGTAGCATTAGTGTCTGGTGTCCACGGAGAGGGCATCTCCGGATGCTACATGTGCATGCTGGGAACGGAACCAGGTCCTCTGCAGCCAAGTACACAAGTGCTCTTAACCACTGAGCTATCTTTCCAATAATTAATTCATTAAAAATATCTCAGCTTTTAATCCCCTGTACAAGTGTGTGTTGGTTTTGGGGGTTTTATTCATGTCAATGCAGTACACAAGGTCCCCTGTAGCTGGAATCACAGGTTATGAGTCACCCAATGACATGGGTGCTGGGAACACAATTTGGGTCCTCTGCAAGAGCAGAAAGTGCTCTTAGCTGCTGAGCCATCTCTCCAGTCCTTTCTTTTCATAATGACATCATTTATAATTAATTATTCATTTCTTGTGAGGAGCTCAGCTGAAGACTCAACAAGATGAGAGCCCGAGATGTATGTGATTACACATAAGTGACTAGAAGACATTTTATACTTAATCCTACTGAAGGGCAAGATCCACTTCTCTAAAGTGCACAGCAGCGACATTTCCTACTTTGTCAAGCAAGCCAAATGCACCAACCGGAAAGGCAGATTCGAGGTTCCCTCAAAATACTAAAAGAGTACAAGGAAAACTTGCCCGTTTCAGCAGTGTGTACAGCACAAATACGCCACTCCCTGACCAACCGCACGTCCTGGCATACTTCAGATGCCACGAAGAGAACATTCCGTTCATTATCTCAAGGGAAACTGCAGACGTGGGCTGAGCTTCCTATACCTGACCCTGCCGCTCATCTACCCAGGTAGTCAGCAGGTATTTCTCTGAAAACTCTATATTTGGAGATCACAAAATATGAAGTTTTCATTAATATCATAGCAAGGTAAAAAGTTCAGTATGTAAGTCTAAAACCTCCAACTAAACAGGCTTTAACTATAAACGTTAATTAAGAGCTGGTCTGAGAACTTCATAGCTCCTTTTCTGATAAAACCCATCTAGGAGAGACTGAGAGTCTCACAGGCACTGCCCTAGTCACGGCAGCGATGTATCTAGACACGCCTAGCTTCTCCCCTAAAATCAAAACTGCCTCCCCTTAAAAATAAACTTTAAAAAAAAAAAAAAAAGCAGACCTTCCCAAAGCTTCTTCCAAGCTGGTGATGGCTGCTTGCAGCTGACTCTGACTGACTCCTTCAAAAGACAGGCCCAGACGAGAGGACTCGGGGACGAGGGGTGGCAGCCGGGCTTTGCTGAGGTGGCCTAGCAAGCAGACAGTTGCCACAGTTTGAAATTCTGAACAGCTCGATGCTGCCCAGGGTGATTCACAGGTCAACATTCTAAACCCAGTTAATGTTAAACTGGGGATCCCTGGGGGGTTCCTAGGAAAGGGAAGGTGTAGCCTGTGAGCGTCATTTTAAGCATGACGGGCACTAGCTGCAGGCTAGGTAAGTACAGGATGCACACCACACGGATGGACATGGAAAGGGAAGCCAGGCAGCATGTTTGAAATGAACACTTACCAAGCTGGGTTAGCAGAAAGATAAATGGAACCGATTAGTCTTCAAACCCTTTAGAACGTTAAAAAGACAAGCAAACATGGTGTGGACCATACCATAGCCCTAGAGCTGCCCCACTCAGTACCTGGGCAAGACGTTGCACGGCAAGAACAAAGAGTACTGGAGACACCATCAGCAGAACTCCCCGGGTTGGTCATTCCCATCTATTTGTCATGCATTTATCTAGGTCTCAGGACAAACAGTTCACTTACCAATTACTGTTAAAAAAAATAAAAGTGTGGAGATAAATGCTGTTCCGTAAAACATGGTGTTGATGTTATAAGCCAGAAGGTCTGTGTTATTCTGCACGTTGGGCACTAAAACAGGTGGCAACAAAAAGCCAACTGCAGCTCCAAGCTGTAAAATAAACAGTCCTGTTAACGACTATCAATAGCAAACAGAGCAAATGTTGGCATTTAACAGAATATGATGAAGAACGGTAGTACGTACAAAGACGCACTGTAAATCCTAAAAAGTCTGTTCTAATGTCTCTGTTCTACTGTACTGATGAAGAAAAACTGCTGCCAAACTTCTCCCTTATATCTGATGAGGGATTAAAAAACTCCTACAACATGGGGAAATATTTCCAAATCCTATCTGATAAGGAACTAGCATGCAGAATAAAAAGATTTTTTTTTAACAAACCAACAATAAAAAGATAAGAATCCCAATGTTAAGTGGGCCAAATACTTGAAAAGATGTTCTTCCAAAGACGATATGCAAGCAGCTAAGAAGAATATAGAAAAAAAGTCAATAGCATGTTGTTAATGGAAATACAAATCAAAATAACAATGATACTCCATCTTACATCCACTTGGATGAGTGTGATTATAGAAACAGAAAATAAGTATTCACACCAGACAGTGGTGGCGCATGCCTTTAACCCCAGCACTTGCGAGGCAGAGGCAGAGGCAGGTAGGTCTCTGGGAGTTCAAGGCCAGTCTGGTCTACAAAGTGAGTTCGGGACAGCCAGGGTGGCTACAAACCAAACAAGCAAACAAACAAAGGAAAAGTGTTCACAAGGGTGGGAGAAACTTGAACCCTGTAGACTGCTGGTCCAAATGTAAATGGTACAGCCACTATGGACACAGTTTGGCAATTTCTTCAGAAATTTAACACAAAACTGAAATACGATGTTTCAATTCCACTTGTAGGTACATGCCCCCAAACTAAAAATAGATAGTCAAATCAACTACACTCAAATACGGCAACCCTATTCACAGACCCAAAACATGGTAATAACCTAGACTTTTATCTGGCATGTTCACACAAAGAAGCATATTCATCTGTAAGAAAGAATGAAGTACTCATGTATACCTGGACTTTGAAAACACAAGAGAGAACTAAGTCAGACACAAAAAGACATATATTATATAATTCCATCTGTACAAAATAGTCAGCATAGACAAATTCATACAGAAAGCAATTAGGGGCTGGCAAGCTGGCTCAGTGGGTAAGAGCACTTGCTGAGCAAGCATGAGGACAAGAGTTCTAATCCCAGCACCCACACAATAAGCTGAGCATGGTCCTGTGCACACCTGTACCCACAGCCCTGGGTGTGAGGACAGGCGACGGTGACTTCCAGGGCCTGATGGCTGACAGCTTAGCTAAAAACCCTCAACTCCAGATTTATGAGACTTTTCTTCTAAAGAATAAGGATTTTGAGGGCATCCAAAATCCCCTCTGGTTTTCAAGTGCGTACTCACCCAGCCACCTTCCTCCTACATGTACACCTGTAAACACACACAGA
>NC_022013.1:77113463-77139438 GCF_000317375.1 Microtus ochrogaster
GAAAAGAAAGAAAGAAAAACCAAGAAAGAAGAAAGAAAGAAAGAAAGAAAGAAAGAAAGAAAGAAAGAAAGACAGACAAACGGAACTCGCAGAGAGCTGAGCGGCTCTGCGTATTCAATCATGCAGTCTGAACAGGAAGAATATGCTAAGCTTCGGAAGGAAGGTTTCTGCAAAGGTCCTTGTGCAAGTGCAAGCTTGACACTGCTTAAGAAACCAAACATACAGTGAAGAGGTTTTGTAATTCACAGCGAAGACTTCACATTTAAGGACTCTGGGAAACCACTGGCGAACTTAAAGCACTTGTATTTTCAAAGGTTCCCTCTAGAGACCTGAAAAGATAAAAGCTACCATTCAGGAGCCAGACACACTTCTGTGTGAACAAGTTGTATTATTACCTTTGGAAAATGATTCCATTCCTTAAAGTTTCAATTTCCCTGTCTATCATGTGTGGAAACTAATAGGTCCTAACTTTATAATAGGAAGCTGAATGACCATAAATCACTTCAATGCCACTCAGTAACTGCATGATACCACTGAATATTAATATGCATGGTCATTCCATAAATGAGGCCGAAAATGCACACTGGGTCATGATGAGCAACTGTCCAGTTTACAGGAGCCAAGGAAGGAACAGAACACCTTAGGAGAATACAGGAAGACCCAGAATGTGCCGACAGAGGGAAGTCCACCCATAACATAAGTAAATGTTTCCATTTATTACCCATAAAATTGATGCTTCATAGATAGGGAGTTGATAATATTTTTGTTATGGCCAATGAAGCATTAATCTTGAATAGAATTTAGAAACAAAAATATCTTGAGAAAACATCTGCTATCCAAATATAAAGAAACAACCAGTCAAAGTATCAATATAAATTATTTTGACTACATGGCAATTATAGTTTAGGTGACTCTTCTGCATTTTTAGAGAAAGTAAGTAAATCTAACAAATTAAACACACACGTTTAGTCTTTTAGGGTCTTTTAAACCACTATCTTGATCCAAGTGGGATTTGAAGTAGGAAAGTAACATTTTCTGGTTACACAACTGCATGTAGCAATATATGTATAACAAGGGAGGGGCAACTAGATTTCCTTCAACTGAATGAATACTAAATATCCTTTACAACGGTGACATTTACAGTAGTGACAAAAACATCTGGTGTTACAAGTGCCCTCTATTAAGAATTTAAATCACAATAAGAGAACTTGGCTGAAATTAACAAATGCAAAAGGAACAGCGGGTTGGCTCAGTCAGGTGTTTGGGAGGCTGGCAGGATTTCCCAGAGCTAGGAGTCTGCCAGGGGTACACAGAGAATTCCAGGCCAGCCTGCAGGAGTGAAGGAAACCCTGTTTCAAAATAAATAAATAAATAACAAAGCGCACACACGCCCCCAAACAAGCCTTTTGCCTAGTGTTGCTTCTGGAATTCCAGTGGCATTTGAATTTATGACGGAGGGGAAAACAAGGTCATTTCTTAAGGGAGCCTTGGCTAACTAACCACTAACCATTCCATGATCAGCGATTTGCCTTCCACTGCCTGGCTGCTAAGAGCTAACAACTGAACTCAGTAATATTGCCAAGTCTCTATGACCATTTACTGAGCTTTCACTTAGACCTGCTCAGCACCTACCGGGCTGGCTTCACTACAAGTACAATTAAATCGGGGCTGTTCCAAGGACATTCAGTATGGAAACAAACTTCACAGAATTCAACACCATCCTTCTGCAGCGGTGACAAATTTACCTAGGAGATCTCCTTCACTGCCAAAGCTTCCGTGCGTGCCTGTGTGTAAACAAGAGTGCAATCTCGGATGTTCTTTCACTGGAGCTGTCCCCCTCACCTGTCAGTGCTGGCTGGGAAACAACCTGGGGCCACCAAGCCCGGCTTTTCTCGTGGTGCTGGCGCTCAGTCTTCACGCTTTTACCGTATGCTCTTTACCCACCGACCGTCGCCCCAGCCCCGCCTACCGGCTTCCTACCGTCCTTAAGAGGATCCCAGTAGCAAGTCGTTCCAGTCTTTACCTGATTGCCCAGCACCGCGGTGGCACAAGCCGTTGACACCTCCTTGGGTCCAAACCACACGGAGGCGATGCGGGAGGGCAAGCCCAGGATGAAGACCTGCGCCACAGAGCACAGGCTCTGCCCCAGCATGGTGACCCAGAAGAGGTGCCGCTGCACGCTGCCGCACTTGACCCAGGCGCCCAGGCAGTTGAGGCCGGAGCCCAGCAGCGCCGTGAGCCGCAGGCCTCGCGTGTCCAGCAGCCAGGTGGCCGGGAAGATGAGGGGCACGTAGGCCAGCATGTACACCATGGACAACCAGTTGATGTGCAGCGCCGACACGCCGTAGAAGCCCTCGAACACGTTGCTGATGATGCTGTACTGGATCCAATGGAAGGCGTTCACCAGCGAGTACGAGCTGAAGATGAGCAGCACCACGAAGCGCCGCG
This sequence comes from Microtus ochrogaster, assembly GCF_000317375.1. NCBI lineage: Eukaryota > Metazoa > Chordata > Mammalia > Rodentia > Cricetidae > Microtus > Microtus ochrogaster. The sequence continues at coordinate 77,115,912 of NC_022013.1, forward strand.
GAGACAGCGCCGTGCGCGGGGAGCGCGTGGGGACCGGGTCGTCCTCTCCACCGCCTGCGGGCAGCAGCCGGGCCTGGGTCTCCTCCTCCGCTGCCAGCAGGGCTTGGGGTCCGTCCGGGGTTCCCGCGATCACGGGGCCGTGTTCCGGGCCTCCGATCTCCGCCTCAGGCCCTTCCTGCAGCTCCGCGTGCGCCTCCCCGTCCGGGGCGCCTCTCAGCACCGGAAGGTATCCCTTCTCCAGCGGGTGCCCAGGAGCCACGGCCGGCCCCTCGTCGTCATCGTCGGGCCGCGCCATGCCTCCCAGCTCCCCGCCCCGCCGCTCCTTTACTCTCCCCGCCGGCTCCACGCTCCAAGCCCGGGGCCGAGCGCTCTACCGCGCCGCCCGCTGACAAAGCGGAGCTGCGCGCGCCGCACTGGGCAGTCGGACTCTCGCCGGCAGGCTCCGCCCCCAGGGCGCCGCGTATCACAGGGTGACGGCGCTCTGACCAATCATTGGACGCACTCTCAGGCTGGGAAGCCAATCAAGGGAGTTGCCGGGAAGAGAGGCGGGATCAAACGGGTGAGGCGGTGAAGGGAGGCGTTCCTCTTGGATGCTCGCTGCTCTAGGCCTCTTCCAGCGCTCGCTCCGGGGTAACCTCGGGTTACCTTGGAAGGGGAGCTCGGGGAGCGCTGCAGTCCAGCCAGGGAAGAGGTCAGGAGCAGGCTCGTGCTGCCAGAAACCACCCGCCTCCATCCACCCAGAGGACCGAAGGCGATGGGACAAGGCGCAGCCCCTGCCTGCCTCTTGTTCCCATCCTGTGACCAGGACCGGATGAGGACAGAGCTCCAGAAGTCTCAGGGGCTTTTTGGACCACCGACAAAGTCAGCCTACATCCCTTTGGGAAGCTTTGTGTGGAAACACGGAGTGCCAGACTTTGACAGACTCCCCCTCCCTTTCCTTTCCGCTATTTTTTTAGACCGGGTCTCACTTTGTTGCCCTGGCTGGCTCGGGACTCTGTGGAGACAGGTCGACCCGCAATTCGTAGAGATCCACCTGTCTCTGCTTCCTGGGTGTTGGGATTAAAGATGGGCGCCCCCATGCCTGGATGAACTCTGTCTAATGGGCAAGGCATGGCTGTGGCACTAATGAACTCCCAATGACTGCAGGTGCCTGCACAAGGCCTGAGCCAGACTGAGCTTTCACCTTCGGTCTTTGGGAGATAGGAGGGGAATTAATAGTGAGTCTTTGTAGATGGTGATGCAGCTGCTGGGAATTGCCCATGCTCTAGGGAATAGCTCCACAAAGGACTTTGTAAATGAATTCATTTTAAGAAAAAGCGTGTATAAAGCGAGACTGCTCAGTGGGTAAAGTCTCCTTTTGCCAAGTCTACCAACCTGAGTTGATTCTTCAGCACCCACACGATGAGGGAGAGAACAGGCTCCTGTGAGTTATAGTCCTCTGACCTCCACACAGGAGCAGCCCACGCGGGTGCGTGCACATACATACACACACACACACACACACAGACAAGCACACACAGAGTCTATGATTTAAAAAAAGAGAGAGAAAACATACATTTTTCACAATATGATTTTGTAAATGTTGATTTGGACATTTTACATTACAGAGTCATGGTCTCTTGACTGAAAAAATATAAATAAATGTAGGATCTAATTCATCTTTACATAAAAAATATTTTGTGAATATATAAAAACGTGAGTTAGCTGGGTGGTGGTGCACGCCTTTAGTCCCAGCACTTGGGAGACAGAGGCAGGCAGGTCTCTTAGTTCGAGGTCAGTCTGGTCTACAAAGCAAGTTCCAGGACAGCCAGGACTATTACACAGAGAAACCCTGTCTCAAAACAAAACAAAACACGAGTTGATTGTGTTTTTAATACTCAACATAATTTATATTAAGTATTCGTCAGTGTCTTGCTAATGTTCTCAGGTACCATGGAATGTTCTGTGAAGGCTCAGAAGAAACCTGTTTGAGTTGGGCACAGTGGCACAGGCCTGTTGTCCCAGTTACCTGGAGGCTAAGGCAGAAGAATCACTCAACCCCACAGATTTAAAGCTAGCATGGCAGCCTAGACAACACAGTAGGGACCACATGTGAAAATTCTACTTGAATTTTTTGTTTTGTTTTTTATACGGAGTCTCATGTAGCCTAGGCAGGCCTTGAATTCGCTGCCTTGGCCTCCCAAGGACTGAGATTGCAGCTGTGTGCCACCGTGGTCAGTTTTATGCAGTGCTGAGGAGCTACCCCGGGGCTTTGTGCATAGCAGGCAGTCACTCTACCAGTTGTGTTTCATCCCAGCCCTAAACAAAAGTGTTGAGGAAGGGGATCCAGGGACTGGACGCTGCGCTTCAAGGTCACTCGTCTTCTCCATCGCTGACGAGGACAGGTTGACAACTGCCTGGGTTTCTGGCATAGACAATAAGAATAATTTTCCTCCACAGATGTTTGTCACTCTTGTTCTTTCTCACGTGCCTTCCCTGCACATGAAAAGTTGTGTTTCTAACACTATAACTGTACATGGACCCTACTACCTAGGGGAGTCTGTAGAAATGGGAAAGCATATCATAACTAAGGACAGGCTACATAGGTACACACACACAACGCACACACAAAACATACACACAGAATGCACACATGTGTATGATTAGGGTTATCTATACATACACTTTTGAGGCAGGGTCTCTCTACATAGTACTGACTGTCCTAAAACCCACTACATAGATCAAGCTGGCCTTGAACTCACAGAGATCCTCCTGCCTCTGCCTCCTGAGTGCTGGGATTAAAGGTATAGGGACACCACAGCTGGCTATGTAGATGTAAACCCCACCTTTAGTTTTCACTGGGTGTGTGGCCTGGGGCACTTTACACAGCTGCTCTGTAATAGGGTGGCAGAATCCTCTGTGGGTGACTATGATGAGTAAGAGGTTGAACAAGACTTGGTATGTGCCAGGCTTTCTCGGGTTAGCGGGTGAGTGATCCAGTGTGGCGGGGGGTGGGGGGGATGTCAGGCTTCAGAGGTTCCAATCCTTGCTCCTTCACTGTTTGACTACGTGGCCTTGGAATAGTCTCCCCACCCCCGTGTGTACACGTGTCTGTATGGGCAGCTGTAAAATGAGGTCACTGTTGATGGCATTGTTGTGAAAAATAAATGATTAGTTAATACTACACCTTCTAGGAGACACTGATTTTTCCTATTTTAATATTCAGTCACTACTACCCCCATTATTATCTGCTCATATCTTTGTGTTTCTCATATCTTATTGTTTTTCATTAATTTAGGTTATACTCCTGCTTGGATTGTTGTTATGTGATGTTTTACTCTTTTGGCTTTTGGAGGGGCCTGTTGGGAGCTGTGAACCCCCAGATCCTGAATTTCTTGTAAACAATGTGTTATGCTTGCAGCTGCTCTCAGCACGAGACCCTCAGGAGTTTCTGATGGCAGGGGAGTGATTTCTGATGGGTTTGGCTGGGGCATGGCTATCCCTATATAAGCCGCCCCTGAACACAATAAAGGTGGCATTCTTGAGGCATTCCTGTTTCAAGGATGAGCAGTGTCTCTGTCTGTGTGTCTTTGTGTGTTTAAGTCTCCAGGACCTTGCCTGGCTTGCGAATGGTCCTGTAGAGCAGGCGCTGCAATACAGGAGTAGTGCCGTACTGTCACTTAGTACAGGAGGGCGGTAAGGGGCCTACCACCCAGCTCCCAGAAAATTCACACAAAAGGCTTATTCTTAGTTAGGAATGCCCGGTCTTAGTTTGGCTTGTTTCTTATCAGGTTTTCTTCGCTTAAATTATCTCGACTATATCTTATTTTCACTCTTACTCCACGGCTGGCTGGGTGGCTGACCCCTGATGTCCTTCAACCCTTGTTCTCTTGCTTCTCCTCTTCCTCTTTTTCTCCTATTTATACCCCCTGCCTGCCAGCCCTACCAATCCTCGCTCCTGCCTCACGACAGGTCGTTCAGCTCTTTATTAGACCATCAGGTGTTTCAAATAGACACGGATTTGCAGCTTCACGGCATTAAACAAGTGCAGCATAAACAAAAACAACACACCTTAAAATAATATTCCCCAACAGATTGTCGTGCAATTGTTCACGCCAAGCACTTTCAACTTGAATATATAGTGGTAGGGTCCGTCCCCAGTGGGTGCTCTCAGGGTGCTCCTGGTTCTCCTGAAGCAAAGCATTGGGCGGTTCATCTCACAAGCTCACTGCCTGACAAGGACACCCTTCTTTGACCAGAGGCAGTCAACAGTCAGATGAACCACCATTTTCCTTGGGCGACCACGTGACTACCGACATCATCCCCACGAGCATTAAAAACTTGTCTGAACAGGTATGTTAGGGATACAATTCCTGAATTCCACAGAATTCTCAGAAAACTGAGCTGTATGATGTCTGAGATTTCTTCTGACATTATTGCTGTACGTGAAGTAAAGGAAGATGCGTCTCATGGAATAATTAGATGGAATTCATATGCCTCTTTCAACAAAGCTCCATGAAGAATGGAATATAGAAAAAGAAAAATTCAGCAATGTCTCTTTGTACCTGACTTTTCTGTCTTGAGGTAGGTACTTATTAACCAGTGTAGGCATGAGTCATGCTCTGTACCATGTGTTAGGGTGTAGACTATGACATGAACCTTACTCTGCTGGAAAGGATACCACCACAAGCATCATTTGGCCAGAAGTCAAGATCAGATGGAGCTGTATCATTAGTGTTAAATACCAACCCATAGAGGTTTGAATAGTAACAGTTCAGTAATATGGAACCTGACCAGCACCTGGGAGTCAAGGTCCAAGACACCATCAGAAGTGATGTGGCTGTTCTTGAGCAAAGGTTTCCTACAGTCCAAGAAACCCAGAGGATGGGGACCAATGCTAATATGGTTCGTTGTGCTTTATGGGGAATGGACAGATTGACTTTTACGGCTGTGATCATGTTCCATCTGCCTGAGCAGCAGCTTTGCCGAGGTGGGGAAGTCCAGAGATTAAAATCCTGCTGTGTGTACACTCCCCACCTCACTGAGACATTTTAGCTGTGCACATATTGAATGCCTAGAATGAAAATTTTAGGATTTTCCCTCCTGTGTTTTTGGTTTTCTTCCTCTTTGTCCTTTACAGCAATTGAAGTTGAAGTTGTCAGTGAAATGAAACCCAATTGGTGGGTGAGAACACATTCTTCTAGATCTTAGAACTGTACGTCAAATCTAGGGCCAGCCATTCCACCGTAACCTCACTGTGAAGGTGACAGGAATTGTTCAAATCTGTGATTATCAACTTCAAATTCCTTTAAACATTTAAATTCTATTTAAGGTTAAATATGGGATCTGTATTCCCTTCTTAAATATAATGTCTGACTTAAAAAGAGATGAACTTAAGCAGTGTTATACTGTAATCTGTTTGCACAGGCATAGGAGAGCTAACTGATTTTTGCCTCTAGTGAGATCACTGTTGGTAGATTGAAATTGTCCATCATGGGGCTGGAGAGATGGCTCAACAGCTACTTGCTCTTGAAGAGGACCTGGGTTTGACAAACATGGTTTCTCACAACCATCTGTAATTCTGGTTCCATGTAGGAGAGAGCAAGCCAAATCACCTTGCTAGCAGGGGGCGGGGTCCCCCGAGGATATTTTTTACTTATAAAGATTGTGGTTGTGCTCCCAACAGCTCCTTCTGCTTTCCTGTTCTCCGCGGGAACCTGTGGTTCTGTAAGTCTATTTCCCCATTAAAGCTGTATATATTATTACAATCTGTCTGCATTCATTTACGCCACTACAGTTCCATGGGATCTGAAGTCCTTTTCTGGCTTATGCAGATCTGGTGTGGCTCAGTGCTCACATTGGACTAGAATGGAGAGTAATGTGTAGGTGGTTAGCAAACCAACGTATTGGAGGATGGGGATCAATGCAGCTTTAAAATGCAACCTGCATGGAAAATAGTCTCTGAGAAAGGAAAAATTGTTGCTTGAGAAAAATCCAGGGTAGGTTACATATATGACAAATTATCACATTTTAAAATAATGGTATTTGGGCACAGCATGCATAACTGTTTGAATTAATAACCTAATCTCAAATATATTTTAGAAAAACTGATGTTGAACATCTTTTTCAGCTTTCTGACCTAATTCCATTGGGCACTTTAATTTGTTATCAAATTCCAAAGACCTGTAGTGGTTAGCTCCATGCTAGGTAAGCTGAAGCTGACAGGGTAAAACCTTTCTTCCAGCTGCCCTGGAAGCAAGAGAATCCAGATATAGCCCTGGGTTTAAAAATGCCAAGATCATGCCTAGTGGATGTGTGTTCTCTTGATAACCCTTTGCATTATCTGTGGCATCCTAAACAAAAAAAGCTGTTCCCATCCCCCAACCATTCTGCATTGGTCTCCTTAGTTACCACATTTATCCACATTTATGGCTAGACTTGCGTGATCTAACGTGTGTTTGCTGACGGTCACACACCTCCTCAGTGGACGGATGTGTAAACCACCAGTCTTGCCCTATCACTAATTCCTGCAAGGAGATAAAAGAAATTCTGACTTGTATATTTTTAAAGTTTACTTCTTAAGATTTTCTTTAAAAACAGGAGGAGGCCTGACAGTGGTAGCGCACGTCTTTGATCCCGGCTCATGGGAAGCAGAAGACGACAGATCTCTGTGAGTTCAAGGCCAGCCTGGTTTATGAAGCAAGTTCCAGGACAGCCAGTGCTGTTACATAAAGAAACCCTGTCTCGAAAAACAAAAACAACAAAACATAAACAAAAAAGCAGATCTCTTCTGAAGAAAGATATCTGATCTACTGTTATGACACACATGCCTTTAGTCCTAGGACTCAGAGGCAGAGGCAGGTGGATCTCAGCGAGTTTGAAGCAGCCTGGTCTACATAATGAGTTCCAGGACAGCCAGAGCTACGCAGCGAGACTCTGTCTACAAAAAACAAACAAACAAACAAAAGAATCTGAATAGTCCTTTGTGCAAAATATGAAGGTATTTCTTTTCTTTTGGAGATGAGATCATGTGACATTAGTCAGGTGGGCCCCAAATTCCTGGTCTCTTTGTTCCTCAATCTCTGTGCAGCTGAGGATCATGCCAACTCCTCGGGCTCAAGATTTCAGCGAGCTCCTAGCACTTCTCATGGACGCACACTCTCGTTTGCCACCGGGCACAGAATGGGCGCTCAACAAATTCAGTGCACAGCAGACACAGCACAGTTTCCACATGTGTCTTACGTCATCCCAGCCTCTTCCCTGTCGGCTGCTATACAACTCAATGAGTGTCTTTGTTCCCATTTGACAGGTGATTTACTATCTCACTGACAGCAAACACAGGTCAGGTCACTCATCCAAGGGCACATGGTTAGGAAGGACGTGGTCTCTGAGGAGACTTCCTCTGTTCAGCAGGGTTCCGAGAACAGAAGAGAGCTGAGGTGGCAAAGCTCAGAATGTTCTATCACCCGGGGACAGCCCAGTGGGCTGATTCCCACTGTGGACCTCCAAGGCTTCGGGCTTCAAAGGCTTGGTGTTGTTAAAGGTAATTTACAGTTGACGTCCTGTAGAAATAGTCACACTATTTCTCTGTGTATCATCTGTTCTCTTTGTTCTGGTAGTTGGCTCCACAAAATCACCGCAAACTCTGCGCTAGCAAATACCAGTCTCCTGTTATTAAGTTCCTATAAGCTTTGGTAAACCAGTCAGTGTATATCCTTACTTAGTGTATGTTTGTAGGGTGTTGTTATTTTGATATGGGATCTTACTATATTGCCTTTCTGTTCTTGAACTGCTGGGCTTGAATGATCCTTCTGCCTCAGCCTCCTGGGTAACTGGGACTATCGGTATGTACCAGTGAATCACGCCTGTTTCTGTTTCGAGACACCTTACTTGATCTATATTGAGAACTCAAATTTGATTCCCTGTATTTCCAGCTAACATCTCAGGTCTATACAAAGCTACTCTAACACACTCTTCTACATGGTATGTCACACCTTTGCGTGTGTAAGAATATCGGATCGCAGCACTCGGGTCATCTTATACGCTGAGAGAAACAAAACCTCACAAATGTGAAGAATAGGATGCTAAGTAGACCACAGAAAGTCAAGTCTGAGAGCCGAGGAAAGAAGGTAGAATGGCCACACTCCTCACCAAGGGACTATGGCGGCAGGAAACTTCTTGCTGCTCTGAGCTGCCTTCCATGGACGGTGGGAGCCACAAGTACTGACCGAGGCTACAGATTTTTGTGATAGGAAAGCTTTATACAATCTATATAAATGAAGTCTGCAGTGCTTATGCTTCATATTTTCAGCTATCTTCAATGCCGTAGGTCACACACACAGCTTATCTCCATCTACAAGCGGTGAGACTGACCTGTCCCTTGCCAGTCACACGAAGGGCCATGTTTCTAGGCTCGCAGCCTCGGCAGGCTGGTGTTCATCAGAGCCTCAGACTAGGCAGAAGTTCTGCTTTTGACTTCCTGAACATCTCAACTTATTTTTAAATAAGGACCCCGTCGTCTCAGCTTCAATGGATCCCACCAATTTTTTTTCACAACACATGTAAACAGATAAGTAATCGGGGAGACCAAGATATATTGTTTACTTATCAGATAAAATAACCTTTTTTTCTTTTTTTTTTTTTTAAAGATTTATTTATTTATTATGTATACAACATTCTGCCTCGATATATGCCCGCACGCCAGAGGAGGGCGCCAGATCTCATTACAGATGGTTGTGAGCCACCATGTGGTTGCTGGGAATTGAACTCAGGACCTCTGGAAGAGCAGCTAGTGCTCTTAACCTCTGAGCCATCTCTCCAGCCCTAAAATAACCTTTTTTTCAAGGAGCTGAATTATGTGATAAATTACATGACCCTTTGTTGATGGGCAGTAGACTCTTGGTACGTGTTAGCTCATTTAGTATATGTGGTACTCGGAGCTGGTTATCTGCACTGACTTGTCAGGAAACGGAGGCCCAGAGAAGGTGTGTGTGTGGCAGGCAGCACAGCTAGCACCTGAACCCACACAACCAGAAGTCCATGGTTCTACCACTAGACTCTACAGCTGAGTGTTGGCTCCAATCTGTAAGTAATATACAGGGTTAATTTTGTAATCTCGGGGAGCCGATCCCCATTTGTTCTTCATGTGTACAGCAGCCAGAGGATAATGATACTACTAGAAGTTAGGCTGAGGTGCCAGTGGGAGAGTTTTTATCTTAAATATGCAATTTCCAGCGTCCCCCAAAAGTATCAGAAGAGATAGAACTTAGAGTTTAATTTCTGATAAATTTGTATCTTTAGTAAGAGACTATTTAATGATTAAATGAGGTATTTGAGCTAACTAGTTTTATCTGTAATCTTGTTTGTTTAGTTTTGTGGGGTTTTTTTGTTTGTTTGTTTTGTTTTTGATTAAGGTCTCTATTATAACCCTGTCTATCCTGGAACTTGCTCTGTAGACCAGGCTGGCCTTGAACTTACAGAGATGCACCTGCCTCTGTCTCCCAAGTGCTGGGATTAAAGGTGTGTGCCATTACACCCAAGCAAATTATTTTTAATAATTTTGTCATAATATTAATTGGTACTTAGAATGATCAGTTTTACTAAAGCAACTCAAATAATTTGATGTTAATTGTTCTATAAAGCATTTTAAATGCATTTAATTAAAAATTGCCAGTTCCAAATGCCAGGCCCTGCAGTCTGCATTCCCAACAGCCTAAGGTTTAGATGGTTTTTTTGAGAGGATTGGCTTGGCAATTTTTGAGAGGTTTTTATTTTTCTTACTTCTTCCATAGATGTCTAAAGAGATCTATTTAAATCACTCGAATACCAGCAGACTATTTTAGGTAGTTTATACATTATCATTTATATGTGTTTTTATTGCTGTTTTGTTCTTCTGAAGCAGGGACTCACTCCAGGCCAGGCTGACCCAGAACTTATTTTCAACGCTGCCTGGCTATGAACTTAGTGCGATCCTTTTACCTTAACCTCCTAAGTGCTGAGGTTACAGACATGAGCACCACACCCAGGTTCAACTGCATCTCAATGGGCTTCTCCATTATAATTTTACTGTTCCAAACTGTGGCTGATATTGTAAAAGATATGGCTCTAAGCTCGCAGATTTAAGCAGGGAGATAAAATGGAAAAGTGCATAAGTCAGAGATGAGCCCATCTGAGACCCGTCACAGGCTCCAGTGGCAGGAAAATATCATGAATTGCTGGGCATTGCTGGACTTGGCAGTATTCGAGGGGCAATAATGACCTGAGTCGGTTCTGTTGATGTGGGATTTCCATCTGTATGCTGTGAATATGTTTTATTACCATTGGTTAATAAAGAAGCTGTTTTGGCCTATGACCAGGCAGAATATAGCAAGGCAGGACATCCAAGCAGAGATAGAGGAAGAAAGAAGGCGGAGTCAGGCAGATGCCATGTAGCCACCCAAGAAGCAAGAGGTAACAAACCAGAGCCTTGTGGTAAAATATAAAATAATAGAAATGGGTGAATTTAATATGTAAGACTTAGTTAATAAAAACCTTGAGCTAAGGGCTGGGGAGATGGCTCAGTGGTTAAGAGCATTGTGTGCTCTTCCAGAGGACCCGAGTTCGATTCCCAGCAACCACATGATGGTTCACAACCATCTGTAATGAGGGCTGGTGTCCTCTTCTGGCCTACAGACATATATATGCAAACAGAATAGTGTGTCCATAATAAATAAATAAATATTTTAAAAAAAAACCCTTGAGCTAATAGAGCAAAGATTATGCAATTAATATTAAGCATCAGAATGGTTATTGCATTAGTGGATGCAGCAGCCAGTGAGTGGACCCACTGGGTGGAGAGAAATTGGTCCAGGGGGACCAGCAGAATGGAGAGTAATTGTATTTACACTCTGTAGCATGTTTCAAAACATGGTCTTGCAGAAGAAGAAAGTACTGGTAAATGTGGATATGACAGTGAATCTGGCTTCTTTTTTTTTTTTTTTTTTTTTTTTGTTTTTCGAGACAGGGTTTCTCTGTGGCTTTGGAGCCTGTCCTGGAAATAGCTCTGTAGACCAGGCTGGTCTCGAACTCACAGAGATCCACCTGCCTCTGCCTCCCGAGTGCTGGGATTAAAGGCGTGTGCCACCACCGCCCTGCTGAATCTGGCTTCTGAGTTGGACAGAAAACAAGTATGCATTCTCAACGTGTTTGCAGGACGGCAAGAGTCAGCTGACAACCAGTGTCTTAACAAAATGGCATCTGTGAACAAGAGCATCGATGTGAAAAAAACCAGAGTGAGCAAAAAGCTCCTAGAAGAGATCAACGAGAAGCGTGAGTCCTACTGTCTGGTGGAGAGGAGCAATCAAGTCAGCTTACTGCGAGTCCAGAAGCGACACTTCAGCCAGGCCTACCAGTCCTTAGCGAGTGCGCACGTCAAAGAGTCTGTTCCTGAAAGCAGCAGGAGCTCCTGGGTCAAAGGGCCTCTCTTCGTTCACAAGGAGAGAAAGCACTTCACTCCCAAAAGTAAGATAGTCTGGTGGGACTCCGCCCAAGGCAGAACTTCTGCTTAAAAGAGGTTCCAGGGATTGCCCTGGGAGTCTCTGAAGGTGATGGGTCTGAAGGCAAAACAGATTATCAGGTGTAAGACCCACCACAGACCAGAGAGTCACTTGTGTCTGTAGGACCCCAGACCCCACCACGGCCAGTTCGCTCTGTGGTTTGGTGTTTGGGCCTTGCAGTCTGCATTCCTAGCAGACCCACGGGGCTCTTAACTACGGATGGCTGGCGTAACAGCCACATTTTGAGAAAAGTTGCAGTCCCTTCAGAGACCTCCTGTGCCACCAATTTCTGTTGTCTACAGAATTTTACGTTCAAAATTGAAGTAAAATGGAGTTTTATAAACAAACGTGACATACAATGCCATAAGAAGCGGTCATAAACCTATGGAGGGAAGCTGGGTGGGGGACTATTTTAGTATTGTTACAAATGGGGATTGTGATTCTGTTGTGTAGTCAGGGCAGGCAACTGGCAATGTTTTTTCATTTATTTGGAGAAAGTGTGCATACATATATATTCAATATAGCCAATACATTATTAATTTGGTTCACAAAGAATGGTCCCCATTAGCCATTTGTGGCCATGACTTTGCATTTTACCAGTGTCCTTAGGGAGTAGTACAGGGTGGTGGGACAGTGTGACACGGAAAGCCCAAACACTGTGCTGTGATTCGAGGCTAATGTCTTAACAAGTGTTTCTTTTCTAAAAACAAACAAAACTCAATCATCTTTACAAAAGAATGCCTTGGCATTCCTAATGATAAAAGTACAGTTCTTCATTCTGCTGGAATTGCCCAGAACAACAGTGTGTGGTTCTCACTTTGGTGGTGGAGTGAAAATCCACCTCTTAGAGGAACATGCTTGATTTCATACAACAGAGTCTGACACATCTGGTCCCACCACGCGTGATTTTATACAACAGAGTCTGACACATCTGGTCCCACCACGCGTGATTTCATACAACAGAGTCTGACACATCTGGTCCCACCACGCGTGACTTCATACAACAGAGTCTGACACATCTGGTCCCACCACGCGTGACTTTATACAACAGAGTCTGACACATCTGGTCCCACCACGCGTGATTTCATACAACACAGAGTCACACATCTCACCCCACAACTTCCATGTGAGAACCGTAAACTAATAACCGCCAAACATTAACTCTTTTATATTTAGAAATTGCTTTGAGTTTTGATCAACTGAGAAATGGGATGGAGATAAAATGTTGGCTTTTTGAGAAAACAGACCTTTACTGAAGAAGCTCACTAAAAAGAAGTCAAGTGGCCATTCCCAGAGCGGAACTTGAGGTCTGCTGCTCTCGGTTGAGAGAGAGAGAGCGCGAGCCTGGGGGGCAGCAGGTGCAGAGGAAATCATTTGCTAAATCAGGAGCTGGGACAATGGTTTGCTAAAGGTATTAATTTGGTAGGTTTCAGCAAATACTAAGTTATACACATCACTTGCTGCATAGTGAGAGCCTCTCTTTGGAAGACAGTGCTCTCCATCATGAGTGGTGAAGGGTGAGGAGGGACAAGGCTGGCCCTGTGGTCCTCTCAGGGAGCCTCATGCAAGCAGCTGGCAGACTGTGTGAGTTACTTTCTGTCACTGTGATAGGACACTGTCACCAAGGCAGCCTATAGAAGGAAGCGCTCACTGTGGGTTACAGCTCCAGAGGGTGAGAGTCCATATGTCAGGTGGAGCCGGCAGGCAAGGAGCAGGATGCCGAGAGCTTACATCTTGAACCTGGACCACAACGCTGAGCACTATCTGAAGGGAGAGTGAAGCCTTAACCTCTCAAAGCTCAATCCCAGCGACACACTTCTTCCGGCAAGACCACAATCCCCTAAACGTCCCCAGACAGCACCGTGAACATGTTCCAACGCATCAGCCTGTGGGCACATTCCCATTCAAACCACTGCCAGAGGCCTCCGTTCAGTCTCTTTTCTGATAACCCGTATCTTCATTTCTGACCTCTCTGGCCTTCAGCTATGGATGTTGTCCATCCTCACAGTGCTGCTCTATGTGAGGTCAGTTTAATACTAAACTACAGTTTAGTATTGCTGAGGCAAACTCCTGTGATCACCAGCCTTACCTTCTCATCTGGGAAAGCTGCCAGAGTGGAGCTCTGCCCTCACGCTCAGTGTGTGAGCGAGTCCTGTCCTGTCTCCTCTCCAGAATCAATGCTGAATCTGAACCCTGCCAGCACACTGGCCCTCTGGCTACCCAGCTTGCACCCTTTCTGCTCCCACATTTACTTCCCAGGACAGCCCGAGCGAACTGTTTAGAACGGGCCACCTGCCGCATACAACACCTGTGTTCCCTACCACGCTGAGGATAAAATCCGCTCCCCCCCCTCCCGTGACGCCTGACTCTCCCAAACAGTCCCAGATGCACATCTCCCTGCTCACCCGGTATCTTCGCTTTGCTTTTTTCCTCTTCTGGGACATGCCGAGCTGGCTCCTGCCTCAGGGACTTGGCACAAGCTCCTCTTCCTGCCTTTCTGTCTCTGTCTATCTCTCTCTATGTGTGCATGTGTGTGTGTCTCTCTCTCTTTCTGTGTGTATGTGTGCATGTATGTATGTTTGTCTGTCCCTCTGTGTATGTACATGAGTGTCTGTCTGTCTCTCTGTGTATGTGTGTGTCCACTGTTAATCCCAAAGGGTAATGATTGTCTCTGCCCTTCAGGTTATTCTAAAAACTGCAATAGATTAGATTACTGAAATGTATCTTTTTGATGTTTTGCTAGGCTAGCCTTTAGTGGTTGAGCCATCTCACTAGCCCAATAAATGTATTTTTTATCTTTCAGATAATGCCATATTTGGATAAAGTACATGTCCAGAGACACACAAATAAATTCTCTTCCATCAATCTTCAATGTCTGTGAATTACTGAGAAACACTAACTATAAAAGAAACTGACCTGGTGTCATGGTGAACGCCTGTAACCTCAACATTAGGAGGACAGTGAATTTCAGGACAGCCGGGGTCATATCTCAGGTCCTTGTCCCTAAAAGGGCTGGAGACGTGTAACAAAATCAGACTAAAGCTAACCTTTCCCTTCCCAACAGTAAATGGCTGGTTTCAAGAACCCTGAAGGCTGGCCTCCTACTTTGATGGACCTGGGTACTGACAGAAGAGATGAAACTCTTGGTTCACAGCAAGACAACTCTGGCTCTAGCTAATTCTCTGGCCCCCAGCCCACTGCCTCAGGACCCTCAGGGCTAGGCAAAGCTCCAGGTAGAGACCCACAGGTTTGGGTTGCACAGTAGAGGATCCCGCTGAGCATAAACAGCCCAGCCTTTGCCGATAAGGAGACTTTATCTTTATTGTACCAGGTAACGAGGCCTACCTCAGGTCCAGAGGGAGACCTTATCTCTGTCTTCTGAGGTGATCACCTGGTACCAAGACTATCAGAGCCTCTGTTCCCTGCCTGGACAGGAACGAGAGGCCAGACCTACAGTTTGTACCCTAAGCAGCCCCATTAGAGATGACAAGGCTCAATATTCTTTAGGCGCCAGCACAGAGCCACGAATGTCAGGTTACACACAGCCTCCCTTCCCTGGCCCCATCCCGCCTCTCCTGTAGGTGTGGCTCTGCTTTCTTAGAACTGGCTGCAATTCTCTGGCTCCCTCGCCTTCCTGTGGTTTAACTCCTACCTCCTTCCTAATACCTTCCTTCAGACCTTCCCATTACATACTTCTACTTTGCCCTGTGTACCCTATAGCACTCTTGAGGTAAAGCCAGAAACTCAGAAGTACAGTTGTATTTGAACTCTGACCCTACCTGAAACAGCAGACATTCTCACCTCCCTGGAATGCTCCCTTTAGGTCAGTGTTCCCTCAGTCAGCATGTGGTAACCGGCGTTTCTTTTCTGCCCTGGCTTCCTGCAGGCCCTCAGTTCAGCCTACTAACGTGCACGCAGGATTCCTGCTGCTTCCCCAGTTCTCTGGGATGAACATTAGTGGTGCAGCCTTGTAACTAGAGCCATGGACAGCGGGAACTTCCTCTCTAAGCTCCGACAGACTTGCGTGTCCTTTCTCAGCACCGCAGTGTGCTCAGAGAGACGGGATGGCAGAGCCAGAGGCCAAACAAAACCAACTAGACAGTGACCAGCTAAGGAGGCCCCTGGACAAGAAGGGCTCAGGTCAGTCCAAGGCCTGGGTTGATTCCTCAGCATGAATGGGCTGTGTGAGGATACTCAGACATAAAAGCCCTTACTCGTTTGTGCTTTTCCTTGAGTAGAAGAGACTCCACTCAGGAGCAGAGACCAGAGAATATGCACATTTCTCTTAGAGATTTTGCTGAATTTTGGAATTATAACCCCCTTTGTAGGCTCTTCCTTCTCCAGGAGCCTGTGAGACCAGTTACAGAGCAGTCTGGACTTCAACCGTTGTTCCAGGACACATCTTTAATCTCAGCACTCAGCAGGCAAGGGCAGACGAATGTCTGTTAGTTCAAGGCCACCCTGAGTGGTGTACGTAGTGAGTTTCAAGCTTGCCAGGCTTTCAGGGGGTTGGGCGTGGGGGACAGAAATGAAAAAACAATTTGCTGTGGCCACATTGGGAGGAAGTCAAGAGGCCATCATCAGGATACGTGCATGGGGTTTAGATTTAAACAGAGGGGGCGTGTATGTCTAAGTCATCCTGGTCAAGAGGTACTGTCAGCCACGGTTGGCACATCAGTGTCCAGGTTCTGATCTGTCCCGGAAGGCGAAATGCTAAGTTGTCAGACCTGTATAATCTCTTCTTGCGAGACAAGTTCCTCCTTCAGTTGGCACCAGATTAAAGTCTCTTTTCTATAAGCTTGTGATTTCTGGGGAAATTCTAGTTCCTTGTTTTAATTTCTGACAGCCAACCAAAAGGAGAAAGTGCAAGTGTCTCTAGAATAACGAAAGGTCTTGAATGGGGGTTCCCGGGGACACTGGGACAGACCGGTGCTGTTAATAAAAGGGGTATTAATGTCAGGACAGACAACAGCATGGCAGGGATTCTGAGGAAAGTTCAGATAACATGGTGGGGGCTCTGAAGGAGGAACTGGGACCTGCAGAAGTGGAGGTTTCACAGTACAAGCCCGTAGCCAGGCTCCGATTCACAGGCAGGAGGCAGGGGAGGGTGGGGGGCGGGATGAGTGGCTACCAATACCCTTTGATGTAAACTCACTCCCCCAGATCAGAAGTCCTGGAAATTGGAAGCGTGTTACCTAGAGGTTCACGGTGTTCTCTGCGGGATGCCTGTCAGCACCTGTGAGAATGATTGCCACAGGCACTGTGACCAAGCAGCAGATGAAGTAAACATTACAGTCTTAAAAATATCTTCACCCAGATGCCAGGACTAGTACCATATCACAATGGCTACCATCACCCCATTCCAGCCCATCATCCTGGGCCGAATCATGGTGCCCTAACTTCAGTGCTTAAGCACAGATGACAGGCTTCCCGATTCCAGGATCAATTAACAGGTGTATGCACAGGCTGGGTCAGTCTCTTTTCTCCTGTAATCTTCTCCATCAACAGCCAACATCTCCAGCCTGCATCACAGAGGCCTGTTCACGTCCTCGAAGGTAAGCTTTTACTACTAGCCAGGTGCTGTGGTGTGGGGCTCAGGTGCAGCTGCTTGGGAAGCTGGGTCAGCCTAGGCCACATATGAAGCTTGTCTCTTTAAAGGGGTGGGTATCTCAGGCTCTCACAGCTGCTCTTTCTTCTGGAAAAGGCCCCCTTCCCTGCACAACTCAGACCCGGTTCCCTCCTGCGTGGGCGCCTCGGCTAGCAATCACGCCAGAGGCACACTGGCCACATCTGAAGTGTATCGAATTCTCCATGCACATGCTAATTATTACATATTCAAAGTAAAAAAATTCATGGATTCTCTATAAGCTTATTGTTAAGCGGGGGAAAGTGGGTTGGGGTTCCTTGAGGCTTTCTCCCGTTAAGTGGGCACTCAGTCCAGAAGTTAGTGTGTCCGTGGGGTTTTCCCAGTCTACTCCAGGATCAGCTGACTGAAAGTTGGAACCCAGAGTTGTAGTAGCCACGCCAAACTCCTCTATTTTTTTTTTAAAAAAAACAGTTTTCAGAAATTATTTTTATTGTTATTTTATTTATGTTTATGTGTGTCTGTTTGGGGTATGCCACACGTGTGCTAGTGGCAGAGGGCAGAGGAGGCCAGAAGAAGGGGTTGCATCTTCTGGAGTTGGATGGAGTTGCAGGCAGTTGTAAGCCACCCAGTGTGGGTGCAGGGAACTGCGGGAGTCCTCTCTTCCAGAGCGCACCTAATGGTTGAGCATCTCTCCAGCCCAGAGTTTGTTTTTAAGAGAAACGTTTCTGTAAAACCACGACTGCTGCCCACATAAAGCGGCTTCTTCACTTGAGACCATCCAAGCAAACACTTGTCCCCCAGTGCTGTCCTGAGCTGACCTGGCCGTGGGCGGGAGGTTTCGAAGCTATTTCTGGAGCAGGTCCTGAAGCTTGGGAAACAGTTTTAAGGCATTCTGTGTCGTCACTTCTTGAACTTCTTCCACTGAGATCCCTTTCACCTGGGCAATGAATTCTGCTGAGATGGAAATGTTGCAGGGCTCATTCCGTGTCTGCGAGAGAACAAAGCGGAACACTCAGTGTCTACAGATCCTGGAGACTGTAGCAGGACACACACACGAGAACGAGCAGGTCAAACACCTGGTGACACCTTTGCTACTCCGAAGGAACTGACATTTCTTTATTATGCTTTTTAAATGGGGGAATGAGTTTGGCAGGGCGTGCTACATGCTGACTCTACCTATGCTGTTCAGAAGAGTGTTGTAGGAGCTGCGGACTGCGTTCCTGCCGCCCGGCTCCTGGCCGCCAGCTAACTTATGCCCCGAAATAACAACACACAAATTGTATTCTTTTAAACACTGGTTGGCCCATTATATCTAGCCTCTTCTCGGCTAACTCTCGCACCTGGACTAGCCCATTTCTAATAATGTGTGTAGCACCCCAAGGTGCGCTTACCGAGAAGATTCTAGCCTACGTCCATCCTGGGTCGGAGCTTCATTGCATCTGCCCCAGAGAGCAGCGGCCTCGCATCTGAGCTCAGTTCCCTTCTTCTTCCCAGCATTCTGTTCTGTTTACTCCATCCACCTATGTTCTAACCTATCAGGCCAAGCAGTTTCTTTATTACTTAACCAATGACCTTCCTCCATCAGAAGAGAGCCTAGCGGTATCTGCAGGTGAAGCCCTGAGCCCCCAGTGTGTGAAGCAGTCTACCATCCGGCGAGGGCAGCTTGTCTCAAGGTTAGCAGGCCTTTGTACTTTTGCAAACCCAAGTGCTGGGAAACGTCACTGCGCTCTCCTTGGCCTCTCCCTTCACAGGCTACCTGCCCAGTAAGATTTAAAATGCCCAGGACCGGAAAGAGTGCTCGATTAGGTTCCGCCATCTGACTGACTGACTCAATACCCGTTAAACAAATAGGCATTTTGTTTAATGACCCTCTCCAGAAAAAACAGTATTTCTGCAAGCAATCGCATCTAGACTTAGTGAAAAACATTCCTATAATTATTAATACTTGAATACTTGGGATAATAACTAGAGGAATAAAATTATATATATAATTACAGATTATATATATATAATTACACAATATATATATATATTTATATATATATCTGTATATGAATAGAATGATCTGGAAGGACAAGAGACCTTAAACCTAGAGATTTTTGTCACAAATAAGGTTTCATTCCCTTCCTGGAATGTCTCATTTAACATCTATGAGACAGTATACTGCTCACAGGAAAGATGATATCCTAAAAAGATAATGGTGGCTTTGACACCAGCACTTGAAGATGGGTATTGTGGTGCATGACTTTAAGCCCAGCACTTGGGAGGCAGAGAAAGGCAGACCTCTGTGAGTTCGAGGCTAGTTTGGTCTACAAAATGATTCCAGGTCAGTCAGGCTACACAAATCCTGTCTTGGAAAAACAAAACAAAACAAAGCAAAAAACAAACCAGCACTTAAGAGGCAGAGGTGGGCAGATTTCTGTGAGTGAGTTCCAGGACAGTCTGGTCTACACAGTGAGTTCCAGAACAGCCTGGACTATAGAGTGAGTTCCAGGACAGCCTAGTCTATAGAGTGAGTTCCAGAACAGCCTGGACTATAGAGTGAGTTCCAGAACAGCCTGATCTATAGAGTGAGTTCCAGAACAGCCTGGATTATAGAGTGAGTTCCAGGACAGTCTGGTCTACACAGTGAGTTCCAGGACAGTCTGGTCTACACAGTGAGTTCCAGGACAGTCTGGTCTATAGAGTGAGTTCCAGAACAGCCTGGACTATATAACAAAGACTGTTCATTTACTGCCAGGTACTTTCATATACATTTCTTCATGTAAACATTATAAAATAGTTTACTTTTTTACCCATGTTTTATAACTGAAAAGTCAGGTAGACATAGTGGTACATACCAATAATCCAGTTCTTAGGAATCAAACATAAAGGAGCTGGAGGCCAGGCTCAGCTATATAGTGTGAGTCTGAGGCCAGCCTGTATTATATACGTCTCAGTTTCAGTGAAAGAATGGATGAACGGATGGATAAACAAACAGGTAAATATAGCCTTAGAGAAATGAAGTAGCTTTTCCAGTCAGGCAATCACATCCTGAACTGCCAAGAAGGAGCGGAATGGAAGTCTCGATAGCTCCAGACAGGTCTAGACACTCACTATTACACAACTGAAAGCAAGCTTCTTGTCAAATGATATTCTCTGAACCAGAGCAGTATTCAGAAGAGACTCTCCAGCGGGTGGTGGTGCACACCTTTACCCCCAGTGCCCAGGAAGCAGAGGCAGGCAGATTTCAGTGAGTTCGAGGCCAGCCTGGTCTACAAAGTGATTTCCAGGACAGCCAGGACTGTTACACAGAGAAACCCTGTCTTGAAAAACCAAAACCAAACCAAACCAAAAAGAAAAAGACTCTTCATGGTCTCCACTTAGCATCCGCGTATCACAGAGAGCCCCAGCTAAGCCAGCATGGCCCTGTACCCATAGGAAGCATCTGTACCCATAAACCAGAGGTCCACTTACCAGTTTTTCTGGTCCCAGTGCAGGGGAGTCTGTCTCTAAGCAGATAGAGCTTAAAGGCAGCTGTTTCACAAGCTTCTGCTTCTTAGAGAGAAGAGAGAGTGAGCTTTAAACGGGGGATGGAACAGCATTAACTTACATGTGGACAAGTCTTGGCCTGTAGGGCTCTAACACCCGCTGTTACTGCTAAGTCGTCGTGCTATCCGGACAGCTACCATGCTCTCAGCGTTCTACTTCAGATAAGAATAGTCAGTCTGGCAGTGGTGGTGCACACCTTTGATAACAGCATGTGGGGTGGGTGCAGAGGCAGATGGATCTTTGGTAAGCTGTAAGTGGCCATCCTGGTCTACAGAGAGAGTTCCAGGGCACAGAAACCATGTCTCAAAAAAAAAATATTGCATAAAATTACAAAAATTATTCAAAGTTTTCTTTAGAGAAGTACCTACTTAACCCCTTTCATGCACCAGGCGGTGATGGACACCTTTAATCCCAGCACTCAGGAGGCAGAGGCAGGCAGATCTCTGACTTTGAGGCTAGCCTGGTATGCAGATGAAATTCCAGGACAGCCAAGGCTACACAGCATCCTTTCCGGCTTTGTGGTCAGGCCCAGTTCTTACCACTGAAATGTAGCAGCACTTAGATGTCCTGGACACCACGGCCTCACTGGACACAATTTGGAAGTAGTTTTTCCTCCTGTGGGTTCTCTTTTCATTTTATTGATAGTATATTTTGAAATATAATAGTCTTATTTTCTTTTTCTGTAGAAATTTAGTATTTTAATGATGCCTAATTTCACCATTTTCTCGTTGATCATTTGTGGTTTTGGTGTTATCTCTAGGAAACCACTGTTTAATTCAGGATCAAAAAGTCCAGAGTTTAAAAACATTGGCTCTTGCTGGGCAGTGGTAGTGCACGCCTTTAATCCCAGCACTAGGGAGGCAGAGGAGGGCGGATCTCTGTGAGTTTGAGACCAGCTTGATTTACAAAGCAAATTCCAGGACAACCAGGGCTGTTACACAGAGAACCCTGTCTTGAAAAACAAGAACAAGAACAACAATAACAAAATTACTGGCTCTTACATTTAGGTCTTGATTCATTTTTTTAAAAGATTGATTTTATTTGTGTGTGTATAGGAGGGAAGAGACAGAGAGAGAGAGACAGAGCTTGTGTGTGTGTACACAGAAGAGGGTCTCAGTTTATCTGAAGCTGGAGTTACAGTTGGTTTTAAGCCACCTGACATGGGTGATGGGGACAGAATTCAAGTCGTCTGACTCTTTTTGCTATTTTATTTTTTTGAGGCAGGGTCTCACCATGTAGCTCTAGCTCTCCTATAACTCGCTCTGTAGACCAGGTTGGCCTCGAACTCAGAGATCTGCCCCTGCCTCAGCAGTGTTGGAATTACAGGTGTGCCACGGTGTCCAGCATCAGAGTAGCGCTCTTTCCTACTGAGCCGTCTCTCCAGTCCCTCTCAGTTCCTTCTGTTTTGTTTTGTCTTGTTTTGTTTTTTGAGACAGCGTTTCTCTGTATAGCTTTGGAGCCTGTCCTAGCACTCGCTCTGTAGGCTGGCTTCAAACTCACAAAGATCTGCCTGCCTCTGCCTCCTGAGTGATGGAATTAAAGGTGTGCGCCACCACTGCCCAGCCTCAGATCCTTTTCTGTTTTGGTAGAGAGTTAGATTAACTTTGAAATAGAAGCATCACCAGTTTGTCCCAAAGCTTAGGTTTTAACTGTGTCACATGTGTTCAGCGAGTCACAATGAAAGGCCTTTACCTGCCCACTTCTTACGATGGACGGTGGGATCGAGAAGTAGTAACCTGCCCTTACTCCTTCCATGGCTACCGACGGCCGACCGTCAAAGGCATGCAGTAGGACCTGTTCAGCACCTTTCAAATGAAAGAGAAATCAGAGTTCCATTACAGAGGGTTTGTCCCATAACAAAGGGTTTTCTCATTAGTGAAATTAAACAGATCTGAATTTTCAGTAAATATTTATCAACATGATATAAAGATCAGATTCCGTAACCTCTGAAGTTTCAATAAACGTACAGTGTTCAAAGGGGGGAAAATACGTTTTTAATCTTCAGAATCAAATGGATAACATTGAAATGCAATTTTTAAAAACAATCATCAGAACTATCTACACTAGATCTTCTTATACATCTATGAATTGTCAAATTATTGGTTCTAATAGGAGGGTTTTAGGTAAACTGTTTTCCTAACAGACATGCTGGTAGAAAAAAATGGACTCACAAGTCAAACAGACCTTGCTCATAAAACCAATCCCTGTTCTTTTTGTACTTGTGTTGTGGTGTGTGTGCATGTGTGTCGCTGAGGACTAAATCCAGACTCTTACTCATACCAGGCAATTCCCCTAGCACTAAGGTACATTCTTCCACACAAACTCCAGCCCTTAAAGGGGAGTTGTTCAGCACGGATAAAATCATGTGTTTGGTGACTCCAGAAGGCCTCCGTACTCATTGCTGACGAATTCATCAGCAACCACACCTCTACTGGCAGGTAGCTCCGTTACTTCAGTAGCTGTTTTTTCAAGTAGTGTGAATCTTCATTATGATCATAAAAATGTTGTGAAATTTGATAGATCATAACCAATCAATGTGGGTTTTTTTGTATATACACAACTGTAGACTAAACACACTTGTATACATACACATACATGTACTGTTAAACATCTGATAGGTTTTTTTTATGCAAATAGGAGTCTAAAAACAAGTTGTATTTCTTATTGTGGATGGCATTTTAAACTTCAGAAGAATGCTGTAAGCTATGTTCGTGTCCGGAAAGTCACACGAGGGCCACCGTCTGCACAGTACTGCTTTCTGTTGTCAGTCACTTATTATTTCATATATTTATTATATGTGCCTGTGCAAGCACCCGTGTGCCATGGCAGAAGTCAGAGGACAACTGAACTCTGGTCATCAAGGTTGTGACAAGCCTCTCTATTACATGGCCCCAAA
>NC_022013.1:77139623-77141846 GCF_000317375.1 Microtus ochrogaster
TGTGAGCCACCATGTGGTTGCTGGGAATTGAACTCAGGACCTTTGGAAGAGCAGGCAATGCTCTTAACCGCTGAGCCATCTCTCCAGCCCTATTTTCTCTTTCTTATCAGAGCCAGGGGCTGGAGAGATGGCTACGTGGTCAAGGGCACTTGCTGATCTTGCAGAGGACCTGGGTTTGGTTCCCAAAACCCACATGGCACACCTGACTGTAACTCTCACTCCAGGGGACCTGATGACCTCTTCAGGCGACTGAGGGCACTTGGCACACATGCAGCGAACACACATACACGCAGGCAAAACACTCATACACATAAAAGAAAAACAAATAAATCTAAAAGAAAAATAAAAAATTGGAGCTTCAAGCTTCCATTTGTTAGAGTCGAGCCTGATAAATACATAATTGCACAAAACAACCTTGTAAATATTAGCCTGGCATATAAACTCATCCCAGTGGGACTCCCTCTCTCCTCTTGATGCAGTCTCTTCTCTTTAAGGAATCAGATGGAACACACTTGCTCCTTCCACCCTCAGCTGGAATTGCGAATGTGAAAAGTAGGAACACAAGTACCTTGTTCACGTAAGAGGTTGATGGTGGGCCTTCCTGCTGAGCGTGAGTGCACGTTTCTGTTTGACAACAGCAAAATTCTTTTGAAGTCTTTTAAATAGGAAAGTACTGTTCTTATTGTTTTAAAAATAATGAGGAGGCTGCAGAGACGGCTCAGCTACTCTTGCAGAGGACAAGGTTTGGGTCCCAGCACCCATATGGCGGCAGCTGGTCATTAACTGTAACCCCAGTCCCGGGGGGGTCCAGTGCCCTTTGCTGGCCTCTGCAGGTACTGCGCACACAGGTCCACAGACATGCATGCAGGCGAACACCCTAAGCTAACTCAGAACTCATTTTAAGAGCCCAGCTGTTAGGGAATTTGCCCTGCAGTTCTGAGCAGAAGGCAGTTCACCTACAAAGGCACATTCAGTCTTCTGGCCAACTGGACCTGTCTGATCAGGACCTGCCTTTGTTCTTCCTTCTCTTCATCAGTGCCTGCAAATTTGGGGGTGAAGTCTAGCCCCACCTGTAATAGAAAGACAGAAGATAACCGCATCTCCATGAGCCCGAAAAAGACTATTGGTCAGCACACAGACCATATATAGCCACATTAAAATATTAGCCACGGTGATATAATTAACTTAAAAGTATACTTGACGTACCCCAACATCTAAGTTGTTTTATATTCCTCTTGTGGGGTACTCCAACTCTAAGACTCATTGTGTATGTCACACGCCTCAGTTTGGTGCAGTAACACTGCTAGTATTCTAAAGTCACACGTGATCACTGCGCTGGGCAGCACAGACTACTGGTGACCACCTCCTACTGATGCTACCTGGGCATGTATTCTATGACGTCTACTCAGAAAGCGTTTTCTTATCTTCTATATTAGTAGGAAGTAGTATTTTTTTTTACTGTGATAAAAATTCTTTACCATTATTAATAGTTTAAGTAACATGGTCTTTCACTACAAACTCAAGATTAAAGTATGCCTTATGAAGGCTGGTTGTTGTTTTGCTTTTTTGACAAAGGGTTTCTCTATATAAACACCTGGCAGCCTTGGAACTCACTCTGTAGATCAGGCTGGCCCTGAACTCACAGAGATCTGCCTGTCTCTGCCTCTCCAGTGCTGGGATTAAAGGCATGTGCCACCACCGCTGTCGCTGTTGTTGGGCGGAGGGACACATGGATGCCAAGGCGCACACGCGAGGTCAGAGGTCAGCTTTCAGGAGTCAGTTATCTCCTCCCCATGTGGGTTCAGATCCCCAAGCTTGTTGGCGAAGGCTTCCACCTGCTGGACCATTTCACTGGCCCTCCCTCTACAGACTGTGTTAGCTTCTTAGAGCAATGGCCACACTTGAGCAAAAGTAAAGTCTTTAGAAATATTATTTCATCATTTTCTCCTATTAAAGTAAGTCTAGAGTAAGGCTTTCTATTGCTTCATTCCCAATAGTACCAAGTTATTAGCATACGGAATGGGGTGAAAATAACTATCCAAGGTGGCTATAATCACTAGTATTGGTTACTGCATCTATCCCATGGACATCCAGATTAGACACCATTTGATCAGCAAAGGGCTTTACCTCTCCAATTGCCAGCAACCGATCCTTGTATTTCTCAATAATAGGCAAAGCTGCATCCAAATCCTGCGAGGAAAAGAAATGCGTTAATGCCGAGAG
>NC_022013.1:77142627-77143602 GCF_000317375.1 Microtus ochrogaster
CATGTCAGCAACTCTACCCACATAGGTTCTGGTTGCAGGCCCACAAAAGTTCCACTTACAACTGGCCTTCTGTTAGGAGGAACCTGGAGAGGAAGCTGATTCAGTTCCTGGAGGGGGTGAGAAGGCGTGGGTGGTCGTCACACATGGCTCTGCCCCCTCCTAGGCAGTGGTCTCAGTTTATAATAGTGGTAGTTTCCTATTTTTCCCTTTGTTCTTTCTTTCATTGATTTGTCTTTATAATCCTGCTTGTTCTATCTGTAATATGAGTTCAGCAAGATAAACAATGCACGTCACATATAATCTCGTCAGGGAACCACTGAAGTAGTGGCAGACCCTTAATATCAGTGGCACTGCCTTTTGCATTCAAGAGAATCTGACCTATGATGGTGTCCTTCTAAGGCAAAGACAAAATTTAGAAATCACTTGTAGATAATTTTCAAAAGATTGGCTTATTGTGTGTGTGTGTGTGTGTGTGTGTGTGTGTGTGTGTATGTGTGCGCACGCCTGTCTCAGTGAGTTACATGCACCACGTGTGTGCAAGTGTCTGAGGAGGTCAGAGGGCATGGGAACTGGATACTTCAGGTGGTTGTCACCTGGATGCTGGTGTCGGGAACCCAACCTGTGATCTCTACAAGAACAGTGTGTGCTCTTAGTGCTGAGCCATCTCTTCAACTCCCTGTAGAACTCTTTAAATCACTCTGTGGATTGTTTTCAGAATATGTAAACTGTAAAGGTCTTCTACTGAAGATCAGAATGAGAGAACCAAGGCAAGGAGGTGAAGAGATGACGGAGGTAAAAGAGGTGTGTGCTCATGAAGAGAGGGAGGTGGAGGCCAAGAGGAGTAAATGAAGGCCCTGGGAAGATATCAAGCAGACTTGGTCAAGAAGTATGCACACTCCCCAGGAGAGCCAGAAGTGTAGGACCCCACATAGCGGACAAGCTGGTGGCAACATCTGGATGGCTGTCAGACAAGGC
>NC_022013.1:77144957-77152939 GCF_000317375.1 Microtus ochrogaster
ACCTACCTCTCTGCCTCCCAAGTGCTGGGATTAAAGGTGTGTGCCACCACCACCTGGCTGTTGTGGGATTATTAATACAAATCAGGAGGCTGAACCAGGAGATCATGAGTTCAAGGTCACGCTGGGCAATTCAGGGCAACCCTGTCTCAGAATAAAAATCATAGCTGAGGTTACAGCTCAGTGAGAGAATGCTTGCCTGGAACGCCTGAGGCCCTAGGTCTAACCCCTGGCACTCCCCTCCCACATCACAAAGCCTATAAATTAGAGAGTGGTGTGGGGGTGGCCACCGAGACAGCAGTGACAATTTTTATGGCTCTTACATTTTACATGACTTTTACCTTTAATGTCACACTTCTTGATTTTTCTGGTGAAAGTTCTTGAACTGGGTGGACTCCCAGACATGGCAGGATGAATCCAGGGTATCTAAAAATGTAGAACAAGTTAAAGAAGCAAGAGTAGGCCAGGAGACCACAGTGTCTCTCTGAGGACAGAAAGGAAGTGCTCTGCTTTCGGGCTATCATCGCATTCCCTCTCCTCCCTGATCTTTCTATTTCCCTTGAGACAGAGTCTCCCTGTGCAGCACTGGCTGGCCTGGAACTCACCATGTAGACCAGACTGGGCTAACCTCACAGGGATTCTCCTGTCTCCACCTCCTAAGTGCCAGGTTAAAAGCATATGCTATCGTGCCTGGCTCTCCTCGTTCTTTAAAAAAACAATTCCTTGATATTATTTAAATTGGACATAACTATCTTTCTTAGCAACTCTTTAAAATCTTCATTGGAGCAAGTGTAGGGTGTACACTTTGGTCTCAGCACTAAGAAGGCTAAGTTTAGAGAACTGCTTGAGTTCATGAGTTCAAGACTGGCCTCGGCAGCATAAATTACAAATCTTAATTAGAAGTAGCGCCAGAGGTGGAGAGGTGGCTCAGCAGGTAAAACTTAGGGACTGGAGTTCAGCTCCAGAGCTGGGCAGGCATGGTGGCTTCCGATGACTCAGCACTTGGGAGGCAGGGGCAGGGGATCTCAGAAGCGAGTCACTCTAGTGTGAGTAGCCAGAACCAGTGAGCTCTGGGTTTAGTAAGGAACCTGACCTCAATAAATAAAGAGGAAATCTGTTAAAGAAGACACCTAATATCAACCTTGGATGCCCATATGCCCATACATACATGCATGCACACAGATGTGAACACCACACACACACACCACACACTCAGACACACCACACTCACTCACCACACACACCATATAAACACATACTCATATGCACCACACTCTCACACACTCACATATACATCAAGAAGAAGAAAAACAACACCTCTCTGAAAGTTGCATAATTCTTTCAAATTCTCCTGCATGTTCAGCCACTGCCACAAGGGCTATAACATTAGCCTGAAAAAAAAAAAAAACAGAATTCCAAACAATATGCACATTTAATATAAATTGAGGGAAATGTTAAAGTTTTTCATACATTTTATTCTTCTTCTTTACCAGGCCCCAATAATATAATCCAAATGACTATCAAAGAGTATTTATTTCAGGCCCTATGCTCAGTGAATACAAATGTCACCTCATTCACCTACACAGACCAAAGGTAGGCATTGCTTTAATTCGCTGGACAGAGACGGCATTTTGGAAGGAAATCAAGGCCCTTAGGCTCACGTGACTCTAAGGCCCATTCGTCAAGTAAGCTGCTAATGACAGTGTGGAACTAATTTCATACATACTTCCAAGATTTCATAATTTTTTATTTTCAATTTTATTTAGCCTCTCTCTGTGTGTGACAGGCGCACGAGCATGTGCAGGCATATGTAAGCCACAGAAGCACGTGGAAATTGGAAGACACCTTGCTGGACTCCGTTCTGCCCTTCCACCATGGCCCCAAGGGCCGAGCTCAGAACACTAGCTCTGCGAGTGCTTCTATCTTCTCAGCCATCTTTCCTGCCCTTGCTAACTTTTCCCTAACAAATCAAAATGTTTCAGAAGACTATTGTACTAAATCCTGGATCTCCAAAGCAATGTGAGCTTAGGAAGTGATTAGTGGCTGTAGGAACATGTTTTCAAACCAGACTACTGTGTCTTGGCCCTGCTACTAACCTTTAGACATCAGAACCCTCGTCTGTCAAATGGAGAATATATGATTATAAAAAAGCAACTTCCTCAGAAGGTGCTGAGACTTTAAATAAGCTGACGTTAGGAACGGCTTAGCTCTGTGGCTCGCATAGACCTTGGAAACATAGAACATGTCTAAACAGTACCTGGACATAATATGCCAAGCGAAACAGGACGGGAACAGAAGAGGGGCAATACTGGTTGCTAACTTACCTTCTTGGCTTTTTTCAACACATCATCCAGATCCTACAAGGAACATAAACAACCACGCTTACTTTACATGAGTAGTTACTGCTCTTTGGCCATATACGCAGCTGGGACACCATAAGGGACAACACTGCCACAGGGTGGCAGAGGGTGAAATGTCTCCACAGACCGGCTTCCTGCTTTCTCTTACCCTCAGTAACATGCATCGCGCACAACAGAAACTTCTGCTGCTGAATACACAGGAAGTTCTGCCCCTCTTTACTCCTCAGCAACTTCTAGACACACACACACACACACACACACACACACACACACACACACACACACACTTTGCTTTTACAGTTTCACTGTCTCGCTGGTGGCTGCTCTCCAGTCTCCTTGACTGACTGTCCTCTGTGACTTCAAGCTCTTCCGTTCTCTCTGCACCTGTAAGAGATCTCGTCTGTCTTGTCTACTTATTTAGCACCCTTGGCCACGCCATGCCATTTCTCTACCACTGAGCTACATCCTCAGCCTCTCGTGGTTTTAGGTAGCACACTGAATCTCCAGCTCACCTCAGTTTTTACTCTCTCCTGAACCCACAACTCACATTCTAATTCCTATGTAATCTTTCCATCTGGATGAGATCAAATTTACCAATATGTCCCCACTAGGGATTCTATCTGCCTGCCTCTCCACTCCCATCCCACACCATGGTCCTCATCTCAGCAAAGGGTATCACCACCTTACAGCACAAACCAGAAACATAAGCACATTCAAGTCCTCCTTTCCCCTTGTGCTTCACAGCCAAGTCCCCGGCATGTATTGTTGGAGCTATTTCTAAAATACCTTGAGTACTTTTACTTTGATACAACATCATCCTAGCTTCTACCATCTCCTGTCTGTACTGAGACTTCTTACGAGGCCTAGCTTTCTCTCCTTTACCTCTTTGCTGTAAAGGCCAGCCATGATAATCTAAGTCTTTACTTCCTCCAACCATTATCACCTGGGACTCTGGCCATCCACGATCTTCAGTGGAGGCTGGAGTCTCAGTTGTTTACCCTGAGACGAAGCCAGGCTGCCGGATAAACCACAAGCTGAGATCACCCGACCCCCACCCAAGAACAGACCATTCAAAGGGAATTCCTGTTATTACAAGCACTGTAGATTGAAACACCTGCAGCTCACAAGTCACCAGGAAACCCTAGATGAATGTCAGTCAATCAGGGGTCTTAAAACCTCAGAAACCCCTCACCTTTACTACTATAAAACCCTATTCTAATTGAGCTCGGGGCTCTCCGGTTATTCCAATACGTTGGACATGCGGGGAGACCGAGTTTGCAAACTTAATTAAAGGCTCTTTGCTTTTACATACTGGACTCTTGGTTTCCTTGCGGGCTTGTTGGGGATTGCTGATTTGGGCGTAACATTTCCACAAAGCAGCAAATTTGTGTTCAGAATATTCTTTTTTTCTTTTTTTAAAATGAGTTGTCTTAAAACTTCAATGGGTGAAACGTGCAAATTCAATGCAATCCGAATGTCTGACTAACCTGCCTCTCCCATACCCTGGAAATCTCTCCAATATTTGAAAATTCTATTTTATTAATCGCTTCCAGTTGTTGGTTAACTAAAACAGGCTGAATTCCAAACTGTATGGGTGTCTATAACCTGCCGGCGGTCTCACACCATAAGCGTCATCTCCTAAGAGACAGACACCTGCTGCTCCTCCATCTGCATGCAGTCTTCCCAACGTAGCAGGTAAAACCTATTTCCACCCCTACACACACGTGTTATTCTTGTTTGTCCTTCCGCCGGTCCAGAACTGGGACTTCTGCTAAGGGCGGGGACGGATCAGTACATCTCAGAAATGATAAGAGAAAGGACTGTCGAAAGGACAAACACAAGCTTCGTGGAGATAGTTTGCCGCTAACTAAGATCAGAAAGAACAACCAGGACGACGACGGAGGTGCAAAGGGAAACTGGTCAGGTCGCCATAGACTAGGTAGGGTTTGAGGATTTGGGGAGAGGAAAGATAACTTTCGGGAAAGGACGCGGCCCTCCCGACTCCCGCAGGCCCCCAGCTCGCCCTGACATACGCTGTTAAAGTCCGGGGCAGAGAGATGGCAGTGACAGTCCACTAGCCCCGAACCCACTGCCATTTCCGCGGGAAGCCGAAGGAAAAGTCTGGGGCCACGGAAGCCCGGGCGGAATCATAGGCACCGGATTGAGTTTCCGGCCGGACGCGTACAGTGGCGTCCCACTGAGGGAAACGTCCTTCCGGTCTCAGCGTCACCGCCTCAATTCAAACCGGGGAGATGGCGGGTAATCCCGAAGCGGTGCCGGTGTCAGCCTCGCAGGATCAGGACGCCCGGACCCCCTCAGACTCCCAGGCCTCGGTGCCCGCCTCTCCCGCGGAGGACTTCCGAGTGCGCTGTACCTTGAAAAGGGCCGTGGCGGAAGTGATGGAGCAATGCGGTCGCTTTGTGCAGGAGCTCGGGGCCGCGCTGCCGGAGGACGTCCGAGACCTTGCGCTGCGGGACGCGCAATGGGTAGGACCCGGCCCCGTTCCTTCCCGATCCGGCCCCACAAACCGAATGCTGTCCGAGCTGGTCTGGGACATGTCAGGGAAGGCAGCTAGATGCCAGTGCCGCCCGGTGCTTCCTGTCCGCTGGACATACAGGGCAAGCGAGCGCGTGTGTAATCTTAAAAGACAGGCTGTATTAGTGCACCCTAATATTTTAATATGGACAGCGCTCTACGTATAAATAAGGCATTAACGTTTTGTTTTCATACTAAGCTTTCAAATCTGATGGCTTATGTCTACAAAACATCCCGTTTGGTATTAGCTGTTTCTTAAGTGCTCACTTAATACAAAGTGGCTCTTGTATGGACCAGCGCAGGTTTACTGTCTGGTAGCAGGAATTCTCCAGGATACGGTAATCCTCGAAGTCAGTCACCTGGCTAGGTTTTGGGTCTTTGCTCTTGCTTGTTGCATCGTGTGAATAGTGTGAATTGTTGCATCGTGTGAATGGAGCAGCAAAAGCCTTTTACTTTAAGTTGAAAATAGAAGCTGTCTTGATGGAATTTTCCTAAGATCACTAGTTGAACTGGACATGGCAGTGCACGCCCAGCACTTGGAAGGCAGAGGCCAGCAAATCTCCGAGTTCAAGATCAGTCTGGTCTGCACGGTGAATTCCAGACCAACCAAGGTGACATAGAGAGACCCTATGTCCTATACTCCATTGAACCTTATAACCCACTTCCCCTTTCACCTATGTTTTGCAAAACCTTGAAGATGATGGTTTCAGAGGAAGGACACTAGAAGTTGAGGGACTGCTGCCTCTCGAACAGATACACAGTCCATATGTAGGGGAAACTTTCAGTCTGGGAATGTGGCACATTTGTGACCAGATGACAACAGTGCAGGATAAAAATAGAGGTTATCACCGCAAAAAACAAAAATGAGGAGGGGCTGGAGATGTACTTGGTGGAAAGTGTTCTTGTGACATGCATGAGACAGGTTAAGTGAAAGAATAAGGAGAAAACCCTCTTTGGATTGTAATTCTGTATTCCAGTTTTCTGTTATTCCCTTGATTTTGGAATCAAGGCAGGAGGAGAAACATTTCATAACATTTTTAGTAGTTCTTCTGGGAGACAGCTGTAAATAAGAGAACTGGTTTGTCTCATTCTAGAAAATTGCTAAGATATTCAGAACATCTACATACAGAAGACAACTGAGCCTTAACTTCTTACATCCTAGAGGATGAGCTCTTAGAATGGGAAGTAACACTTTGTAGCGGAGTTTTGACTATGATGATAGACCTCTAGGTAGAACTGAATAATAGAGCAGCACATTCTTAATGATTGTTGAAGCCGCAGTGAGTGTTTCAAAGACAATTTGTACTCTCATTTACTCTTTGAGAGTTTAACATAGTAAGAATCTTTTTCTATGAGGTCTTTTTTCTCTCCTTTAGTGCGTGGGATTGGATGCAGAGCCTTGCTCACACCATCAAAGTGTTGTTCGCAGAGCTGTATTGTAGCCCTTTTTATAATAGAATAGAATAGGGCATGAACTTTGACTCATAATTATCAGTCATTTATTATATAAGTGATACAAAAGACATGCTCATTAAAATTTCTCAAACCATAGCATGTATTAAGTCCTGTTTGAATTGCCCATCTGTCTGAACCCCTTCTGGAAATAACTCACTGTTTTGGAGAACACGGGGGGCCTCAGCCTTCTGTCCTTCCTCACGGTTTGCCACTGTGTTCTTGTTCGTTTTTTATGTGGCCACGCTGCTGAGTGGTCCCTGATAGAGCTGGCGTACTCCCCACTGTGTGGTAAGAGCATTTAGCCTTCTCCTAAAGGTTAACTTGGATTTTATTTTTTTTCTCAATTTTCATTTTGTTCCACAGAGATTCCATTATTGTCTTGCTAAAATGTTTGAATTCAGTATTTAGAGTCACTTTTGCTGACTTGGCTGTTGTAAATTTATTGCAGACTTTTGAGTCCGCTGTTCAGGAGAATGTCAGCATCAAGGGACAAGCCTGGCAGGAAGCTACGGACCACTGTCTTATGGGTATGTACCTAACTCTTCCTCTGTCATTAATTTCTGAGGTTGTTTTTGCAGCTAACTTTATTTTGAATGCTATTTTGTAATTCCTGTTTTCACTGTCTCTCCGTGGTTGTTTTGAATAATAATGGCCTTCATGGACTTACCTGTTTTGTAATTCCTGTTTTCATTGTCTCTCCGTGGTTGTTTTGAATAATAATGGCCTTCATGGACTTACATGTTTGAATTCATAGTCACCAGGGAGTGGAACTGTTAGAGTAGGATTAGGGGGTGTGGCCTTGTTGGAGGAAGTGTGTCACTGGGAGTGGGCTTAGAGTTTTCAAAAGCCCATGCCAAGCCCAGTCTCTCTCTCTCTGCTTGTAGCTCTCAGCTGCTTCAGTGCCTGCTTGCATGCCACCATGCTCCCTGCCACGATAATGGACTAAGCCTTTGAAACTGTAAGCAAGTCCCAGTTAAAGCTTCCCTTTATAAGGGTTGCCTTGGTCATGGCGTCTCCTCTCAGCAGTAGAACAGTGACTAAGACACACTCTCCTCCTATCAACATTTCATCTGTTGGATGGAGTCGTGCAGCCATGGCACCCTGTGGAGGTCAGAGGGCAGCTTTCAGGAGTTGTGGCTCCAGGAGCAAACTCGGGTCCTTGTTCAGGCTTGGTGGCAAGTGTTTTCACCTGCTGAGCATCTTACTGGCTTCAGTATCATTTATTTTAAAACACATCTAAATTACTGTGGAACGAAAAGAAGAAACTAATGTAGATAACTGAAGTCATAGCCCAAGAGAAGCTCAGTGGGTACCTTGATGTGTCCTGTCTGGTATCCTGAAAGGTCTTTCATCTTCAGATGCTTCTGTCAGTAGACTATTGGAAGTTATTGTAGAATTGTCCTCACTTAAAGAGGCCCAGAGAATACCTGTATTTCCTCATAAGCCAGGCTTTTGGTTTTGCAATGCTTAGATGATACTTAGAATGGACAGTGGTGTGTTCTGATGTGTCAAGTTAACCCGTGTGAGTGGTGTGCAGAGGGTGTTACAAATTTGTAGGCAGCGTCTTAAGACTGTTAGTTTACTTCAAAGACTTGATTGTACCTTTGTTTGTTTGTTTGTTTTTTTTTTTTTTTT
>NC_022013.1:77153079-77155497 GCF_000317375.1 Microtus ochrogaster
TGCACCACCACCGCCCGGCACCTTTGTTTGTTTTTGAGACAGGGCTTTTCTGTGTAGCCCTGACTGTCTTCGAACTCTGTAGACCAGGCTGGCCTCAGACTCAGAGACCCACCTGCCTCTGTCTTCCAAGTGCTGGGATCAAAGGCATGCGCCACCAAGCCTGCCTTAGACTTGATCATACCTTACTAATGGTGCTGACATGCCAAAAAAAAGTGTTAACAGAAAGAGAAAGAAAGGTCAGAGTAGGAAGGAAACATCTGTAGAAAGGAGTGATCAGTTTGAGAAGAGAGAGGCGTCTCTGTATTTGCAGTACTGTCCAGAGAAGGGCGGCCTTGACAAGAGCCATGTGTGCCGTGCCGTCTGTGCTTCTGGTAACATCACTCAGGGCTGACACTGTTGATGACACTCACTGCTTTGTGTTCACATTGTCCGGTCATTTGAGCTGATTACAGGCCTCCCAGCAACTCTCTGTGACTGTAACTTCTTCTCAGCCATAAGAGAGGGCTCTGCCCAGAGTTTCTTGTCTATTACCTGGGACTATATTAGTTGTCTTTTACAATTACCAAAACAGATTTGGGGTTTACACATAAACCCAAACCAACAGCATCTGTTTTGTAAAATATTAACACAATAATTGCTGATTAGTAGGGAATATATTTAAAAGTAGCCAGAAGTAATTTCTACACCATGTAGCTTTTCAGTGGGTCTTTATTTGAAACAAAACGTTACCCAGAAAGGCAGATGGAGTGAATGGGAAGCCGCGGTGAGCTGGGAACTAAGAGCAGATGTGTCAAGAAAGCTAAGTTGAGCTGAGAGTGCCACATGCCTCGGAGGCTTTGTAAGGGATTCGTACTTTATCACGTGGTCTTGGAGGAGTCACAGGAGTGGGGGTGTGTGTTTAGTGCTGGTGAAGGAGTCTACAGACTTATGTCAAGCAAGCACTCTATCTGTCTTAGGGAGAGCTGTAAGGAGACTTATGTGAATAGGTTTGACAGGCTTTGCTCTGGGCAGATATAGGAAGCAAATGCAGGCTTCATGGGGGACAGAGGTTGAATCTGGTCTTTGTCATTGTTGTTGTTTTTATTGAGGTTTCCGACGAGCTCCTGCCTCAGGACCGCTCTGGAACTAAGGTAGACCTTATTTATATGTGAGGCTGCCTCTTCCCTCCCATTGTGACTGCCCCGGATGGTTCTGGTCACAGGATGTGTGGTCAGACAAACTTAGAAGGGCAGTTCCTTGAGAGCAGAGCTCTGCTTTTAGAAATAAATACACATCAAGCATTTGCCCTTTGTTTATACATTGTGCTTTTACAAATTCTACCACTTGGTGGCGCTAAGAAACCATTTTCCTGCACAGAAGATGTCCTGATCCCTGATCCCTGATCAGATGGCTGATCCCAGAAAGGTGCTTGCTATGCAAACCTGGGCAGTGGTGGAAGGAGAGAAGTGACTCCAGATTTGTTCTTTGACCTCAGCACGCATGCTGTGGCGCGTGTGCTCTCACCCATCACACATAGTCCCGGGTTTATCCTCGGAGAGCGCTGCTGTTTGCTGAGGCTCTGGGTCCTTCCAGTCCCTGGTTTATCCACGGAGAGCGCTGCTGTTTGCTGAGGCTCCGTGACCTTACAGTTTTCTGTCCGAAAGATGTTTTTCCCTGGCTCTTCATCACTCAATGTCTTTGTTTACACCTAGATTTCAACTTAAATGTTGTTTCTTTTGGGTCATTAACTCCTGCTGGTGGTGTTACGTTGTTCTGTATCCTGTGTCTTTATAAACCTGTTGCATTTATCAGGTTACAGCTGTCTGTCTCTTGGGGTCATACTACATTCATCTTTCATTTCCTGTAGGTATAAGTGAGCAGTACAGAAATGAGGGGGCTTATTAGTTTGCCATGTTTGTTTTCTTTAATTATTTTGTGAATTGAGTGTATATAATGTTTCTATACTAATATGGACTTTTCTGAAATAGATGCTGACATCAAAGTGCTTGAAGATGAATTTGATGAGCTCATAGTAGATGTGGCAACAAAACGTAGGCAGTACCCGAGAAGGATCCTCGAGAGTATCATCAAGACCTTGAAAGCACAGCACGAGAGTCTGGTGAGATGTTCACATTGAAGTCCTCACACAGTGTTTTACCTCAATAAAAAATTAGATTATCTTTCATATAGTACAGGCTGGCCGTGAACTCCTGATCTTCCAACCCCAAGCCCAAGTGCTGGGCTTACAGTGTGCACTAGCACACCTGGAATGCTGGGATTACAGCGTGCACTAACACACCTGGCTGGGGTTACAATGTGTACTACCACACCTGGAATGCTGGGATTACAGTGTGAACTAGCACACCTGGCTGGGGTTGCAGTGTGCACTGCCACACTTGCCTGGGGTTACAGCGTGCACTACCACACCTGGAATGCTGG
>NC_022013.1:77155983-77158598 GCF_000317375.1 Microtus ochrogaster
TGGCTGGGGTTACAGTGTGCACTACCACACCTGGCTGGCTCATCTTTCCAGGTGGGCAAGGTCGTAGGCCTGCTTTTTCCTGTAGGTGCCAGTCACATGCTTGTCTTCTGAGTTTCAGACTGGGACAAATGCCCATGAGGCAAGCGCGGGCAGATTAGACCTGAGTCTCCTGGCTGTTGAGGAGATTTGCTGGGCTGGACTGCCCATCTTAATGACTATTTGCAGGCTAGTTTGTGCAATCCTCTATGCCTTCAGTTTTTCTTAAATCAGCGCGCTTTTTAAATATGAGCCTTCCAGTCGTCCCTCCTTCTGCAGTGTTTCAGGGCATGAGAGGTCTGCAGTTGCTCTCAGCATCCAGAGTCACATGATGATGGGAAAACCTCCACAAGAACATTCCATCCGGCTCACAGCATTTGGCTTTAAACACAGCCCTCGCTAGACTTCAGGAAACCCCTGATGTGTGTTGACTGCCGTGCCTCCTCCCTGAAGAAGACCCTGCGACAGTGGGTGGGGGTGGAGAGAACTGAGAGCATTGGCTGGCCCCTCCTTCTTTTCACCCTTTGGCTCAGGTTACCATTGAGCGAAAGTAGGACGGACATTTCCCTTCTCCCTCCGTTTGCCCCGCTCTGGGACGGCCAGCTGCCCTGAGTGCTGCAGGTGTGGACAGTAATGAACTGTGGGATAGTCTGACTGCTTTTAAAAGGTTTCTGAGGAAATTGGAATTCTGAGTCTCAGACATTCGTCTTGAGTGAACCTTCCGGCACACTTTGGTCACCGTCCTGTAGTTTAGACACCACCATGCTTCACTTTGTCTTTTCTGATTATAATCTTCATCATGCTATTTCCTCTATGCAGCGGGTGGCAGCACGTAAAAGGTATTCAGAGCCAGGCAGTGGTGGCACACATCATTAATCCCAGCACTCGGGAGGCAGAGGCAGGCAGATCTCTGAATTCGAGGCCAGCCTGGTCTACAAAGGGAGTTCCAGGACAGCCAGGACTGTTACACAGAAAAATCCTGTCTCAGAAAACAAACAGCTAGGTGCTGGTGGCACATGCTTTTAATTCCAGCACTCAGGAGACAGAGGCAGATGGATCTCTGTGAGTTTGAGACCAGCCTAGTCTACAAAGCTGGTTCCAGGACAGCCAGGACCAATCTACAGAGAAACCTTGTCCAAAAAAAAAAAAAAAAAAAAAAAAAAGAGAGAGAGAGAGAGAGAGAGAGAGAGAGAGAGAGAGAGAGAAAGGAAACAAAAAGTTATTAAAAACTAAGGATATTTCCCCTACATAGTTCAGGATCTAAAAAGAGAAGAGCCTTGGGGCTGACACTGTTGACTGTACTGGTGTACTTGCTAACTCTAGCTGAAAGATGTGCCGATTTATCTGGTCATCACCTGTCTAAATTAATGTTTGGATCTGTGCTGTGTTTAGAAGCAGTATCGGCCTGTTGTACATCCCTTGGACCTGCGATGTGACCCTGACCCAGGTAAGCCAGCCGAGTGTGTGTTGAAAGTGAAGGGTCCCTGCACTGGTCCCCGGTGTGACCCTCCAGTGTCACACACACAAATGGTGGGTGCTCCTGAGTACGGCTGCAAGCTGTTGACTGTACTAACAGGAACTCCGTTCTCTTTCAGTTTTGCTGTAGGTTTCTTTTGTTGTCTTAGTTTTCTGTTTTCATGATTTCAGATTTTATCTTTAATGTGTTCCTCCTGGTTTTCTCCATTTTTGTTATGTCTAACTTCTTGAGTTGGCTCAGATACAGTTTTTAATAAATGCAGTGAAGGCCACAGTGGATGAGCCCTGCTTTATATTCAGATTCTTGCATGTTTTCCAGTTTCCAATCCCAGTCCTCTCTTACAGGCCCGCTTTGCTCCTCCTGCTGAGGGGATGCACTGTTCCTTACTTTCTTGCTCTTGTTTCCCAGTTTGGAAGAGGCATGCTGTGTTTTCCAGTCTCTGTCTAGAGTCGGAAGGCTCATCTCAGCCTGGGTTTAAACCAGGGAATCTGACAGTTCCCACTCTCTGCCCTGCTGGAGCACATTGGTTCCTTCCGTTTTACAGAGAGGCAGATTTGCAGCTGCTGTTCCCTTGCTAGGGTCTGCATAATGAAGCAGTCCTGGCCAGGTTATGTGGGTTGGTGCTCCAAAGAAGTCCTTCCTGCCAGCATCACCATGGCTGAGGGCTAGTCTCCTCCTCCCGACTCCAGAAGCAGCATCTAGTCTACAGCATTACCGTGTTCTGAGTGGGGGAACATGAGCCTGCAACAGGGTGCTTGCTGCAAAGGAAGCTGCTGTGGCAATGTTAGATGTGAATTTTTATGGTTACCGTCAAGAGGAAGAACTCTGAGGAATGAACTCAAGTCCATGGGACAAAAGAATTGACAAATAAGATCAGATACTTGGCTGAGGCCAGATTAAAACCCTTGGGTTAAGACTTTGACAGGCCCAAGGGAGACTGTGTAGTTGGGTTTTGTTTGTTTGCTTGTTTTAACTTTTTTGGCTCTTTGACTCTTGGGGGCCCATTACTCAGCTCCCAAATAAATCACAGGCACACACAATCACACACCGGCACACACACAAAGGCACACACAATCACACACAGGCACACACACAGACACAC
>NC_022013.1:77158909-77179912 GCF_000317375.1 Microtus ochrogaster
ACTCTGTGACTGGCTGGGTGGCCCGGGTGTCCTCTTCTCCTTGTTCTCTTGTTCCTCAATCCCTCTATTTATTCTCTGCCTGCCAGCCCCGCCTATTCTTTCTCCTGCCTAGCTATTGGCTGTTCAGCTCTTTATTAGACCAATCAGGTGTTTCAGGCAGGCAGAGTAACACAGCTTCACAAAGTTAAACAAATGTAACATAAAAGAATGTAACACATCTTTGCATCTTGAAAACAAATGTTCCATAACATAAACAAATGTAACAACTCTCAAAATCCTATTCCACAGCAAGATTGGCACCACAGTGCTGTAGAAGGGCAAGGTGTGTTGGGTGCACAACTTTGTAGCCTGTTTGTATTTTCAGCAGAAATGCTGACTTCCATCCTTATGACTCATGGCATGGGTGGCATTGGTTGCCTCCTCAGAAACTGGTCCACGCTTGCTTATCCGTGCTCAGGAAGTACACTGGCATAGACGTGAGGCTGCCAGCTGATGCATTTCTGCTGAGTCTGCAAGCTTGGGAGGTTCATGTTCCCTTGTTAGTCAAGCAGTGACCCGGAAGCAAAACTGGGCTCATTGCTCAATCTTTCATTTCCACATTTTCATTTCCCCATGTTTTAGAAAGCCAGCAGCCAGGGAAGACTGTTCTCAGAGGTTCTGAACTTCCACATTTTGTAAGGGCAATTTTTCCCCAGCTATCCACTGATTAACTGTTTACCAATAAGATTTCGTCAGGAGCAGCCTTGAAAAGCCCCTGAAATGAAGAGGTTCTTTCCCCATTACCCTGCCTTACACACAGAGTGATGGCAGAGATGTTTAGAGTTCTCCTGTAGTTGAAGCCTAGGTTCTAGGCTGGCCCTGCGAGCAGAATCTTCAGGCAGTCCTTGTTTCCTGGCAGTGCTGTCTGGCCTCAGGCACTGCGGAACAGTCTGTGGTAGTGCTCTCAAGCAGCCACAGTTCAGGGCTCACATTGCTGTCTGGGCTGCAGAACTTTTACTTTAAGGAGGAAAAGACTTTATTTTGGAGATAATATGAGTGACCATGGCTGGGGAGTGCAGATTTAGGTTACTGCAAATTTCTTTCTTTCTTTGTTTCTTTTTTCGAGACAGGGTTTCTCTGTAACTGTCCTGGAACCAGCTCTTATAGACCATGCTGGCCTTGAACTCACAGAGATCTGCTTGTCTCTGTCTTCCAAGTGCTGGGATTAAAGGTGTGTACCACCACCTCCCAGCCCTACTTCAGGTTTCGTATTGCTGTGTGCTAACGGTTTCGTGGAGTTTTACAGTAGCAATAGAGAGAATCATTAGCAGGGCTATGCATTGGTGGAAGTGTCAGGCCGGTGGTAACAAAGAAGCTGTCTGGACAACGTCGTTTATCTCTAGGTTGATGCACTTCAAAGGATTTATCTAATGGCCACAAAGATGTAAGGTCGCTCACAAAGGTGGGCATACCTGGTGGGAAGGGCGGTAAAGATGGCTCAGATAATTTGGCTCTGGACTTGAAACACTATCCTTTCCCAGTTGTATTAAGTCCATGAGCCTTAGAAGGCTCCCTCTGAGGTGTGGATTGGTCAGAGATGTTCCTGTGGAGGCTGTGGGGGAGGAGGTAGAGGACACTCTGGGGAAGCCCATCATCTCTCACACGAACTAGGAGACTTCCTCAGGCAGCGTTCCTGTGTTCTTCCCAGTTATAAAACATGGCAGATGCACTTAGGATCATTGTGGGCAGGGAGCAAGAAGCTTCCTGCTCTGGGATTTCTTCAGGTATTCATGTTGGGAAATGATGTTTTTAACTTCCTAAAATTTTTATTTATGGTGTGTGTTTATGCACACATACACATGTGCGTGCTGTAGTATGTGCAGAGGTCAGAGGACAATTACAGAAGTCTATTCTCTCCCCTACCACATGGGTTCCAGGAATCAAATCAGGTTGTCAGGACTGGCAGCAAGTTCCTTTTCCTGCTGAGCCATCTTACCAGCCCAGAAAATAAGTTTTATGTCTCTACAGTAGATCCACACTTTTTATGAGTTTTGCTTCACTTGTGATGGCCTGGGATGTGTGGCCTCTTGCTGTTGACTTCTGGGTGCTGAGGTCCCAGGTGTCTGTCTCCTTTCTGTTAGAGGTCATTGTGAGGTGTGTGCTTTCTCCCTTTTTGTCTTTAGTTTTGAAAATATTTCTTTGGTTCTATTCCTAGAATTATTGATAACTTGAGTTTTATCTTGTTTGTTTTTGAAACACTGTGTGTCTTTGGCTGGCCTGGAACTCACTATGTAGACCAGGCTAGCCTCAAATTTAGAGAGACCCATGACCCATCCTGCCTCCCAAGTGCTGGATTAAAGGCGAGCACCGTCACATACTGCAGGCACCTTTAGTTTTGAAGGCAAAGGATTCAGTTTACTTAATTAGAAAAGAAGAGGTACCATAAATTCATAGTTAAACATTTAGTTTTAGGATGGTATCAGGAAACCCATTCTCCTGATGCTCAGTCTTTCCCAGTTGTGAATGTACATCTTTGGGTAGACAGTGTGTGATTTCTGGCAGGGTGGTATTTAGGGTGTCACGTTGGATTCCAGATGTGAGTTCTAACTCTCCAGTTGCAGTTCCCCTTCCCGGGTTGTCTGTGAGAGGCGGCCATGAGGCCTGCTCTGACAGGATGTGCGGTGGCTGCAGCAGAACAGGCTTCAGGGAGTCTCTCCCCGCTCTGCTCTCATTGGAACTTCCTCAGAAGACTCATCACACACACCAGCTTCACTTTTTGTTTTGTTTTGTTTTTGAAACAGGGTCTCTCTCTATGTAGTCCCAGCTGTCCTGGAACTCCCTCTGTAGACCAGGCTGACCTCGAACTCACAGAGATCCACCTGCCACTGCCTCCTAACTGCAGGGATTTAGGGTGTGCCACCGTGCCTGGCTGTCCACTAGGTTCACTTAATCTTCTCATTGCTGTAGAAAACTATCAGTTGGGTTCTTACGCTATGACATCCTTCAGTGTGAGCTGTCACTGCAGCCCTTCTGACATGACAGTTGCTTCTCCCTGCATTCTGTCCCATCTCTCTGGCTTCCTCCCAGAACTGTGAATCTGTGGGTGTGGCAAACACGAGGTTCTCCATCTTCCTATTCCAGCTTTCACCAGCTGCCCTCTCCTGCTGCAAACCTTCATCCTGTCTGTCCTTTTCTCATTATCCTGGAATTTCCTCACTTCTGTTGCGGATTGTCTTTCCTGGTTCTGATATATTTCCTTATTTGGGTAAAGTGTGTCCAATCCTCTGACCCTGGCATCGTCAGTCCATTTGGCACCAGGTCCCTGTGAGTTGGTGTCACCCTCTTTGATTAAGGAAGTGCCCAGTGCTGTGGCTGTGCGCTGTTACAGCTTTTGAGTACCTGCTCTCAGGTGCTGGGTCACCACTAGATTAGATCCCACCCTTAGAGAACAGTCCTCCCAGGAGAGGCCAGGCTTCTCATTGGTGTACATACTGCCCTCTAGTGGCCCTTCTGAAAAAGTTGGAGGATGTCTGGGGTAAGGGATGGTTAGTTTGTAAAATTTGTAAAAGGGATATGTAGTCATGCCAGAAATACTAAATGCCTTATGTGTCAGGCCCAGTTTTAGGATACCCCATCATATACTTGGGTGTGATCATCTAAGTATGCAAGCCTAGAGCCTAGCTCCATTTTACACTCAAGCCCAAACCCCTCTTGGGCTTATATGTTGTCATTGCTTGTACAACAGATGAAAAACAGGTATTGTTTGGCATTGGGAAGACAAAGATGAAGAAAAGGTGGCATGGGGTATTTGGGAGCTGATGGAACTCATTCTGTATGCTAAGTTCTTACTTAAGGAGCCTAGAGAGAAGGTTTTGCTCAGGCCAAGGACAGCGGCTGCTGCTAACAAAAGCTCCAGCAGCAGTAAAGACTGTGGCTGCCTTGTTCACACAGAGAACTAAGAGTCATTGTTGCAAATATGTTTGTTATAGACCGACAGAGTATACAACTTGATGAAGTTATGTATCCGTACATGTGTGTATAACCACCACCATCTAGATATGAGTGTCTGGTGGCCAGAAACATGGCAAACATTTTAAACCGTGTTCAGCTGTGCCCATTATGTTTTCGTGTGTACAGGGAATACAACAGTTTCCATAAATCCTGGAATCATGATGAAAATAGTCCATTGCATTTCTTCATGTCAACTATTGAACCTATTTCTTAAAATTTAGAAGTATTTTATCTGGGAGAAAGTGAAATGAGGAATAAGATGTATCAGAAACACCCCCAGAAACCTGAAGACCTTCTGATATGCTTGCCTGGCAACCAAACATTTAACACATTGGCCTTCTGGATCCACTGGAATGTTCTAGATGGTCACTTACTGAGAACTTTAATGTACACTACTCTCATGTTGGATTGGTTACCTGTGGTTACTTCTAGCTCAATCAATTATCTCTGTGTTTTCTTTGTGGTTCGTTTGGTTGGTGTGAGTTTCTTTCGTTCCTCCCAGCATGGGCGGCTAAGCCTCCTGCCACCTCTCAACTTGCTTCTCCCAATGTCATGACAGAGCGGTCAGGTACCAGTCATGCAGAGGGAAAGGGCTGCGTGCGCACAAGTGTGCACACTGCAGTGGGCTCTTATGGACCATTGTGAAGGTGGCTCATGCGCACAAGGATGCTAAGGTGTTGTTGCGGTGTTGGGGTTCTCTGGATTTGAGAGAGAGACGGTATTACCAGGGTGGCCTACAGCCTGCGGTCTGGGTAGTTCTGTGGCTGTCTCCTGACGGAGAGGCCAGGCTAGCCATTGACTCAGTTTCCACTCTGGTGCTGGGGTCCCAGGGAATTCGGTTGCACTGTTGCAACTAAAGCCCTAGAGACGTGGGTTCTAGTAGTGAAGGGATCCTCAGAAGAGCACAGCCTTGCAACCTTGCCTCGGTTCTGGGGTCGAACATTTGCCTAGTCAGCTCACTG
Organism: Microtus ochrogaster; assembly: GCF_000317375.1. Lineage (NCBI taxonomy): Eukaryota > Metazoa > Chordata > Mammalia > Rodentia > Cricetidae > Microtus > Microtus ochrogaster. The sequence continues at coordinate 77,163,862 of NC_022013.1, forward strand.
GCCCGTGTTTGCTTTTATAAAGTTCAGAATCATTTAAAAATAAAGTCTTAGCCTGCGCTTGTCTTAACTTGATGTACAGAGGGGTCAGCTGCAGGAATGTGTATAGAACAGATGTCAGGTGCTCTTGGGGCACAGCGGGCACTGCCCTGCATCCAGCCTGTGTGCACACCTTTGAATTGCACTCTGCTGTTCTCCTGGTTCTCTTATTCGTCTTGATAAATTGGACAGGATGTTGACATCAGTGGATTACAAAGTACTATAAGAAAAATGAGACTAAGGTGAACAGTCCTGACAGATTCCAGCCTGGATTGCATCTTAGTATCTTTATGATTGGCTAATTAGATAAAGAACCTAAAATACTGTTTGGTGGTTTCTTCCAGCTTCTCATGTGGAAAGTTTGAAATGCCGAGGGGACGCCATAGCTAAGCAAATCAGTGACGCCATGAAGGTAAAAGCTGTGCTGTGTATGTAGAGTGGAAAAGATGGTGCTTGCTGTGGGTGCCGGGCGTGTCTGGGCTGCAGGAGGGTGCTCAGGAGTCTCTTCTGTGGCTCAGAGTGTGTTAAGCAGCAGTAACATTCAGAGTTCCATTTATCAGGTGCCTACTGTGTGCCACATACTCTGCCTGGCAGGTGCTTACCGCAAGCCGTGTACCCCTGGTTTCTCCAGTGAGATTATTATACTTTCTGAGCTGTGCCGGGATGACTGTTGGTGACATTTACAGAGCATGTGGTGTCTGCTCTATGTCTGCTGTCACACTAACCCCATAGGATAAGTATTTTAACCCCTGAATTATAGACAGGGAAACCGAGGCACTAAGAGCCTCGATCATTTGCCCAACCAGGTTCCTGAACCAGGCTCTGGCTTCAGAGCTTGTCTGTTGTCTCTGCTTTCATGCCAAGCTCGGACCCAGGTCTAGCACATGGTGCCCGAGCTGTGTTCTAGACATGGGACATGGGATTTGCTCTTCGTCACTCTAGTTATTACACTACAGCTGGGTTACCTCAAGGTCATCCTAACATGGTTTCTACTGGGACATTTATTTTACCTAAACATAAAAATAAATTCCTGGTACATGGAAATGATTTTTAAACTTCACTGCCTCCCTAGTTCTGATGGCCATGTTCTGTGGCATTATTTTTGGTTTGTATGGATTCCATGTTTTTCTGATAGTTGATTATCTTTTGCTTTCATCCTATTCTTGATTCAGAGTTGGTGGATTAAGCTTGCCCTATTTTTATAAACAAAACTTTATTGGAACAGAGATGGAATCATTCATTTACTTCCTGTGTGTTGTTTATGTTCTAAATAGACTTGACCTAAAAAATTGCTGTGCAGCATGTCTGTGTCTGTGTATTCCGTTTCTTTATCTTGTATTCACCTTTGAACCTGATACTTTCCTCCCCAAGGCTTTGCCTGCGTTAATTGAACAAGGAGACGGCTTTTCCCAGGTCTTGAAGATGCAGCCTGTCATCCAGCTACAGAGGATCAATCAGGAAGTCTTTTCCAGCTGTTGCAGGAGAGCAGATACCAAGCCCGACAAGTCTGTAACACAAATAGAAACCACGCCGACCGAGACTGCAGCCAGGAAAGCCTCGAACATTGTGCTGAAGAGAAAGCACGCCCCGTCGGACTGCTCTCAGAGAAAGCGCTACCCGCTGCGGCTAAAGAAAATCAACCTCGACGGATAAGCTGTGGGTTGGGGAATTGAAGTCAGTGCTCTCAGCGTTTGGGTCACGGTCTGCTGCGCGGGGGACGTCACTTCAACTGCCTGTCACTCTCTGCAGGCACAGTGCTCCACTCTGCTTGTCCTGGGCTGTGGCGGGTTCTCTACGCCCTTGATCTCCTTCTGCGCTAGGTAAAAGCCTTTTGAGGATTGCACAGCCCTGGCCGTGTCCTCAGATGCCATCGGTCCCTGCAGGGGTGTGGACTGATGCCCTGGGGTGGCTCTGCACGGCAGTGTGTGCATGGCTAGTTCAGTTCATAGGTGAGCGCACCGAAGACTGGCCTGGCCTTGGCTCTGTTCCATGGGCAGTTAATTTACAGTTTTAGGGTTTTGTTTTGTGAGAAAGGAGAAGGCTATTATTTATGCAGGGAATATTCTTAAAAAGCAAACCTGAGGCTGGAGCCTCTGTTTCTTGCCTACACTTTCATGTCTGTAGGTTTTTTAATATAACTTGACTGGGAACTGATAGTTTCTTTTAAAGTCTTCGTTTCCAAATAGATCCTTCCAGTTCAAAGCATACATTAGGGTTGTTTGTCATGCCATGTACAGCAGATCTAGGCCGAGTGAGCTACCCCTGTTAAGGGCGTTGATAGCTGATATAGTGTCAGACTTAAAAGGGTCTCAGCAAACTTACACTCTGAGATTTAGCCACAGCCTCTCAGAGCCGGCATTATGTCTCACACGGTGCATTGTAGATAGGGCCTCTAGCTTACCACCTGTTTCCTTTTTGGGTGATTCTACACTCTTGTCCGTTTCCAGAGGAATGTACTAAGGGCTTGGAAATTCTGTATTACTCTTGCTTGGTATGTCCCCATGATCATACACATCTAGGTTTGTCTGGTTTTCTCATTTGAAAAAGCCTTATGGTGAGGCCATTTATGGAATCTTTAGATTCTGTTTTAGTGTTCCTACAGAGCAATGTTTTTGTTTTGTGTTTTAAAATAACATATAAAGACCAAATTCCTGGGTCGTGCTCTCTCCAGCTAACAAAGCATTCTTGGTGCCAGCCTGCACCAGACAGCAGGTCGGCACTCTGCGTTCTGAGTAAACTGACCTTTGCCTGAGAATCACTTGGTGACTTCAGGAGGTGGCTGCTGTTCTGTGATTGGTCTTACTTCAGAAGTTCCCAAGCAGGCAAGGCTGTGAGGCAATGCGGTGGTTTTCCACTGGGCGAGTGCTGTAGGACCCAATGGGAACATGAGCTTGGAGGTGTCCCGCTGGGTGGTTTTCCACTTTGCGAGTGCTGTAGGACCCAATGGGAACATGAGCTTGGAGGCGTCCCGCTGGGTGGTTCTCAGGATCTGAGGCTGCACCAAGAGGAGTTTTGAGTGATTCACAAATGTCTGGCATGAATGTGACTTGACCTTGGAGAGGTGACCGGGGCCCACGTACAACAGTTTTCAGTGGAGGGTTGTCTTCCAAGGGAGCATTTGTCAAGGCCAAGGCACTTCTGCCTATGGTAACTTAAGGTGTTTGTGTGTGTGTGTCGGGAGAGGGGGTACTACTGTCACAGTGAGCTGACGCTGCACCTATCCCAGACCAGTCATCCTGAGGCAGAGAAGCCTGTTGAGGGGAGAGCTGTAGTGTAAGGTGGTGCGGCTGTTGCGCCATTCCGACCCATCTGGGAAGCACTATCAGTACTGGTGTGCGACTGTTGTGGCATTCTGCCTGTTTATACCCTGTGTGTGTGTGTCCCTGCCAGCCTGGGCTGCCTGGCAATACCGTGTGTGTGTGCGTGTGTGTGTGTGTGTGCGTGCGTGCGTGCGTGTGTGTGTGTGTGTGTGTGTGTGTCCGTGTCCATCAGCCTGGGCTACCTGGCAATACTGTGTGTGTCCCCTCCCAATAGATAAGACTAATGTGATCAAGTCTTAGCTGTTGAGTCTAGAATTTGCTTCTAATGCTAGAAGGTTTTACAATAAAGTTTGAATTCAGTGGTCATTTTCATGTGTGTTCCTTTATACCACACATACTCAGTGACTCTGCAGTACTTGGGGCTGGGTGGGGATCTTCCGCCTGTGCATGCAACCACTCCCCACCTGTCTGGTGTGCTCCTTCCACAGTGTACAGTCCTGCCTGTCTACCATGGGACAGTTGGCGAGTCAGGCAAGGGGCTGGAGATTGAAACACACACACACAAAACAGAGACACGAGTCATCCGTGAAACAAGAATGTCCCTTTTGCTGTGTTCCAGGGCAGCTTACATAGGGGCTCTCCTTGACTAATGGCCACACCCTACCTAGCTCTCAGGATTTTTCAGCTGCAAGCCCATCAGAAACCACTCCCCTGCCATCAGGAACCCAGGAGGGTCTCGTGCCCAGAGCAGCTGCAAGCACAGGAAAACAAGTTGTTTACTCTGGCAGGCAAGGGGTCACAGAAAATTCAGGGTCTGAGGGTCTGCAGCCCCCAACACCACAGGACATCAGTGGTAGCTGAGAACCCCTTAGTGGGGTAGTAGGATCTCAGGGAGACAGTTCCTTGCTCTTTGACCTTCTGAGGGAACGTGGGCGTCGAAACTGGGACTTTGGCAATTTCTGTGGAATCAAATGTTTGCAAGAAATGGCTTCATCTGTTTCTAGAGCATGAAGAAATTCGTAAACAAACACCCCCTGCCTGGGGTGACCACTCTGTCCCCAGCCCAACCCCAGCACCCCTGGGCTTGCCCTCCTTGGGATACCAGTGGCTTCGAGCTGGGGGCCTGTGCTGGGGTCTCCAGTGGAGTGAGACAGGATGTCAAGGTAAGGTAGCCAGGGGCCCATAACCGGCTTCACCTGGTGTCATCTGTGAAAATGGCTCCCCCCCACAGAGATCTCACCCAGTGCTGCATAAGACTGCTCAATATGGCAGCCCAGTATCTGAATCCTCAGAAAATATGAACTTCCTAATGAAATTCCCTTTCTCTGAAATCCGATGAAAATGTTATGCGAACAGATTTGCTCTAGCCAGTAGGTCTCCTGCTCATCAAAATAAAGGATGGCTCAAAAACGCCAGCAGTGCCAGGTGGGGGAGGAGCCTAACAGACAGCACGAGCTGGGCTGGGGATGCAGCTCAGTGGTACAGGGCTTGCCTGATGGCTCGGGCTCTGAGCTCAGACAATAGCATTGTTTAAGCAGCATATGAATAATAATGATATGTATATCGGCCTTGTTATGTTGTCCAGGCTGATCTTTTGGTGTTTTTGTTATTCTTGAGACAGGGTCTTGCTGTGTAGCTCAGGCTGGCCTCAAACTTGACATCTTCCTGTCAGCCTCCTGAGGGGTTGTTACATGCATGTGCTAGACTCACTTTAGCCTAAGGATGATCTCAGTCTCCTGGACTCTAGTTATCCTCCTGCCTCAGCCTCCCAAGTATCTGAGAACACAGGCATGGTTGCTGCATCTAGCTAGAATCCTCTGGACCCATTGTACAAAAATAGATTTTTTATAACCATTTCAATTTGTGTTTTTGTTTTTGTTGATTTTATTAGGAAACAAAGTCTCATTCTACAGCCTGAGCAGGCCTGGAGCTCACTATATAGCCGAGGCTGGCCTCAGACCTTTGGTGATGCTTTGATGTAGTCCTCTGAATGCTGAGAATGGAGGTGTGTGTCACTCAGTGTTTACAGGTCTAGCCTGGGGTAGTGTTCCCTACCAGGTAAAGACATGGCAGGTAGAGTCAGCCAGTGGAGAAAGGCTCTTTATTAGAGGTGAGGGCCCACACAGCAAGGCACACAAAGACACTCTGCCTTGTAGAAAGAAGGGGATTCCTGAGCCCCAAACCCAGTCTTCCCTTGAGGGGCTCTTCAGCCCCTAAGTTAGGGCCTGCCAATATGAACAAATTCAGGGAGCTGATAGGCCCAAGACTTCGAAGCAAACATGTCCCGATCTTTCTGACCAGTCTACGGCAGGGGCAGCCCACCGATGGGGGAGAGAGCCCACCAGGCCTTTGGTCAGGAGTGTGAGGAAGGGGCCAGGCGTTTGCCATCTTGATAGCTTTGTGGCCTCTCTTTCTACCTAACTCCCACCAGGGATCTGTCCAACTCCTAGTCCCTCACCACCACACCTGAGGACCTGTTTTCAGTTTTCTGGTATTAGGGATCAAAGCTAAGGCCTTGGGCACAGTGAGTGGGCACCTGCCTCTGAGTTCATTTCCAGTTTGTGCTACCAGTTTATTCACTGAAGGGGCAGCAAGATGCCAGTGGTTCCCACACATTGTTTTCTTCCCCCATGTGCTGAGATCTCTCATCCTCAAAACCTGGGGATGGGCAGCGTCACCCACACTGTGATGGCGAGGAGATGGAGCTGAGAGAGGCTAAGCCCCTTGCCGCTGTCCGGCAGGCGGCTGAGCAGGCCCAGAGAGGTCTGGCTTAGTCAGGTCTCAGATGTCCCCAGTGATGCATCACGGGACTGTTTTGTCTTGTTTCTCAGCAATACAAACCAACATACAATGACAAGTTCTGAGTTTCCTGGGCCTCAGGCAAGGCTCATATAAAGCAGTAAAGGCATCTGTGAAAGGAAATGGTTGTTTAAAACAGGTCATGTGTGTTTTGCTGTCTGTGGCTCGGGGTCTACCAGCCACCAAAGCCAGGCTGGCTGCATTGCAGGATGTGAGGAGTCACCCGTTACAAGAAACTCTGAATCACTGAACTGATTGAAGGTTTCGAAGTGATTTCCAGACAACTGGGCCATCACGCTTTAGGAACAGAGCAAGCCTCCCATTTAATCCGTTGTCTATCGAGGTTTATGCTGGGGTTAAGTCCCACGAAGCCTCAGAATTCAGAAGGATCGCTGTAGCAGACGAGAACCTGACTCATAAGGTCCGAGGGTAAACAAGTTAGCTCACAGAAGTCTATACCACGTTTATTCTTCCCATGCTCTCAGTGTCCCCTTTCGATGCTTCTCCTCAGTGTTCCTCTTTTGATGTTCCTTGCTGTTCTTCAGTTTATAGACCCACACAGACATGGGTAACAATTCTCTGGTAAATAACAGTGATATCAAGCATGCATTCCTTAGGACTAACAGGATGGATAAGACTGACAAAGTAGGCACCTTGTGTCTCAGAAGGGGCGTGGCTGTGGAGCTCCCCAGCAGACACTGGGAGGATTAGGATGGAGCTTGCCTCCCCACTCCGCCCCATCCCCCAGGCTAAGCATCAGGGTGCTGTATCCACTGGCACCCATGTAAGAAGGAATTTCTTTCTCTGGGGCTGGTTTAGTGACCCAAGCTTTTTTTCTGTATATTTTATGAGTAAAGGTACAAAGAGTTAATTTCCTCCACTAAGACCTTGTGTCACATGAGAGGTGAAGGTAAGTGCAGAATATTGATAGCTTGTTAGGGTAGAGCAAAGGCCAGTGGGTTACACTCTCTGAGCTGGCTGTTAGAGAATTCGGAGCCACCTAGACCTTTCTATCGGTAAGTGCAGACATACTGTCTTTCTCCTTCAGTGCTCCTGCTCAGGACTCCTTTCCTGTCAATAAGGATAACTGTGGCAGACTAACTTTGTGTAGATTTGTCTATGAGAACAAAGGTTTAGCTGAGTGAATGCTTTTACACCAGAGCCCCACGGTGAGGGAAGAGTCATCCAGTTGCCTGTATAGGGAGAAATCTCAATGATTTCTTCCTATACTTATACACTGCTGGGGTATTTCGGGAAGGGGGTATTCCATTATGGAAGGGAGAAGAGCCATGGCTTCATAAGATCTCTACAGAATTGACGGCGACTATCCAAAAGACAGGTGCTCCCGAGCTCTGCAAATCGGTTCCCCGCTGCTCCCGCAAGTCTGTCTCGTGAGCTGGCAGCTGTTCTTTACTGTACAATGCTTGTGGCTCACAGCAATTATCCTTTCTCTTCAGAGAAACTAAATTGCTAGCCATCATTTTAGCGGACTGCTGACCATCGTTACCAGTCTTCCAAGTACATTGCCTTGAGAACATCATGCCGACTTTTGTCCACTTCCTGGGTTAAGCTTGCCAGGGCAGTCTCGGGAACTGGGAAGGCTGGCTGGCACAGGCCCTGTCAGATGTAGTACGAGCCCCGCATCCCGCCTCTCGCCCGGTCTGACACCGAAGACCCAGGCCTGGTGGCCTTCTCACGACTCTTCACTTCAAGACTATTTGTAAAGTTTTATTTTTACGTGTCTTGCTCACATGCATGTGTGTGCAGTGGGTCACAGCCCCTGGAGCAGGAGTTACAGGTGGTTATGAGCTTCCATATGGGGCTGGGAACGGAATGCAGGTCCTATGCAGTAGCAGCTTACCATTGAGCCGTTTCTCCAGCCCCACTCCGTTCTGTTAGATCACAGGCCCACCCAGACTCAAAATTGGGCCAGGCAGGTGTAGTTTTGTGTTTTTTTTTTAACTCTTTGGGGGCCCCACAAGCTCTCCCCCAAAATTACACAGAGACTTATTCTTACTTATGAATGCCAAGCTTAGCTTGCTTCTATCCAGCTTTTCTGACTTAAATTATCCCGTTTCTCTTTAACTACGTTTTGCCTCTGGGCTTTTTACCTTTCTTTATTCTATATGTCTTTCTTTCCTTCTTATTCCACAACTGGCTGTGTGGCTGTCCCCTAGTGTCCTCTTCTCTCTCCTCCTTTTCTGGCTCCTTGCTCTTCTTCCCTAGCGTTTTCCTCCTTTTTATTCTCTCTGCCTGTCAGCCCAGCTCTCCTTTTTCCTGCCTAGCTAGTAGCCGTTCAGCTCTTTATTAGACCAGTTAGGTGTTTTAGGCAGGCAAAATAACACAGCTTTATGGAATTAAACAAATGCAACATAAAAGAATGCAGCACTTCTTTACATCATTAAACAAATATCCAACAGCATAAACAAATCATCTGAAGCTAATATTCCATGACACGCAGGGAAATCCACAAAGGCATGGATACTGAAGAGTGACTTACTGTGGCCACCAGATTCACAGCCCTCTGCCACAGCCTCAAAGACTACACCTGGAGGGTGGTACCAGAGGGAGGTTAGTACCAGTGGTTAAAGCATTGGCTGCTCTTTCAGAGGACCTGGGTTCAATTCCCAGCATCTGTATGGTGGTTCACAACTGTCTGAAATGCCACAGGATCCAGCACCCTCTTCTGGCCTCTGCAGGCACCAGACATGCATGTGATACACATACATACATGCAGGCAAAACACCTATGTGTGTAAAATAAAATTTGAAAAAGCCACAGTTGCATGACTCCCAGCACGCAGGAGACTAAGGCAAAGAGGTCAGAAGTTTGAAGCCAGACTGTCTCAAAATAACAAACAACAAATAAAGCCCCCCAGGTTTCACTGAGACTCCATCCCCCCGCACTTAACGCCTGACACCCATTGAGCCCTACGCAGACCCCCGTTGAATGAACACAAGGTAAGCACACATGCTGCACACATGAGCAGCAGCCCACTGGAAATGTCCGCAGATATCTGTGCAGTCACGTCTGCAATAGCAGCCTTGCCGGTCTGATATGCTGGGGTCATCCCATACCCAGTCAGGCACCATCATGCCTCTCAGAAGGCTGTCTTTATGATCAGGGCCTTTTTGTAATCCATTTGAGACACACAATGAGCTAATAGGAAAATTGCAGGATGTACATTCTGTGGAAACAGGACGCTCTAGGAGGCCTTGGTCATGCATACGATGCCTAGAGGGTCTCCTATTCAGGCTGGACAAGGAGGACCTCCTAGAAGAGGTGGTTTCAAGATCCTCTTGAATAGTGGGAGGACACAAAAAGCTCACTGTGGGTTTTGGGAAGGAGGTGTGAGCTAGGTAGAGTAAAATAAGGAAGTAAAATAAAATCCAGAGACCCAAGAGCCAGACAATAATAGAGAAGAATGAATCCCCTTCCACAAAATCTGGAAGGCCACTTGGGACAATCAGGTGCCTCAGCAAAGGCTGGGCTCCCACCAGGTGTCCCATCTACACTGTCAGCACTGCTGGGGCTCTGTGCACAGCCTCCCAGCTACTCCGGCAGGATTCAGTTTGAGGCCCCAGTAGCCACGGCTGTATCCCTTAGTTCTCTGGTACCCAGTGGCACTGCATTTAGAAGTGGCTCGCAAAGAAATGAGGAAGCAGGAGGGAGCAGATGAACTTCAGCTTCCTGGAGCTTCCAAGCTGCCCCTAAGAAACCAGAGCTTCTTTTGGAGGAGGGGAGTAAGGGTGGCAGAGCTGAGAATGACCCTGAAGCCCTTGTCATGACTGTCCTCAGCAGGCAGGGACGTGCTGCCATTGGCTTATGCTGTGCTGAGGATGGAACCCAGGGATGAGAGCATGTCAGCTGGGCTGCTTGATCCTTGTCAGTCTGAGACAAGCTAGGGTCATGTGAGAAGGGGAGCCCCTCAGTTGAGGAATCGCCCCCATCAGATTGGCCAGTGGGCAAACCTACAGGGCATTTTCTCAATTAATGATTGATGTGGGCAGGACCAGCTCCCTGTGGGTGGTGCCGCCCGGGGCAGGAGGCCCTGGGTGCTGTAAGAAAGCAGGCTGAGCAGGCCGGTAAGTGGTAAGCTGTGTTCCTCATGGCCTCTGCTTCAGTTCCTACCCCCAGGTTCCTGCCTTGGCTTCCCTCGGTGATGAACTGAATAAGATGAACTAAAGCCTCTCCTCCCCAAGTTATTTTTGGTCAGTGTTTATCAGAGCAACAGGAAGGAAATTAGGACACTAGACAAGACTTTTCCCAACTGAGCTATGACCCCAGCTGGTGGCCAGAGCTCTCTAAGAACATGGTCCCAGACATGTCCCTTGTTAGGCACCCCGTGGGCCCTGGCCTGTCCTTTGTAACCAGGCTTTCCAGGACGGCTGGGAGGAGCCCTGGCTGGAAACAGGAAATCTATACTGCTTTTCCTTCTTGATCCCCCATTCACTGAGAAACTGGCCAGTTCTGGGAACTGCCTGTGTGGTTCTCTGCGGCTCTTATAGGAAGTCCACACTTCAGTCACAGGCTGTAAGGCTTAGCAAGAACTGGCCACAGGATGATCCTAAACCAGGTCAGAGAGGGTGAGCGCCTGGCTTTCAGAGAGGCCAGTTTCTAGCAGCCCAGGAAAGTGATTATTAGGAAAAACAGGCCACGGATGCAACGTCTGAGTGACAGAAACAGCCAACCTGGAAAATCGGGCTCAAATACCGAGAGCTCGGTGGAGCATCCAAGACCGGGCAGTTCTCTGACGGTTCTTGGCAGATAGAGGGGCTGGTACCTTGCTGCCTCCACTGAAGGGAGAGTAAGAGGAAATACATTTGAAGAGCATGTGGGGCCAAAAATAATCGTGGAAACCTGCAGCACCAGCACTGTGGACTGCAGCGTGGTGGGGCATAGGCACATATGAATTACATAGATCCAAAGTACACCACCGAGAGAGGCCTTAGACGGTTACAAATCTACAGATCAGGAAATGAGGACTTTTTACCTGTGTGTCACTGCACTATGCCAGGGTGAGACACGGTCTGGTCCTCTAAGCTGGGCTGCGGAAACAAGCCCCAAGGTGAAGCTGGAGCAGAGTTCACTCAAAGGATTAAGCCTGACTAACAATGGCTGGAGAGGCTCACCTTGCAAGAAAGTCTGATCCCCAACACCTACCTTAAAGAGCCAGGATGACTTAAATCTGTAATCCCATTACTAAGGAGGTTACCATTGATACCTGGGGCTCAATGGCCAGACAGTCTGGCCTATTTGGTGAATTCTAGGAAACTGAGAATTCTGTCTTTAAAAAAAAAAAAAGTCGAAGGTACCTGAGAAATGACATCTGAGGTTTACCTCTCTGGCTTCCACATGCAAGTGCACACATGTGAACACAGAACATGAACATATGGACATGTTCACATAGCCTTGGATACTGGGAAAACCTTCAGCTGCATGTTTGGAGAGGTAAAATCAAGAAGGAAGAGAATGTTAAATTCCATGATCAGTTTTGTTAAAAATGCATGGAAAAGCAAATTAAGACGACAGGGGAATGAAACGTGAGTTTGCCAAACCAGAAAAATAAACAGGATTAACAGGACAGCAAAATCAGCAAGGATGTGGAACCCAGCTGGCGGGATTGCTGGGGAGCTGGCTCAGAGGCTAGGAGCACTGGCTGCTCTTCTGGAGGACCTGGGTTCAGTTCCCAGCACCCACACGGCGGGGGCAGGGCCGGGGGCTCACAACCGTCTGTAACTCCAGCTCCCGGGATCTGATGCCTCTTCTAACCACCAGGTGTGCACCTGGTGCACAAACACACGTGCAAGCGAAATAAGTCTAGAAATTTTAATAGAGGATAAAAATAAAGGCACAGCTCATCATAAATTTAAAGAGATGACAAATCCATAAAATCAAGAAAACCCTGTGTATTTAATAACTTCATGGTATTTCTGCGGTGGCTTATTATCCATTTCTAACTAGTTGCTTTGTTTCTATGTACAACAGATTCATTCCACAGAAACTAAAAAGATAATTCAGCCCATGTAATTGCATGATAATTTAATAACTATCGAGATAATTTTTATACTCCATAAGACTCTGTGTGTGCATAAGACTCTGTGTGTGTGTATGTGTGTGTGTGTATGTGTGTGTGTGTGTGTGTGTGTAGAGTAATGTCATGTGTGTGTGGAGGAAACATCGTGTAATTTGTAAGAGTTGGCAGATTTGGAAAAGTCCATGTTCATTTTTTTTTTTTTGAAATATCTAAGTTGTAATTTTCAGGACATTTCATGGTTTCTTTTCCTGTGACTCATGTTGACGTTCTTAGAACTGGTATTTAGTCACTGGTATCTCCGGGACAGTGGCTTTCAGGCAGGGTGTTTTCCTCACCCAGGAGGGCTCCTGGTGACAGCAGGGAGAACTGTGAGTGCCTTTGTGTTTTTACAGCCCACTCTTCTTTGCAACTGGACCATCCCACAGCCAATCATCTTTGAGCTTTTCTAAATGAACAGTTTGCTCTTGCGCAATCTGAGAGTTCTCATAACTGATCTATGGGTATGGCATGTCTACTGATTGTAATTACCTCTGGTTGTCTCTGTTTTACATTTCCTTGGTTTCACACATTTAAAAATTTCCAGTTCTTTAATATATAAACAATTTAAGGACACATGTTATGTCCGTCAGAAATGGACAGACAGATCAGGAGTCTACCTCTGTTAACTTGTTTTCTGAAATAGTCTAATGTACTTCCAAATCACAGTTAAAATGTCATATTCAAGGGGCTGGAGAGATGGCTCAGCAGCCAAGAGCACTGGCTGATTTTCCCAAGGGACAGGTTTGATTCCCAGCAACCATGTGGTGGCTCACAACCACCTGTAACTCCAGGTTCAGAGGATCCAATGGCCTGTTCTGGCCTTCACAAGCACCAAGCACAGACACACATGCAAGCAAAACACTCATCCACTTTAAATCGTAATAAAAAAGGTTAAGTCATATTCAAAGTTGGTAAAGTATCACTTGTGTTAACAAGAAACACATGAGAATACCAGAAGGGGCTTCATGCTCGTGTGTGCTTTTTGTGTTAAAGCTCTGCAAGAGCGATCTCTGTAAACAAGAAGGACTCTGACGCTTAACTAAGATTTCTGTTTGATGACACAGAATTTTCAGACTGGATGCTTGGGGCATTTGGTTCAAATCTGACTTCCCCTCCACCGCCCACATAATTCTGGTGCTGGGATGTGTGGGAGGTGTTTTTGTCTTAGCAGAACGTATGCTGTTGCATGGTTTAGCACAGAAGACAGTGGAAATATTCCTGGAGGTCATACAAAAAAAAAAAAAACCCTGTCTCTACACGAAAGTGTCTGTAAATCACATTCACAGATCTCCATGTTGATTTCCCTGGTTAAACCTTTCTTTTCTGGGGTCCCTCAGATGCTTGCAGTCACCTCAACACCTGTAGATTCTAGGAGGCTAAGGAAGAGTGAGTTGAAAGGAAACAATGGTCTTACCCATCTGTGGTTTAAAGATCTCATTTCACAGCTATGTTAACCATTGGAAATGATCCCCCACAGACTCCTGCTATGAATGATTTCCCCAGTAGGTGGCACTACGTTGAGATGCTATGGAACTTAGAAAGTTGGTCACACTGGTGAGACTGAGTCTCTAGGGCCTGCCCTAGGTTCAGGTTGGTGTTCTCTGCAGTGATGTGACCAGTCTGTGGCAGGAACTGTTCTATGTCTTCTGAGGCATGGCTGACTGGGGCCTCTGGAACTCGGAGACCAAAACAAGTCTACCCTCCTTACTGTTTTTTCTTTTCCTTATTCCATTTTCTGGTCAGTGTTTGTGGTGTGCACGTGTGTGTGTGTTTGTATGCATGTCTGCATGTGCGGGGCACACGTGTGTGGGTGCATGTGAAGGCCTGAGGCTGGTGCAGAGAACCAATCTTGGTTACTCTTTCCCTGAGTGAGATGGATAGTCTCGCTAGCCTGCTTGTTCTCCATCTCTGCCTCAGAAGGCTGGACCTCAGGCAGACCACCACGCTCATTCCGAATTTAAGAGGATTCTGGGAATCTAAGAGCGACCCTCCTCCCTTCTCAAGAGGGTCATGCATCCTCAGAGAAGACCCCGCCCATCGGTCATTCCATTGGTCATTAGATCGAATGGTCAAATTCCCACAACGCCATGGTTTGCCTCTCGCTTGAACCACTGTGCCATCTCCCCAGGCCCCTTAGGCTGTCCTGATGGATATTTTGTTTGCTGTGTGGCAAAAGTGACCAATGCATTCATGAGCACATGTCACCAGGCAAACACACAGGGTCAGTTAGGCACCAGGAACCTCCCATTCAACACACTCCTTACAGCCAGGCCTTGGCCTCCACTGTCTTCCCAACCCTACCCCAGCTTTCTCGGATCCTGATCCTCATTGTCATCCTTATTGTCTTCCGTTTGTTCCCAGGATTTAAAAATCCCATTGCAAGTGTTACTGCTGTGGTTTGGAAGGACACCCACAGGCTCCTGTTTCAGATGCTGGGTCTCCACTTGGTGGCACTATTTTGTGAGGTGACCAACTTGACCCCATAACATCTGAAGTCTCTTCCTGTCATACCTCTGCTCAGACGCCCCGAGCTTTCCACCTTACTCCAAACACAAAGCCACCCTGGGTGAAGGGCTTTCACTGCCTTTCTGACCTCATCAGGGCCAGGCGCTTACCTCTCCCTAGCCACTCCAGACCCAGGAGTCTCTGCAGTTTCTTCAATGGCCAGGCTCTTCCACGAGGCCTTTGCTTATTTATGTGTTGGTGCAGCCTGAACCATGTCCTCCAGGTGTCCCCACAGCCCTGCACAGGAGCCTTGCTTGAGCTCCCTGTTTTAAAACACACACGTCTACTTCCAGTGCACCCTCTCTGCCAGCTCTTGCTTTTCTGCATCATCATGGGGCAGACCACGTCTAAAGTACTCCACGGTGTTTATGTCTGACTAGCTGGACGGTGCATTCCCCAAGATGTGGCTGACACACAGTGGCCAGTCTCTGGTGAATGCAGCAGGTCTCTCTACCCCTGGGGTTCTCTCCCGGAGTCTCCCCAGAAGCCCACAGGATTGTCTTCTGAGAAAAGCCATGACAGGACACTTAGCAGAAGGTGCGGTTCCCAAAGAGAACAGCAGGAGAGAACGGCTCACGGGGCTTTCAGGCAGCTAAGCTGCTTGGTATTGGACAGAACCGTCTTCTTGTGAAGTGAATCACCAAACACTCAGCTCTGACCTACAGCACCCCCTCCCAGCTGGGACCTCCGGCACCCCCTCACCCAGCTCTGACCTCTGGTACCCCCTCACCCAGCTCTGACCTCTGGTATCCCCTCACCCAGCTCTGACCTACGCACCCCCTCCCAGCTCTGACCTCCGGCACCCCCTCACCCAGCTCTGACCTCCGGCAGCCCCTCACCCAGCTCTGACCTCCGGCAGCCCCTCACCCAGCTCTGACCTACGCACCCCCTCCCAGCTCTGACCTACAGCACCCTCACCCCTAGGGACGGAATCGGGGTCACCTTAACATAACTAGGATGTGGACACATCATGCCTGTGTCTTTCCAGTTCAAGGAGAAAATACATTTTTTAAAACAGATATTTGAGGCATTTATTTGCTTTTCCTCTTTCTCTCCTATTTATTTATTTGTTTGTTTGTTTGTTTTTTAGGTTTTTTGAGACAGGGTCTGTCTATTTTGTAGCCCTGGCTGTCCTTGAACTCACTATGTAGACCAGGCTGTGCTACCACACCCAGATTTTTTTTTTAGGGTCTCACTAGGTAGCTCTGACTGGCCTGGAACTTGATGTATATTATAGGTCTGGTCAGAAAAGGGTTAGCATTCTGGCAAATGAGCTTAGCACTATAATAGGATTATGAGAATAAATAAATAGATATAATGCTGGGCAGTGGTGGCACAGGCCTTTAATCCCAGCACTCAGGAGGCAGAGGCAGGC
>NC_022013.1:77180012-77194630 GCF_000317375.1 Microtus ochrogaster
GTCAGTAGACTCTCCGGATACAAGCCCCAGGCTCTGTGAGGAGCACTCCCAGAGGACTTAGAATGTGGTGTAGCTTAGCAAGAATGGGAAAGGGGCCATGGCTAGAATGAAGGCCCGGGGGGGGGGCTGGCAATATGTCTAGGAATTTCCCCCATTTTTAAACGTGTGAGAATGAAGCTTCTGAAAGTTACGACCATTTGCACCCCAAAATTGCTTATTTTACTAGTCTTTTGCTGTTGTTTTGAGATTTTGTCTTGATATGTATCGTTAGCTAGCCTAAAGTTTAGCCCAGGCTAGCTTTGAACTCACGGACACCCTGCCTCTTGAGCCACCAACACTCAATAGAGTCACTTTACATTTTCAGGGACCTGGGCTGCCCCTTACACAAAGTGCGGGATGCTGTGTGGTGTACTCCTCTTGTTCACCGTGTGAGATGTAACAGTCTCTGTGTGTCTCTCTGTCTCTGCCCCCCCCCCGCCCCCAAACACAATGTTGTTGATGGAAGGGGGTCAAAGCTGAAATCTTGGCAGGACACCCAGCACGAGTGTGCCTCTGCTGGTCAGGTGAGACACTATCCACCCTCCGACCTACTAACTCATCTCTCGTGCCCGAAGCCAGGCAGCCAGGCAGCCAGGTTCGAGCGAGCTCCTCTTATATCCTGGCAGAGACCCATGCACACTGGGTTGGGACTCAGAAAGGCCACCTACCCTACTGCCCAGAAATCAGAAGGCCAAAATGAACACCCTAGGAAGGCCCCTCTTGTCTGGTTCCCACCCACCACCAGCTCGTGGTTAGCTTTCCTCCCCTAGGCACAGACCGCAAGCATGCAACCGCTAGGGTTTTTGTTGTTGTTGGTTTTATTTGTTTTTCTTTGCTGGGCACAATCATCTTGACTTCGCAGTTTTAAAACTGGCAGGCAGGTGAAGGGGGATGCGCTATGCCTCTGTACCTGGTCTGGTATGAACATAGCAACCATGTGGCTTAGTCCTTTGCCAGGTTCCTCCTTAATGAAGAAGCAATAGTAGCTGGTCCATGAAACCTCAGTATGGTCTGCCCAGATGCCCGAATGAGCGAGAGCCGTCTAGCGTGGTAGATACATTCTTGGGACGTCTTTCATTGGTTTTGGCTCACGACCTCCTCTTCCCCCTCCCCACCCCCCATGAGAATTCACCTTCCGAGTCACCCCGCCCCCTCCCTCCTAGTGGACGGGACGAGGCAGCGAGGCTGAGGTAGAGAAGCCCTAGGGTGCCCGTTGCCCGGGTATTGCGGAGGGAGTGAGAGCCGTCCAGGTGCCGCGTCGCCCGGAAGAAAGTCCCCCATCGCCGGTGACCCGCGCTGGGACAGGGAAGCCACTCACTCGTGCTTCTCACCCGAACTCCCCGAGAGCGGCCAGAGGACTCCGGGGGCTGTGCCTCGCCAGCACCCCGTCCCCATCTACCCGGCGTCCGCTCCTTTGGGTGGGCTTAGGAGCTGCCACGTGATTTCCACGAAGCGCTGGGGCCCCTAGCGGAAAACAGCAACTTGGGTGGGATCCTGGACCCCGAGGTGCGGCGAGGGGGCGGGGAGAGGAGGAAACGGGGGCGGGGTAGGAGCAGGGGGCGGAGACGGGACAGGACGGGACGCGCGGGCTGGGGAGGCGGGCGCGGCGGAGCCCGGAGAGCGGGAAGCGGCGGGGCGGGGCGGCAGGTGCGGGGATGCGGGCGAAGCGCGGGTAGCAGAGCCCCGCGTTCAGGGCGCCCCGTGTGGTGAGCGCGCGGCATGTCGCAAGGGCCCCCGGCGGGCAGCGTCCTGCAGAGGAGTGTGGCAGCTCCTGGGAACCAGCCGCAGGTAGTGGACACGGGGGCCGGGTACGGGGAGGGGAGTGGAGGGTGAGGGTACCCCTTGACGTGCGTTCCCGCCGTGCGCCCCGGGAGCCTGGGAAGACTGAAGTCCCTCCCGACTCGCCGGCGCCAGACACGTGGGTCCGCGCTGCCAGGGGCCACTGCGTTCCTGCCCGCTGCCCGCGCTGGAGGGAGGGGGCCAGAGCTCCGATACTGGGAATTCAGCCCAAAGGGGCGGTTCGTCCCTGTATCCAACCCACCCGCTACGGTTCGCATGGGGAACGAGGGACCGTGGGACCGGTCAGCCTGCGGGTGTGAGGTTGTGCCTCTAGTGGGCAGACTCCACCCCCAGCACGGATGGAAACTCCTCGATCTCATTCGGTCAGCCCCCTCCGTTGTCCCCAGCTCTCACAGCTACACCACAAGAAGTTGAGACAGCTATTGGGACACTTCTTAGCCAGCTAGCTGCGTTAGCAACAGTTGGTCGTATCTTTCCCAATCCCCCGCCTCCCAATTCTATGCTTCACACTTAGTGTCCCAGGGTGACCCTGAAGTCTGAGCCACCTAGGTGGAGTCGCCTTGTACCATTTGCTTCGCCTCTCCGAGCCTCAGTTTCCCTATCTATAAGTTGAACCCTATAGCATCAACTACTGAGGGTGTTTGCACAGATTAGGTGAGCCAAGGAGGATTTGTGTCTCCATTCAAGATTTCTGCTGAGTGGCCAGGTGTGGTCACCTGGGAGAGGTGATATGTCCAGTTTGCAGTGACAGATCCTGAGGACAGAAGGCAGGCTGTCCCCTGCCTCGAGACCTGTTGGCTTTGGAGAATACTGAGGTATTATTTCCTGTCAAGCACGAGTGAGGTCAGTGTATCTCAGGCCCGCCTCACCTGCCACAGTTGTCCCGGGGGCCTAGCAGAGTTCTGAGCATGTGGCAGATTCCTAGTTAATACATTGGAAGAAGGGGTGAGTTGGGTTTATGGTAGGATCTGCGAGGGCGCAGAGCTGAAGCTCTGCCGTTTATGCAGCCTGTCCCCCTTGATGTATCAAGTCTCTTTGGATTGCTGATTGCAGAGATGCGGGGCTATGATCCCAGAGCTAGAGAGGCACAGGGAAGATGGGGTGTTAAGGGCCAATTTGGGCTATATGAAATTCTGTTAAAAAATAAAAGAAAAAGAAAAAGAGAGACTACTTCTAGAAGACAAAATTCAAGACCCTTCCGTGTTCTGAACAGTATCTCCATGCGGCCGCTCCCCTTGTGTGTATGCTCTCTCTGGATTACACCCTGGGCCTCACACAGGTTAGACGTGAGCCCTATTACCGAGTTCCCTTCCCCTCTAGACACCTTTTGGACCCAGTCTTGAAGGATATTTTTTCTCTCCCCTGATGGTTCCAAGGCAGTTCTGGAAGGCAAACCCTTTCCACTGAATAAGCTCTCACTGTGGTAGGTGCATTTTTCTGCCTGCACCATTTCATTGCCACCTCATGAAGAATTTTTGGATATTTGGTAAAAACTTTCAAGATACATCACAAATTTGCATTTGGAATAACCCTGACCTCTGAAAGAAAATGTCAGCCGTTGTTCAAGGCAGCATATCGTCCTTGGTGGTCCAGATACTCTGAGCCCTGGTAGGGTTGAGTGGTCACAGTTAGTAATAAATGCATAGTTCTGGTCTGCACAGTTTCAAAAGGACTTGCCGGTGTATGGCAGTATAAAAGCTGTGCAGAATGTTCCAGAGAGCAGGTACCCCGGTCTTTCCCACTCTCAGATGAGCAGTGCCTCTACAGCTCTTCCAGGCAAACGCCCTGTGGGGTAGAGGTCTGTGAACGTTGGTTTGGAGACCAGCAGACCTGAGTTCCACTTCCCACTCACCGCCATGCTGGCCATGATACCTGGAGGACTTCCCTAACCTGAGTTTCTTATTCCTCATCTCTTCGGTTTTTTTTTTTTTGTCCTGGGTATAGAGCACAGGGCCTCACATATCCTGCACGAACGTGGTGGTACCTTTTTTAAAATGACAGTCTCATTATACGTGTCTTGGGATGGGGGCTGAGCCTGACATACAGCAAAGCCCCAGCACTGCCAGCACTGAGTGGGTACTGTCCACAGCAGCAGGTGAAAAGGCAGAGCCCAGGGAGCAAAGCCGAGTGGACTGAGCATGTCTCTTTCTACGTGTCCTCCCCAGAGCCCCGAGGACGATGACAGGAAGGTTCGAAGGAGAGAGAAAAACCGGGTTGCTGCTCAGAGAAGCCGGAAGAAGCAGACCCAGAAAGCTGACAAGCTCCATGAGGTGAGGCTGTGATCAGGGCAGGACCACAGGGACAGCCATCCTGTGCCCTGAGGAGGGTGCCAGGGATGGCATCACAGTGTCCGTCATGGGTTCTGCACATCTGATTGTGCTAGGTCTTTCCAGCCCACTGTCTTGCTTCTTTATTCCCTGGCCTCCTCCCTTCAATCCCAGGCTCTGGGTGTTTCCCACACTCCTTTTTCTCTAACTATAGAACCAAACAGAAGCCGAGTATGGTGGCACACGCCTATACTTGGCACTGAGGGAGGGGGTAGAGGCAGGAGGATACCCAGTTTGAACTATAGAAACACTGTGACAATAACAATAGTTAAAGTGCTGGGGAAGCAGTTCTATGGAGCGCTGGCCTAGTCTGCACAAGGATGCCCTGGGTCTGAGTCTCCACACCACATAAGTCAGGCATGGTGGTGCATGCCTGTAATCTCAGCACTCAGGTGTAGAGGCAGAGAGCCACAAGTTCAAGATCAGTCTTGGCTTTATAGTGATTTTGACAAAAGAAAAAAGAAGAGAAAGAAAGAAAGAAAAAGAAAGGAAGGAAGGAAGGAAGGAAGGAAGGAAGGAAGGAAGGAAGGAAAAATTACTGGGGGCAGTGATGATACAGGCCTTACAGGCCTTTAATCCCAGTACTTTGGAGGCAGAGGCAAGTAGATTTCTATGAGTCTGAGGCCACTTGGCTCTACATAGTGAGTTCTAGCCATCAGAGCTTTATAATGAAACCCTGTCTTGAAAAAGAAAAAAAAAATAAAAGAAGCAGGTGAGGTGACACTTGCTTGGATCAGGAGTTCAAGGCCGTTTTTTGTTTTTTGTTTTTTGTTT
This sequence comes from Microtus ochrogaster, assembly GCF_000317375.1. Classification (NCBI taxonomy): domain Eukaryota; kingdom Metazoa; phylum Chordata; class Mammalia; order Rodentia; family Cricetidae; genus Microtus; species Microtus ochrogaster. The sequence goes on from NC_022013.1 coordinate 77,184,953, forward strand.
TTTGTTTTTTGTTTTTTTTTTTGGCTACATAGCAAATTTGAGGCCAACCTAGGCTACATGGGACCCTTTCCCAATCAAAAATAAAAATTGAAAAGCTAAACAAAATGGCTCTTGGTGCTTTTAATTTTCAGATTCTTGCTTCATCCTGTGTGTATGGTTTGAATGAAAATGGCCCCTATAAGCTCGTACATTAGAGTGCCCAGTAGTTGGAACTATTTGGGAAGGATTAGGAGGTTAGGGGGTGTGGCCTTGTTGGAGGAGCTGTGTCACTGGCTTTTTCCCATCTAGCTCTCCCCTGCTGCCTGTTACCTGTGGATCAGATATAAACTCTCAGCTACTGCTCCACATGCCTGCCTGTCTGGTGCCAAGCTTTTCTACCTCTGGTTTTTGGTTTTATTTGTTTGGTAAAGTTTTTTTTTTTTTGAGACAGTCTCACTATGTAGCCCAGCCTTTAGAGACTCAGTCCTGCCGCAGCCTGCTGACTGTTGTGATGGCAGCTTGTGCATCTTCCTCCTCCCCTCCTTTCTTCTTCTCCTTTTCCTCCTCCTCCTCCTCCTCCTCCTCTTCCTCCTCCTTCCTCTCTCTCTCTCTCTCCCTCTCTCTCCCTCTCTCTCTCTTTCTCTTTGGTTTTTCAAGACAGAATTTCTCTGAATAGCCCTGGCTCTCCTGAAACTTGCTCTGTAGACCAGGCTGGCCTTGAACTCACAGAGATCCACCTGCCTCTGCCTCCGAGTGCGGGGGATTAAAGGCGTGCGCCACCACCGCCCAACTCTATTTCTTAAATGTTAGTGTTGACTAAGGTTGATACTCCACTGCTTTCTCACCTTGCAGGGGATGTTTCTCTACGAACTGGTCCCACCATCGCTCAGCCAGGGCTTCACTTTTACTTAGACGTCCCCCGGGCTCTGCTGCAAGCTCCTCACATGCGCTTCTGAGGCAGAATGTGGTCTCTTCACCCTGAGACTTTCTCTTCTCACTACCTCCACACAGTAGCTAGTGGAACTTAACCACCTTCCTTATCTCTCACATCAGGAGCCTCTATCTGAGTCTGTTTTCTCTATTACTGAATACCACAGATTAGGTCATCGATAAAGAGAGACTATTGGCCCAGCGTTCTGGAGGCTCAAAGTCTCAAAGCACAGTGCCACATCTACTTGGTGTCTTCACGGCACCTAGTGAGGGTTTTGTGCTCAGCACCTAGTGAGGGCTTTGTGCTATGTGGTCGTATGCTGGAGGCAGGAAAGCCAGAGAGCAAACTTGCTTCCATACACAACCACTTCGTTTGTAGCTCAACTGTCCACTAGTGACTTAATCTATTCGTCAGAGCAGAACATTCGTGACTGATCTCCCCAAGGTTCTCCCTCCCAGCTTTGCTGTTTGGGGACCAAGTTTTCAGGGCAGCCAGTTGGAGGGCACATTCAGCCAGAGCACTGCCATTTATCCTCATGATTCTGCTTTCCTTGACCCGCGTCTGTGAACCTACACAATCCCACGCCAGGACTGGCGAGGGGTGAGTGGTGTTCCTACTCTTTGCTGTGCGCCATTGGCGTGAGAGTTAAGATGTGGTCTAGCTCTCTCCTGCGGGGCGGCGCTGCCCTGCTCTCTTGCCATGCACATTTCCCCAAAGCTGGCCAAGGCCTTGACAGCTCAGGAATTCAGTCCTTAGAGAGGAGAGACTATCTGAAAACTCCCTCACCTCAACCAAACATGCTTAGAATGCACGCATCCCAGGGAGCTGAGACTCACTGACAGAAACCACAGCCTGGCATAACTTCAAAGTGTCAGAGTCTTTGCCGGATGCAGGAAGACTGGGGTCTAGAGGCCAGGATCTCCCGATGGGCTTCCCCATCTTCATGGGATCTTAAACCTTCCACAGAAGCGTGGCAATACCCTTCGCCTCCTTCTTCCCCCTTGTTTCTAAGGTGGTGATTCTTAGGTTCTTGGGTCCTAAGGCTTTGTGTTGCCAAGTCAGGTGTATTGCCATCTCTAAGTTCAGAGTGTTCGTGTGTGCAGACATGACCAAGTGTCCTAGACAAGGTTTTTCATGCAACAAAGCACAGTTAATCCAAAACACTAAGTACTTTCTTGGGCGCAGCCCTGCTGTGCAGTCACAGGGAGAAGACACCTCGTGTGTGTCCTTGGGAAGCACGGGCTTCGTTTCCTGTGATGAATTTCAGCAAATTCATGACCCTCTAGTGCTGACAGTGAGCTGTCCAAAATGCATCCCACCATGCTACCGTGGAGATGTTGACAGAGCTGCATTCCCGCTGCAGGCTCTGGAGGGGATCCATGTCCCTGCTTTTGTCAACTCCTAGGGAGTTCCTAGTTTGTTCCTTGCTTTGTGCTCTTCCATCTTCAAAGCAATGCTGTCCCACTGTGGCATCTGCTCCTCTCCCTCCTGACTTAGGACTCCCCCAATTCCACTGAACCCACTTGGATGATCTCCCTCCCATTTCATGCTCCGGACTCTCGTCCGCAAAGTCCCTTTGGTTAAATAAGGTTCCTGTTCACAAGTCTCAGATAGTAGGATGGAAGCATCTTTAGGGGCTAGTGTCTTTCCTGCCACAGAAGGTAACAGATGACCTATAGCCTTATGAGTGCCAAGAAAGGGCATGAAAAGGGCACATACGTTCTCTCCCAGTGTCTCGTAGCTGACTGTGATAACCAAGCAGACCAGGAACTTAGGAGAACTGCCTTTCCACACGCCTTGCCCCTTGGAAAGCCAGGGGTAGCGTGCCCTTGCACAGGGCCCTGAGATGTCCTTCTGCCCAACATCTGCGTGGCCTGGCAGCTGTGCCCTTCCAGAAGAGGGCAAATTGGTCTGAAGCCAGTGTCCTCAGGAGAGAATTAATCACTCCCTGCCCCCCGGGGATTGACACACAGCAGAGGAAACCACCTGCGCACCTCACCTCTGCAGGGCCAGCGTTGTTGAGAAACATTGTCAAGTCGGTCAGAGCAATGGCTGTGTTGTCTGCATGTGTCCATGAACCAAAGCCTTCAGCTGTGGTCCCAAAGACACCCCGTGGGGAGTCCCTTCATGGTCACCTCCCAGCCTCCTTCCATAGGATGCCATAGCTACAGGGGGAATCTGTGTTTTATGTTGAGTAGGGCACTGATTGACTAACTGCATCCTGGAGGTGAGGCGCTGATGGGAAGTGGGGTAAATGGTATTGTCGCTGAGACCCAGTGACCGGAATACAGGACACTTGCCACAAGGCTGTAGATTATGGTGGAAAGCCCAGGGGACCTGTGGGGCTCCCAGACCACACCTAGGTTGAGGAAAGGACACCATGTGTGGAAATTTCACACCTGGTGAGAGGCCAGCTGGCAGCTGAGACTACCCCATACTGTGTGGGGAGTGAGCCATGAATTAGGCACTTCCTTATCTTCTCCTCTCCCAGTCCTGAAGCACAGAGCCCTGAAGGGCACAGTAGCTGTGAGCTTCTCTTCTATGAATGCCATGACAGGGGTTGTTTGGAGCAAGATTGTTCACAACGGCCACTTCTCTCTTCTGTGCTCCTTACTCAATCCAGTTGTCCTGAGCCCAATACCTGGGCCTCCCACTTTTGTGAGTTTCTCGGCTCCTTCCCTCGCTTTCTGGAGACACCTAGGAATTTCCCCCAAGGCCATGGTTGCTGATAGTTGTGACCCTCCGTGTTTGGCGTTCATACCTCTTCTGGGGCCTGGATCTGCACCTCTCTCTGGACAGTTAGGCTGAGTCAGCATTCCCTGCTGGAAACCAAGATGAAGCCACAAAGAGGCTGTGCCACACTGAACGTTGACTTAGAAGTGGGCCGGATTTGACCGGGCACCCAAAGACGTCAGACTGAGAAAGAATTTTGAGTCAGACGAGGGTGGGAACAGTGCCAGCCTCGGGAGCCTTAAATGTCAACCTGACAGATGGCTTGGGCAATGTGATGTGGTGAGTGTTGCCATGGGGTTGCCAACTGTTGCGTGTTCGGAGAGAATTCTGGTGACAGCGCACACAAGTTTAGAAACTGGATCTGCACAGCTCTTGCTGATAGCCCTGCTTTTCAGGCGGGAACGCTCTTCAGGACTTAGGACAGACCAACTGTAGAGTCCTGTGAACTCAATTCTGGTAACTACTGTGGGGAACTCTGGGTCCATACTGCCAAAAGAAGGCAAAGTTGGTGATTTGAGTTGGGGTTGACCTTGACACCGGGGATGGGATCTCCGGGCCCGCTCAGAGCTTAGCTGTCTCCCTTGTGAAATGGGTTCTCTATGTGGCCATGTCCTCCTGGTGCCTCTGCTTACTCCTGTCCGTCATGTCATCCCCATTTGTGTCCCCTGCCTTAAATGACCCTGACCTAGAGATCCCAGACTTCCCAACCCCAACCTCAGCACTATTGGCATTGAGCCTCCTTGCTCTATGTGTTGGGTGGGGGTTGGGCTGGGCCCTGAAGGATGTTGAACAGGATCCCTGGCTCTGTCCACTGGATACAAGATCACTTACAACTCGTCAGCAATACATCCGTAGATGGCTGGCTGAAGACCACAGCTTTATTATATGTTATTGTGTGCATTTGAGTGCTTATGTGCCAGTGCATGTGTGTGTAGGTCAGAGGGCACCTGGAGGTCAGAGAGCACCTGCAGGAGCCAGTTCTCTCCTGCCCTGCACCTGTTACCCACCAGGTTTTTCTGAGACAGGGTCTTGTGTAACCCAGACTGGCATCAGACTCAGTACGTAGCCGAGGTTGACCTTGAACTTCTGATCCTCCTGCCTCCTGTGTTAGGATTATAGGATTGTGCTATCAAGTCCACATTATATGTTGTGTGTTTGATGCTGGGGACCGAACCCAGGGCTTCGTGCACGATAGGAGAGCGTTCTACCAACTGAGCCGCATCCCAGCTCAAGCAGCCTGAGTTTTGAGGCATACCTGGCGTCTGTAGTCAGTCCACCACCCATGTTTTTGAGGGCTCTGCTTTGAGAGTGTGACTTAGATAATTGGGGGAGGGGCTGTGGGTAGCACAGTGTCCTGCACAGTGCCCTCTGATGCTCCCTTAGCCAAGGAGCCTCAAACTCCCCGGGCAGTAAACTGACTTTGAACTATTTGAACTAGAAAGCTTGTCACAGAGGGTGTCTGGTCCTGAACCGGTGACTTCTCGATCTGCAGTCAAATGCTCCACACTGAGCTGTAGTCCCACGCTCCTCCCTGAGAGATGGTTACCTTCTTTGCTTCTTTCTCCTTCTTTAGGGTTCTCTGACCTCCTCCGCCCCTCCCAGGGCCTCTTATTTATTAGTCCCGCCTGGATGTTTTTAGTCCCGCCTGGATGTTTTTAGTACTTCTCTTTTTATTTTTGCCTCCTATTCCACCAGATCAGTAAAAGTCCCTCAGCTGACTTAAGAATAAAACTTAAATCCCAGGAAAGAAAGTCCCTGCGGGTAACAGGAAGGGACCAGCAGCAAGGCATGGGGCGCAGAGGAGGATGGGGGTGGAACACAGATATGAGCAAGGTACCTGGCGCACATCGTGATGAAATCCATCGTTTTTCACAATGCATATGTGTGGAAAGAGACTAGGGAGGAGGTACTGAGGTACTGAGACCACACACACACACACACACCCAGAGGTGGCAGTTCCCTGTGCCTGAGTCCCTCTGGCAACTTTTGGAACTGTGGTCTGGGAAGTGGTGACACCTTAGAGTAGAGTCAAGCTTAGGCTCCCTTCCGAGTCTAGAGACACAGCTCAGAAGCTCCGGGCATCTTGCTGCGGACTCAGGAACCATAGAAAGGTGGTTTAGAGTATGGAACCCAGTGTTAACTGAGAATCCACTGAAATGGCTCACTGGAACTATTCGGTTCTGCTGTCTGCCTCATGCAGAGGTGCAGGGCACCGGATGTAGATGCCAGGAATCCAGCTGGTTAGAGGTTAGAGGTCACAGGAACTAGAGGTGGCCACAAGGAGGGCCATCACATTGGTGAAGCCATACTGACCCAGGACAGCCTACAGAAAGGAGGATGCAGAGGTTGCTGCCCTGGAGAGATTTCCTGGAGAGGCCTTAATATAAGTGAGATCCGTTAGTGTACTTCTGAATGGAACGCAGAATGAGAAACGAATGTGAGACCTGAATGTGCTGTGATCAGGGAAGCCCTCCTGGAGGTGGTGAGCTCATGCGAGGCTCAGAGAGAAAATGAAAGCAGTGTGGTTGAGGGGAGCCGCACAGGCAAGCCAAGGGTGCTCGTGTGTCTTAGGGGCTCTAACTTCTTAACTGATGTTTACTAAAGATGATTAGTAATTGAGAAGATGAGGTGGGAAATGAGGTGGGGTCCTCAGCACAGTTGGTGTCCCGAATGCTTGCGTCATAGTCTAACCAAACAAACTGAGCTAAGCACAGTAGGTGTCCCGAGTGCTTGCGTCACAGTCTAACCAAACAGAGCTAAGCAGGAATGGGAATGATGGCTCAGCAATATCTAAAGACATCTCAGCCCAGAGAGGGCCACTGATGGTGATGGATAGAGCGCCATGGGCTGAGTCCCATAGACTTTATCAATGGCCTGGATTAAGAGACGAGTGCTACCCAAATTCCTGGATGGCACGGGTTGTGACCGCACGTGTCCATGAGATGACACCATGGAGACTCAGGATGAACGGAGTGGGACTCAGTGGTCGGGGAAGCCCTGTCTTCAGTCTATCAGTCACTCACGAGGCGACAGCAGCTCCTGCACGCGGAGCTCGGCTTTCTGCAGACTCAGGGACGTATCCAGGGAGCTGAGGTCCAGCATGAGGAGGGCGATCCTTACGTCAGCCCCCTGCATGCTCCCTTGCGTGTTCACTGCGTTCTGAGTCTGGTAACTTGGAGCGTCTGCCGGGGATGGTGGTCAGGAGGGCAGAGGGGCTGGGAGTCCCACACAAGGAACTCAGAGAACTTGAGAGAACAATTTAGGTTCAGAGAACACCTAAGGGGAGGGACGAGTCTGTCGCTTATCATTTCAAGAACTGAGGTTGCGAGGTTGGATTTATTCTGTGTGGCCCCGTTAGGCAGCTCAATGGGCGGAGGTGGAGGAGTTTTCAGTCACTACAAAGAGGACAGAGTATCGCAGAAATGACAGGGACTGTCCCTTGAAGGGGAGGTGCCCAGTGCAAGATGGATGTGTGAACTAGCCCGGCACGGTTTGGGGGAGATGATAAGGAGCTCTTTGATCCCCTCCAGTTCTGAACCTCTACACCCTGATGCAGTAGGAAACAGCAGGAGAGTGTTGTAAGGGACAGCATGCATCCATGCATTCATTAGTGCAGCCAAAGGCCTGCATCCATGCATTCATTAGTGCAGTCAAAGGCCTGAGTCCATGCATTTATTAGTGCAGCCAAAGGCCTGCGTCCATGCATTTATTAGTGCAGCCAAAGGCCTGCGTCCATGCATTTATTAGTGCAGCCAATGGCATGCTGTTCCAGGTACTGTTATGGATAGTAAGGTGGTCAAGAACCCACCAGACACCTTCAAAAAGCAGGTAGTGTTGGGGATGAGGACTGATGGAAATGGGTAGAAGGGACCACTTTGGGGTGATGGAGATGGTCTGTATATTAACACAGGGGTATAGATACTTCTGTCACTGCTCCCTGAATTGCAGGTACTTAATGTAGTAAATTATATTCCAGTAGTGTTGATTCAAAAGTGAAAGCCGTACTATTGGGACCATTTCATTCTTGTGGAGAGACAGAGATCTGAAGCCAGTAAACACGAGGGTGACTTAACATCACGGTACACATCTGAAACCCTAGTAACCTGAGAGGTGGGCAGGAAGATGACAGGCTTGAAGGAGCCCGAGACACACAGCAAGCACCAGGCTAGCCCGGGATACAGAGTGAGACCCTGTCTCAGAATAAAAGGGAAGAGTCTTCTGTAGCCCATGCTGGCCTTGAATTCTCGGCCCTCCCGCCTCTCCCTCCCAAGTGCTGGGACCGCTGTCTTGCACCTCCACACTGGTCTCTATCTGCCCACAGGAGTACGAGTGCTTGGAGCAGGAGAACACTGTCCTGCGCAGGGAGATTTCGAAGCTGAAGGAGGAGCTGCGACACCTGAGCGAGGCGCTGAAGGAGCATGAGAAGATGTGCCCGCTGCTGTGCCCTATGAACTTTGTGCAGGTTCGGCCAGACCCTGTGACCAGCTGTCTGCCACGATGACACCCCAGCTCGCTCCTCTTTTGTCCAGCTCAGAACCTGGGTTTACACACCCAAGAGTTTCCCTCCGCACACGCGTCCAGGGGGTACCTGTGCCTGTGCCCCTCATAGGAAGGAGCTCTGGGGCCAGCCTGGGCTCAGCATGCATGTGGAGGGAGCCTGTCTTTAAGCTCTAGAGCGGTGGACCCAGAAGGCGGCCCGCAGGAATCACTCCTCACCCACTTTGGCAGCTAGCCGGTCCTGTTCTTAGGCAGGCTCTTTCGTCTAGGATTTGGATAATAAAGATAGTTACCGTGTTTCCTTTGTCCAACTCCTTGGGCTGGAGAGCACATAGAATTAATTCTCTGGGAACGTCACACTGTGCAGGCAGGTCCCTCTGCTGTTCGTTCCCCTGACAACCACATACATGACAGATGGGAAAGTACCTTGGCTATGGCAGAGCATAAGACTGGGGTTTCCTTTGCCACCGAGGCTTCCAATAAGTCTTTGACCCAGTTTAGTCCCAGTGGGCGAGCTGGCTGTGACTCACGCTTGTCTCACTTATTATCCGGCCTTCTTTCTGGTCCACCTTATCTTACTTCAGCTGTAGAATTCTATTTTTGTTTTCACTTATTTTTTTGAAGCAAGATCTTACTCTATCCCAGGCTGGCTTGGAACTCACAGAAATCCCCCTGCTGCAGGTTTTTAAGCTCCGGAATTACACCACACTGGTGGTATGTTTTTTTTCTTTTCTTCTTTTCAAAAAATAATTATTTTTATTCTATGTATGTGCCTGAGTGGATGTCTGCTCACAGCCAGAAACTAACACTGCAATGTTAATAGCAGGAGTCCCCAGAGGTCAGAAGAAGCTGTTGGATGCCCTGGAACTGGAGTTATAGGCAGTTGTGAGCCACCGCGTGAGTTCTGGGGACCAAATTTGGGTCCTCTGCAAGAGTAGCCAGTGCTTTTTACTTCTGAGCCATCTCTCCAGCCCTGAGAATTTTCTGTTCCTGGTTGGGGCTCCCAACTGCTCAGCTTGGGCATTCTATAAGTCAGAACAGGGTCAGTAGACAGACTGCCCACCCCCCGAAGTGCTTACTCTTTCTGCAGAAATGCCAGAACAAGCCAAGGAAAGCCGTGAGAAAAAGGCCCTGGGAGAGCTGTCTCCGCATCCTCGTCTTTTCCTTGGACCTTAAATGTTGTCTTTTTGTTTGTTTGTTTGTTTGTTTTTTGAGACAGCATTTCTCTGTGTAGCCTTGGCTCTCCTGTGTAGACCAGGCTGACCTCGAACTCACAGAGATCCACCTGCTTCTGCCTCCCAGTGCTGAGATTAAAGTCCTGCACTACCGCTGCCTGGCTAGGTGGAGCCATCTTATAAAGGGAACAGGAAGTGGGGCCAGAAAGGAAAGGACTTTGGCGTAGATGCTAAAGAAGAAAAACGAAAGAAGAAAAAAGGGAAGAGAGGCAATGCGGGCAAGGTCACGCAACCAGGGAAGGACTTGCCGTGCAAGCCCGAGGACCTGTGTTCCACCCTCAGCATCTGTGTAAGTGGGAAAGC
>NC_022013.1:77194793-77199063 GCF_000317375.1 Microtus ochrogaster
GGTCCCTGGACCTCAGTGGCTCAATCCATGAGTCCTGGGTTTGGTGGAAAACACTGTCTGAGGGGCAGGGAAGAAAGGGAAAGAAGAAAAAATGGGGGCAAGGTCGTGACCTTTGCCCTCTACATGCATGAAAGCACATGTGCTGGCACACATGAAAACGCACACATGTACCATATGCACACTAAAAAATAAAAAATACAGGGAGAGAAAGAAAAAACAAGAGGAAAGAGACTAGATTGTGACCTTCCTAGGCAAAGGACTTGAGATTGGCCACTCCTGAGATCCTCCCTGTCCTGGACGGCAGGCCCCAGTGGCCAATGACAGGCAAAGGCTAAAATTGCATGATTCCTTTATGAGCCTAAGAAGACTAGTGTTAGAAGACGGGGTTTATGTCTGCTGGGAGAACCACGAAATGGTGGGTTTTTGTTTGTTTGTTTTTATTGAGCTATATATATTTTTCTGCTCCCTTCCCTTCCTTTCCCCTTCCCATCTAACCTCTCCCATGGTCCCCATGCTCCCAATTTACTCAGGAGATCTTGTCTTTATCTACTTCCCATGTAGATTAGATCCATGTAAGTCTCTCTTAGGGTTCTCTTTGTTGTCTAGATTCTCTGGGATTGTGAATTGTAGGCTGGTTTTCTTTGCTTTATGTCTAAAAGACACTTATGAGTGAGTACATATTATATTTATCTTTCTGGGTCTGGGTTACCTCACTTAGAATGTTTTTTACTAGATCCGTCCATTTGCCTGCAAATTCAAGATGTCATTATTTTTTTCTGCTGTGTAGTACTCCATTGTGTAAATGTACCACATTTTTCTTATCCATTCTTTGGTTGAGGGGCATTTAGGTTGTTTTCAGGTTCTGGTTATTACAAATAATGCTGCTATGAGCTATGAACATAGTTGAGTGCATGTCCTTGTGGTATGATTGAGCATCCTTTGGATGTATACCCAAAAATGGTATTGCTGGGTCTTGAGGTAGGTTGTTTCCTGATTTTCTGAGAAATTGCCACACTGATATCCAAAGGGGCCGCATCAGTTTGTACCCCCCCCCCCAGCAATGGAGGAGTGTTCCCTTTTCCCCACATCCTCTCCAGCATAAGTTATCATCAGTGTTTTTGACCTTGGCCATTCTTACAGGTGTAAGATGGAATCTCAGAGTTGTTTTGATTTGCATTTCTCTGATGGCTAAGAATGTTGAGCATTTCTCTAAGTGTCTTTCAGCCATTTGAGATTTGTCTGTTGAGAGTTCTGTGTTTAGGTCTGTGCCCTATTTTTTAAATTGGATTATTTGTTCTTTTGATGACCACTTTCTTGAGTTCTTTGTATATTTTGGAGATTAGCCCTCTGTCCAATGTGGGTGGTGAAATCTTTTCCCGCAGAATGATGTGTTTGAAAGTACAAGAGATGTCTACCCTTCACTTTACAGATGAGGGTCTCAGGCCCAAGAAGAGGAAAGAGTGCTCCCTGTTGGGTGCCTAGAGTTAGGCCAAGGGCCCTGCCCAGCAGCTGGTCAAGGCAGGCTCCTATTTCAGGAGTCTGAGTGTGACATGTTCTTCTGACAGCAGAATGCTGACGGGGGCTGTGGTTGAGGATAGCCCATCTGTGAGGGGTTGAGGACAGCCCATCTGTGAGGGGTTGAGGATAGCCCATCTGTGAGGGGTTGAGGATAGCCCATCTGTGAGGGGCCGTCTACACATTCTGCAGCTTGTTTCCTAAGGCTCCCAGATCCACCCACCGAGTTCCAATGTGTAAACTGCTCTGTCTACTACGGTATTCAAATTAGCCTCTGAACTCTTGAGACTTCTTCCCCAGCTGCAGAGTATTCACTGGGGTTGAGTGTGAGTTTGAGGAGGCCCAGATGACCTCTGCCTGTTCCCTAAGCAGTGCTGTGGTAGGCAGGGAACCCAGACAAGGATAGCCCAGGGTGCGGGGGGATTGAATCCTCTCTGAGAAAGCAGGAGAGGACAGACATCCTGAAAACCAAACCCTTGCCAAGCTACCTCCACTCTGAAGAAGTGAAAGTCCTGTTTGGTGTCAGAAGCAATCCTGTGTCTAGGGGAGATGAGGGCCAGCACTAGTGTTTGAAGATGGGACTTGCCCTACTGTCTTCACCGCTGTTGTAACAGGGGCCTCAGGAGGGTCTCCTGGGCTTGGGGGAAGGGCAGTTACTAAGCAAGGTCCCCAAAGCATAGAAAGTGTCAGAGAGGGAGGAAACTGGTCCCTCACACCCACACAGCCACACAGCTTCCTGTCCGAAATCCTGCTACATTTTGCACCAGCTTAGCTGTGAGCAGCTCGGGGTTGCTGAATTAGGACCCAGTTTTGACCTGGAGCCTTGTTAAGAAAATGACTCTATTGGATGGGAAAGTGAAAGATTTGAAACCCCCTTCGCTTTCCCAATGGCCGGGTGGGGGTCTTTCTCCACATCCCAGGGTGTTGTTTACTGACAGGAGACTATAGGCTTTGTCCCAGATAGAGCTCAGAGACAAGGGGAGCCCCAATACCCACTAATGTGCCTGCTTTCCCCTACACTCAGGAGGTCCTGGTGGGGTCAGCTGTGCCTCACAAGAAGGCATTTAAGGTGGAGGGGGGGAGGGAAAAGGGCAGAGGGAGGGAGATGGTGGCGATTCAAGAGTTTTGGACCTGGGAGGCCCCCTTAGGGCAAAGCTTTCTTGGAAACCCTCAGAAATACAGCACAACTTGAAAAGTGTGCAGTCAAGTCTCAGGACTGCCCAACCGGAAACCTCACCGTGACACTGTCAGTTTGACAGGGTCTAGCGTCATCTGGGGGACAAACCTCTGTCCTTGTCAGGGAGGGGCTTTCTAGATTGAGTTAACTGAGATGGAAGGGCCCGCGTTAAATGTGGCAGCAAGAGCCCGTGGGCCAAGATCCTGGCTGAAGAGAAAGGAGAAAGAAGGCTGAGCACCAGCGTTCATCTAGGCTTCCTGACGCAGATGTGACCAGCTACCCACCTTCTCCTGTGTCCCCTCCCCGACATGATGGGCTGGAGCCTTTCTAACTTACATTTATCTGTTTGTGGAAGGAGGGGCACATACATGCCACTCTGCACAAGTGGAGGTCTCCCCTTCTACCATGTGGGTGCCAGGGATTGAAGTCAGGTCACCGGACTTGGCCGCAGACACCTTTGCCCATTAAACCATCTGCCAGGTCCCTTGTCCCTTCTTAACCAGAGCCAAAAGCAACCCTTCTTTCTTGAGCTGCTTCTTGCCAGGTATTTGGTCACAGCTATTAGAAAACAGATTAAAATTGCCCCCCCACCACCCCCGGTCTGTTGGGACAAGGGAGATGAGTGTGGCTTCCTGCCTCCCTGTTTTCCTTACCACTGTCATTAGAGTGACCCTTCCCAGAAGTCTGTCTGTAGCCAGAGAGTGGGACTTCCCTGATGGGCTCTTATGCCCAGTCCCGGCTGCCCTCAGCACATACCTGTCCCTTGAGATCGCTCACCTGCACTTTTGGGTGTTCTAGCATGACATTTTCGAGTCTAGCATTCTTAAGAAGACCAGAAATGTCACCACAGATCAGACCGAGGACTACTGGCTCAGAATTCTGACCACAGCCCTGCGGGAAAGCGTGAGGGAGAGTCCAGTGTTTGCATCCTGAAAGGCCAAAGATGTCCTCGGGATGTCCCTGACTCCCTTAACAACCAGCTGCTAGTCTGCCTGTTAGGCAAGACTTCTGGACCAGGTCTGTGCCCAGTGCTCTGCTCTGTGCCCAGCCCTCCGGGTTCTTAGGCAGTGAGGTCTTCTGAGAATCTCCAGATCTCATGGAGCTTACTCCAAATCCTTCCTCTAGACCAGCAGCAGGGCCCAAAAGCCCCTTCCAGAATGTCCCGAACTCACAAACACATGGCAGGCTCAATTTCCCAGGTGGCACCTCTTGAAGTTGAGAGAGAAAGCAGTTTGAGATGTGTCCATGGTAACTTAAAGGACAGAGGCAGAACTGGGTGTAGAGGTACACACTTGTAACCCCAGCACTTGGGGGGCCAAGCAGGAGGATCATCACAAATTTGAGACAGCTCGGGCTACAAAAGTACCAGGCTATTGTTGGGTCTTGAGGAAGGTTGTTTCCTAATTTTTGGAGAAATCGCCACACTGACCTCCAAAGGGGTTGTACCAGGTTGCATTCCCACCAGCAATGCAGAAATGTTCCCTTTTCCCCACAACCTCTCCAGCATAAGTTGTCATCCGTGTTTTTGATCTTGGCCATTCTTACAGGTGTAAGATGGAATCTCAGAGTTGTTTTGAT
>NC_022013.1:77199893-77201055 GCF_000317375.1 Microtus ochrogaster
AGGTAAGCTCATTTCGCAGATTGCTTGTGTAACACGCATATAGCAATGGGGCCAATCCCCCGTATCACAAACCAGGTGTGGTAGTATTTGTAATCCTCGCACTAGGAGGTAAAGGTAGGATGATCAGACATTTAAAGTTAGTTCAAAGTTATCCTCAGCTACGTAGATTGAGGCTAGCCTGGGGTCCAGGAGGCTCAGTCTCAGACAAAAACACACAATATCTAAAACAAACGAGAAAGTAAGTAAGTGTGCCCTAGAGCAGTGGTTCTCAACCTTCTTATGCTGTGACCTTCAATACAGTGCCTTGTGCATGGTGTCGATCCCTCGATCGTAAAGTTAGTCTGTTGCAGCCAGGGCTTTTGACTTTAAGAAAGGCTGTGTGATACCAAGGATGAGCACAGCAGCAGGGAGACGGTGAAAGCCGAGATGCGTCTGTCAGACACAGCACACATCTCTTCTGTGCTGTGCAAGTGCTGTAAATAGTCGTGATTTTATTCCGTTTTTATTTGTTTTACAGCGATGACTGTTTGAGCCCTTATTGTTTTCTTAGAGCCTCTTGGTGGTAGGCTTTTTCTTTTGGGCCACCAACCAGCTCCCAAATCATGACACAGAGAGTTATTATTAGTTATAAATGCTCAACCTTAGCTTAGGATTGTTTCTTGCCAGCCCTGATAACTTAACCTGTTTCTTTCTCTTCAGCTACATTTTGCCCCAGAGCTTTTTGCTTTTATTTCTGGATATCTTACTTTCACTGCTTCTCTTGTCTGGCAGGTGGCTGCCTGGCTTGCTGGCCCTGGGCATGTCCCTCTCTTCCTCACTCTCTCTCGTTCTGTGGAATCTAGATTTCTCCTCCAACTTATTCTCTCTGTCTGCCAGCCCCACTTACCCTTTTTCTGTTCTCTGGCTACCTATTGGCCATTCAGCTTTTTATTAGACCAATCAAGTGCCTTAAGTAGGCAAGGTGAAACAGCAAACATCTTTTCATTTGTTTATACTGCAGACTATTTAACTGTGGAAAGGTGTGTGACAAGTGTAACACATCCTTACATCATTAAACAAATGCAGTGTAAACAAATGTCACACACCTTTACACAGTCTGCAGCATTAACACATGTAACACATCTTTACACAGTTAAATAGTCTGCAGCATAAACAAATGTCA
>NC_022013.1:77201551-77210944 GCF_000317375.1 Microtus ochrogaster
ACACACCTTTACATAGTTAAATAGTCTGTAGCGTAAACAAATGTCACACACCTTTACACAGTTAAAGTCTGTAGCATAAACAAATGTAACACATCTTTACACAGTTAAAGTAATTTTCACAACACTTCTTGATATATCACCTGTGCACGGAAGAAAATTGATGCACAAATCAGGGGTCCTGGCCAGGGACAAACATTAGCATATGAAGGGCTGACCTGTGCCCTAGAATCTAGGGAGGACATCTGAGGAAAACAGAAGCAGCATTGCCTACAGGACACCCCTCAGGCAACCGCACTCTCTCAGTGTTTGTGACCTAGGTGAGAACTGTCAATTGTAGCAGATTTATAGACCAAGAAAAGTCCTTCTTGCCAGCTGCATCCTGCCCTCCATCCTGCCCTCCTCGCTGCTCTCCAGAGCCGGCTCTCCCCATTTGCACTGTCACCTCCACGTGGCAAATCTGTGGACATGCCCTCTAGTTCTGCCAAGCTGCTTCTCTCTGAAGACTCTTTTTGAACTGGCTACCATTTCCTAACTCCCTCACTGCGTAATGGTTTCTAATCAATACAAATTCATGTCAGAATGAAAAGCCAGGATTTATTTGCCCTTTAAGTATTAGTTAATTGATGCACTGCATGTGAGCGGTGTATGGCATTCGTGCAGGGAAAACACCCTAGGCATCAAATAAAAATAAATCTTTTTTCGTACATAATTTGTTTTTATCTTATGTTTTTATGTCCACTGGTGTTTTACCTGCATGTATATCTGTGTGAGGGTGTCAGGCCCCTGGAACTGGAGTTACAGACAGGTGTGAACTACCATGTGGGTCCTGGGAATTAAACCCTTAGCCACTGAGTCATCTCTCCAGCCCCTAAATAAATCCTTTTTAATTAAAGAAGAAAATAATATTGCTTTTAAAAAAGAAAATTATCGCCGGGCGATGATGGCGCACGCCTTTAATCCCAGCACTCGGGAGGCAGAGGCAGGCGGATCTCTGTGAGTTCGAGACCAGCCTGGTCTACAGAGCGAGTTCCAGGACAGGCTCCAAAGCCACAGAGAAACCCTGTCTCGAAAAAAACAAAAAAAAAAAGAAAATTATCTTGAACTTCCCATCCTTATGTCTCCACCTCCCAAATGCTGGAATTGTGCTGGGGACAGAACCCTGGGCTTAAAGCATGCTAGGCAAGCACTCTACAAACTGAGTATTTCTGCAGACTGAAATGTATTGTTATTATTAGTGTGTATGTGTGTGTGTGTATGTATGTGTGTACATGCATGTGCAAGGGAGTGTATTGCACGAGTGAGTGCGCGTGTGTGTAAGCCAGAGGTCAACCTTGGATACCCTCAAAAGCCATTCCCCTTGTGTTATATGACAGGGTCTCTCGTTGGTTCTGGAATTAGGCTGGTTGGTCAGGTTAAGCTATTGCTTTCTTCAGAGCCTTCCATGTTTCTGACAGACCTGTGGGGCAGACACAGCTTGTCTGCCTCCTGTTGTCATTGCTCACTGAGATAAACAAATGCACACATGTCAGGGTCCTGATGTGTAAGACCCCACCGTTCTAAGATTCCTCTGCCAGGGTCTTCCCGAAGGAAGGCCCTCTTGGGCCTCATGGAAATACTTGAAGAGACGCTTCCTCTCTTCCTTCTCAGTGGGCCTTATTCCTTTCATCTTTTTTCGCTCTTCGTGAACACTGGTGTGTGCATATGTGTGAGCTTCTGCATGGTTGTGCACAGACCTGTGGCAGCCCAGGCTTGATGCCTGGAGCTATCCTCCACTGCTCTTCCGCCTCATTCACTGAAGCGGTCTCTCAGTCGATCCTGGAACTCACGGATATAGAGAGTTGCATGAGCCCCACAGGCTCTGTAAAGCCATTTCCAGCTTCGGGGCTGGAATTATAGGTGAGCCACCGAGCCCAGTTGGCATTTTCCATGAGTGTCTGGGGATCTCACCCTTGGCCTTCATGTTTGTGTGACAGGTATCTTCCCATGCTTGGGCCCCTTGCTTCTCCTAGCCCATCACCCCCACTTATTTTTTTGCTTCATCTTCTGGTTTTGCTCTGTCCTAGCCCAACCACAGAAGCCAAGACAGAATCTGTATTTGTGAACAAATGCTTTGAAGGTTGCAGGACCCCTGGCAGTTTCTCTCAGGATCCACGGGTGCTTTGGAGACGGTATGATGAGGCTGGCCTCGCTCTGAGATCACCCTGCAAAGTGACCCTAAGGGTGCGTGCTTGGGCCTTCACATGTCCAATGAGAGCCATTGTTTGGAAGAACCCTGTAGCGGATTAGGAAAGGAAAAACAGGAGAGGGCTAATAGAGCCCTGAGCCCAGTGTGCAAAGCTGTGTTTGTCAGACCAAGTCTTCACATTAAGAAGATGAAATGTTTCACAGCCAGAGGGACCCTTTCAGACCCGGACTCCAGGCAGCCTCTGCAGTGTCTCCCCTCTGGGCCATACTGATATGGTTGGCAGTCACTGCAGACTGTCTCCTGCTCGTTAGGTGAGAAAATGTGGAATCCTGTGTCTTTAAGAACTGAAACCATTTAGAAACAGGATTTGATGCCCCGTAGGAGCGTGGAGACTTCCTTTTTGCTGTTCAAGTTTCAGCTCTGGTTATCAGGAACTAAGTGGGGGTGGGGTGGGGGGCAAGGCAGAGAGCTGCAGCCGCACCGCTCTGTGAAGACATTGCACTCTGGAGATGAATAGTCTTCTTTCTTTTTGAATGTGCCTCGCTGTGGTGTACAGAACGTTTAAGAAAGTCCCTGACTGACTCTATGCATCCTATGGGTTCACTGGAAGAGGGGAGCACCAGGGCTAACTCCAGATGCTGGTCAGTCCCAGGAGCCCTTCAGATCGGCCTTGTCCCACGCACCCCTGGCTGCATGGGTGGATCCCAGTGTGGACCCAGTGAGGGTGAACTCCAGTACCTTGAAGCATGGCACCCTCTGCAGGAAAGGCACCGCGGGTTCCCTGGTCTAACTTACTTAGCACACACACACAAGAGGACTTGGGACCAGGACCTCTGACTTGACGTTTTCACGATCCCAGTTACCCATGCTCGGCACAGGCACTGGCTGATCTCACTTGCCCCCAGGTCCACATTGACCAGATCTACTTCCCACACTTCTCTGCCCACACTTCTGAGGATTGACTTTGTGGGAGGCATCACTGTGAGCCTGGAGGGTGAAGGGAGAATGGAGTCTGGGCATTGTTTTTGCTTTTCTGTCCCAAGTCCTTGGTGTGACAACGGCTGAGCTCTTCCAGGACCATGAGCTTTTTCCTGGAGCTCAGATGGGCTCCACGGGCTCTTCTTTCAGGCCTACAGCTTCCGTATGGTAACAGCTCCTCCCGGTTGCTGGCTGCTCCGCATCCCTCCGCTTATTAGCGTGTCTGTGCTGCGCATGCTCCTCAGCTCCTGCTTGTGACCTGCACGGCAAACAGAAGACCTCTGTCCTCCGCTGTTCCCTCCATCCGTTTTCAGAACCATCTGCTTAGAAGCCCAATCAGATTATCACTTTCTCCCATCCCTAGACACTTTCGGTTCTTAAAACCCAGGTTTCTCTATTTTCTCACCCAATGAGCTGCAGGCCGTCCGTGACCACCAACCTTGGCTGGACAGCCCAAGAAGGAGATAGAGGCGAACTGCAGAGACGAAGTTCAGGTTTGAAAGGAGTTCCTCTGCCTGTGAAATGCCTCCTTTTAACTTTTAAAAACTTTATAAAAGCAGGTGAAGAGACGCACACCTTTAACCCCAGCCCTTGGGAGCCAGCACAAGCGGATCTCTGTGAGCTGGAGATCAGCCCGTTCTATACAGTGAGTTCCAGGGCAGCAGGCAAGAGTTGCATAGTGAGACCCTGTCTCAAAAAGTAGACAAACAAAACAATCAAACAAAAATATTTTTTAATATGTCTGTGTATGAGGGTTTTGTTGCATGCAGGTGAAGACATTGCAATGCCTGGTATCCATGGAAGCCAGAGAGGGCATCAGTTCCCCTGAAACTGAAGGTACAGAGGAATGTGAGCTGCCAAGTGGGTGCTGGGAACTGAACCTGGGTCCTCTACAAGAGCAGCCAGTGCTCTTAATCACTGAGCCATCTCTCCAGCCCCTCCACGTTCTTCTTACTAATGACAACAGTCATAAAAGGCAACGTGCCTGGCCGAGCAAAGCTCCTCTGGTCCGGTTTGATTCAACGTCTCTTCCAAGTGCACATCTGGCCATCTGCAGTCCCCATCTGTCTAGTCCAACACCTTGTTTTTACAAATCTCTATTATATTGTTTATTCATTTATTTGTTTGTTTATCGACAGGAGCACACATTTGCGCCACAGTGTGCATGTGCAGGCAGAGGAGAACTTGCAGGATTGTTTCTCTCTTCTCGCCGTGCAGGTCCTGGGCAGTTGGAATTTCTGAATAAGTGAACCACTGCGCATCTTTCTAGCTCTCCTTCAGCCTGTTCTCGTCTACTTATCTATGAACCCGAGCAAGCGACAGTTCCTCTGCTCAGACGCCAGCCAGCTCCCTCTTTGTCACGTCTAGACGAATGACATTTTCCCCCAGTCCTAAAGCCAAGCCCAGAGTCACACCTTCCAAGGCAACACACGTCGGGTGTGCCCCAGGGTGGGCGTGATTTCTGAGCAGGGCTGAGCAGTCAGTCTCAATCCCGCGAGGGCTCCTGGTATACCAGGGCCTGTTTCTGGCCGCTGCTCCTGGACCTGGGAAGGGAACAGGCGCAGGCACCCTGGCGGGGAAAGGAAGAGACTTCTTTGAAGGCTGCTAAGTAAATAGCTTTGTGGTTTCCTGGGTCATCGGGGCAGGCGTGAGGTTGGAGCAAGGGGTTTTCCTGCCCGTGTTTGGGTATGCACGAGGAGGTGCTTGGTCTGGCTCTCTGGGGAGATTTATCTCAGGGGTCTATGGGAAGGTCCTACTTGGTGCTTGCAGAGAGTCTGTGGCTCTTAGCAGAGGGGAGTATTTGGTTTCCTCTGTGACTGTGATAAAACATTCTAAAAGCAACTTAGGGAGGAAAGGGTTGACTTCCTAGCGAGGGTCAAGGCAGAAGCTCCAGGCAGCAGCATGGAGGAACTGCTGGCTGGCTAGCTGGCTAGTTCGCTCCCAGGCTCACACTGTACCAGCGCGTACACAGCCCAAGTCTACCTGCTTAGGCTGGGCTCGCTCACGTCGTTCTACAGGCCAAGCTGACCCGGGCAATCCCTCACCTGAGACTCCCCCAGATGACTCTAGGCTGTGACTAGTTGACTCTGAAGCTCACCAGGCCAAACAGGGACTTTCTTTTTGATTGGTTCCTCATTTCTACCTTTCCAGCGAAGAGGCCTGTCACACCAGTGCATGCCTAGCTGTGAGGTCAGAAAGTACTAGGGTCCAGCTTACAGAGAAACCCATAGGAAGCCATTGGAGGAGAGAGGGATGAAGGCAGCTAGGAAACAGCCATCCTTGGCTTAGGAAAGACCTAGAGACCGCTTGCCAAGAAACTTCTGTGCAGAGGGGCCAGACCAAACCGAAGCAGAGGTGAGTTAGTGATAGCTGAGCACGTGAGGCCCATAAGAGCTTCCTTGGTTGGTCATGGTCAGGGTTAGATAGGACAATACCCACAAATGTTGCCTGTCTTCAGATGATCATCGTTGGGAATAGCTGAATTCTGAACCAACCAGATCCAGCCGACCCATTCTGCTTCCTGGATGCACTCTCCCAGGGAGGCGTTGGAGGTCTCCCCGTAGGAGAAACCTAGCTGTGGCTATGTGAGTGCTCCTAAAATCCTTTCTCTCCCCTCCTAAGGTCCTGACGATACCTTGAGATACAATTCCACAAAGTTCACTGTGGAATCAATGAGTTTATTAGGCTTCCTTATGGAGCATGATGGGGGGGGATGGGCAGATGTATAGATGACCTTAAGGCAGCCACAGGGCAAAGTCCGCGCCGACAGAGATCCCCATGGTGACACAGATGGAACTCCCCTCCCATCTTCCCCACCTGTAGCTCTGCTCCTCCCTCAAGACCATGTGCAATTCAGGCAGACCTGCTTTCAACTGGGTGGCCGACCACTCAGGTGAGGGTCCCCTGACCTGTCTTCTTCAATGAGAGAAGGTAGTCAAGAGGCCAAACCAAGATGATCCTTTTCAGACAGGCTTAGCAGGATAATGGCACTTTGCCTGGAAGGATATTCCCTTATAACAAAGGGGCTTTGGCTTCGGAATGGTGAGAGTTCCCAGCCTTGGTCAGAAGTTGTCACATGTTGGCAACTGAGAGGCTGCCCTGGAGGGCAGAGAGAGTATGGAGCCAAACTGTGCTCAGTTCTCAGCTCCATATAGCTTGAGTGATTGGATTAACTTTCGTATGCATCCGTGTCTTGATCTATTAAGTCCAAGTACTAAGCCAGGCGTGATGGTGCAGATCTTCAAGGCCAGCCTTCGGGAGGCAGAGGTGGGTGAATCTCTGTGAGTTCCAGGAGAGAGTCTATCTCAAAAAACAAAGCAAGACAAAAACAACTAATAAAATAAAATAAATAAATCAGTATTAGCATTACACAGTTGTCATGATGGGTGTCTCGGCCACTGTCTACTCCTATGAAGAAACACCAACACCAAGGCAACTCTTCTAAAAGAAAGCATTTGAGTGGAGGCTTGCTTGCAGTTTCAAGAGGCTAGTCCATTGTGATTCTAGTGAGAACACAGTGGCAGGAATGACACAGGGGCCTTGGCTGAGAGCTGCATCCTGACCAATAGGCCAAGAGAGAAACAAAGGGCCTGGCATAGGCTTTGGAAACCTCAAAGCCCACCCCAGTGACAGGCCTCCTCCAACAAGGCCACACCTCCTAATCCTTCTCAAATAGTGCCATGCTCTGACGACTGTTCAAATGTGTGAGCCTATGGGGGACATTCTTACACCACCACAGTGGTAAAAGGAGTCCATGTGTAAAGAACTGGAAAGGAGCCAGCTCAGCGGGTAAACAACATGCCTAGCATGCACAAAGTGCATGGTTCAGTCCTCAGCGCTGCATAAACAGGTGTGGTGGCACATGCCTATAATCCCAGCACTTGGGAGGTAGAGGCAGAAGGAAGTTCAAGGTTATATGCTGATACATAGGAAATTTGAGGCCTTCTTAAGATACAGAAGACTGCCAAACAGAGGTAGTGCACACCTTTAATCTCAGCACTCAGGAAGCAGGGGCAGGAACATCCCTGTGGTTTCAAGGCCAGCCTGGTCTACAGAGCATATGACAGGACAGCCAGTGCTACACAGAAAAACCCTGTCTCAAAAAAACCACACAAAATATAAACAAAATACAGAAGACCTGGTTTCAAACATGTGCATGTCTGAGAGTGTGTGCACTCAGATACACGTGCACACACATGCACATATCACATACATGTACATGTATGTACACATATATGGCACATAAGCACATGCAACACACATGCATGTATGCACTTGCCACACAAACACACGTGTGTGTAAGAGGTCAGCATGTTCAGACAACATGGTTTATCCAGAATCAATAATCAAAAATATAGCTGACAATGAACATAGGGGGTCTATGAGTCAGCACCAAGTGACTGACACCAGTTGTCTGGGGACCCCAAAAGTAAATAGTGATGCAATCTGTAATATAACTACTTTTCTGCAGAATGCCACTTTTATTGATTCTATACAAATATAGCTTTGACAAGAGAAAAAACACTGATGACAACTTATGCTGGAGAGGATGTGAGGTAAAGGGAACACTCCTCCGTTGCTGGTGAGAATGCAAACTGGTATACCCACTTTGGATATCAGTTTTGCGATTTCTCAGAAAATTAAAAAACAACTGACCTCGGGGGACTGGAGAGATGGCTCAGAGGTTAAGAGCACTGACTGCTTTTCCAGAGGTCCTGAGTTCAATTCCCAGCAACCACATGGTGGTTCACAACCATCTATAATGAGGTCTGGTGCCCTCTTCTGGCTTGCAGACATACACACAGACAGAATATTGTATACATAATAAACAAACAAACAAACAAAAAACAACCTACCTCAAAACCCAGCAATACCACTTTTGGGTATATACCCAAAGGATGCTCAATTGTACCACAAGGACATGTGCTCAACTATGTTCATAGCAGCATTATTTGTCATAGCCAGAACCTGGAAACAACCTAAATGTCCCTCAACCAAAGAACAGATAAGGAAAATGTGGAACATTTACACAATGGAGTACTACACAGTGGAAAAAAATGACATCTTGAAATTTGCAGGCAAATGGATGGATCTAGGAAAAAACATCTTGAGTGAGGTAACCCAGAAAGACAAATATAATATGTACTCACTCATAAGTGGCTTTTAGACATAAAACAAAGAAAAACCAGCCTACAATTCACAATTCCTGAGAACCTAGACAACAAAGAGGACCCTAAGAGAGGCATACATGGGTCTAATCTACATGAGAAGTAGAAAAAGACAAGATCTCCTGAGTAAATTGGGAGCATGGGGACCATGGGAGAGGGTAGAAGGGGAGGGAGGAGGAAGGAAGGGAAGTGGATAAAAATATATAGTTCAATAAAACAATTTAAAAAAACAAAAACACAAAAATGGCTTTGAGGTCAGGAACCTCTGTATGACTGTGTGTCTTCCTTCACAGGGCCTGTGTAGTGGTCTGCATGTATGTTGTGCCTGACTGTGTAGCCTGTCTATACTGACTTGTATCTGGGTCCCAGCTGTCGGCTGCCTGCCTAGTGGCCTCCCTGCTGGCAAATAAAGTATTTCTTATCTTCGAAATCTTTTCCACTCCACAGCCTCCCTTCCCCATCCTCCTCCCTGGAATCAAAGCAGGGACCTCACTAGTGTCTGTTGTGGTGTTTGCTTGATGCGCATGTTAGACATGAGCCGTTCCAAAGGGCACAGATCCTTGGGCATGAAATTTTGTGTTTGTCATTCATCCATCTCTCTCTTATCTCTCTTTATCTCTCTCTCTATCTACACCACACACACACACACACACACACACACACACACACACACACACACTAAATCTTTTGCAGTGTTCAGGGCCCTAACTATACCAAGTATTCTACCATTAGGTTACATTGAATCACACTTTTTGGTATTTTTTTTGGGGTTTATTAAGATTTATTAATCTTATTTTACATGTATGATTATTTTGTTCAAACATACATCTATCATGTGACTTTTGAAGCTGGGATTATGGAAGGTTGTGACCTGCCATGCGGGTGCTGGGAATTGAACTCAGGTCCTCTGCAAGAGCAAGTGTTCCTAATCTCTGAGCCATTTCTTCAGCCCCATCTTTAATCTTTTTGGGTAGGGGTGGATGTTGTTCTTTTTTAAAAAATGCTGCAAGATCCCCGGTGGCAGTAGGCAGCAGAAATGCTGTAGGTCCCAAATGGTGGTAG
>NC_022013.1:77211534-77216270 GCF_000317375.1 Microtus ochrogaster
GCACGTCAAGGAAGCAGAAAAGGAAGGGCCCAAGATGGCGGTGGGCAGGTCAGAGGTAATGGAGTGGGTGTGGCTTGTCCCTTAAAGCGACAGGAAAGCACAACAGTGGACACATTAGTTACTCTTGCCATTGCTATGAGCAGGATACCCAAGAGGCAAACTGAAAGGAAGAAAGAGGTGCCTGGCTCCATTTGAAAGGCCTGGTCATATGACTGGGCCCAAAAACTTAGGCAAAACATCACAGCAGTGAGGACTTGTGCAAAGAAAAGTTCATGCCGTGTGTAAAAAGTTCACATTATGTGTAAAAAGTTCACACCGTGTGTAAAAAGTTTACATCATGTGTAAAAAGTTCACACCGTGTGTAAAAAGTTCATGCCATGCATGTGCTTTGAGTGAGAATTTGGATTCTTTATCCCTAGTAGGCGAGAAGCCCTTTGGAGAAGTTTAGGCAGTATGACCTTGCTGTGGAAAGTGTGTCACTGGAGGTGGCTTTGAAGGAGTGTCGCTGGAGGTGGCTTTGACATAGTGTCAATGGAAGTAACTTTGACAGCTCAAAGCCTACAGCCATGACCACCTAGGCTGGTTCTCTCTCTTCCAGCCTAATTTGCAGTTAGAGATGTGAGCTCTCAAGCCATTGCTGGTAGCATCCCTGCCAGCTGCTCTGCTTCCCTGCCGTGATGGTTCAGACTCTTATCTCTCTAGACCCATGAGTCCAAATAAGGTGCTTTGGTCATGGTGTTTTAAAACATAATAGAAAAGCAACGAGACATTATTGAAGACAAGAAGCAAAGGAAAGGGTTACCAGAAGGGGCCACGGCGAGATACTCCCCAAAGACACACTCCCAGTGACCTTGTTTCAGTAAGCCACACCTCCTACTCTGTGTCACCTCCAGTAAGGTCCCTGTGCATGGAAGCCACCTGCGGTTAATCCTTTCTTTAGCTCAGCACCTCAGGACCTCTGAAAACCCACCACAGGTAGCACTGTGCTTCCCTGACCTCCCAGGCAGGTATCAGTCTAGTCAAGTTGACCAGATTACTCCCAGAGGATGGAGGGAGGTGACTGGAGCAAGACTGCCCGTGGGAGGGAGGTGTGGCCCAAGAATGAGGATGGCCACGTGCAGCCCAGACTCTACTTGCTAAGTCCCTCAGCACAGTGGTGGTGGCAGGACGGAGAGCGTGCTTGCTCAAAGTCAAATAATTCTTCTAGGAGACTCATGAGGCGCCTACAAACATTCCTTTCCAGGACGTGAGTGCATTCTAAAAGAAACAATGTGTCCTCTTGACCCTTCTGTGAACTTTGCCTGCCAGCTGCAACCGGGCTCGTGAATCTTACCGAGGACCTCTGAATTTCCCAACCACTGTTTTACATTCTGTTATCAGTTGCTTTGCTCATTGCGGCAAACACCTGACCAGGGAGGCGCTTCCCTCCCCAGTTAAAGCGTGCTGGAAACGCTCTTTTAGACGAGGCCAGAGGTGAATCTACTAGGCGATTTCAAATTCAGTGAGGCTGATGAAGAAGGTTAATCATAGCCCATTCTTTCCGTTTTCCACCTTACTTTTGTGTGTGTGTCAGTGTCTCAGTATGCAGCTCAGGCTGGTGATCTGCCTGACACCAGTTTCTTTTTCTTTAAAACAAGAGTCTTGCTGTCTTATGCGTGTTGTATGGAAACCTTTAGAGATTTCTGGAATAGGCAGAGAGTAAATAAATAAGCTTGTCCTTCAAGTTCGTGTTTACTTTTCTGGGTGCTTTCAGAACCAAAAATATGTGTGCTCCCTCCCCCAGAAGAATCCCTGCCCATCTCTTTGTACATCTTTCCCCAGCCCCGGCTCTGAGATGTTTGTAAACCACGGGTCCGCTCCATGGAAACCATGCTGCAATGCCTGATGTTGTTTAAATGCAAATTAAGGAAGTGAGATGGCTTCTTGTGGCCTTTGGACAGATAACTTATTGTTGGCAAACTTGAACTCCCCAGGAATGAATATTAGATAATCACTGATGGGGCGGAACAATAAACACACTCCTGCTAACCTGGTGATGCAAGGTACTCAAGCGTTTGCATGATCAGGGTGGTGGTGGCGCATCCCTTTAATCCCAGCACCAGGGAGGCAGAGGCAGGCAGATCTCTGAGTTCGAGGCCATGCTGGTCTACAGAGTGAGTTCCAGGACAGCCAGGATACACAGAGAAACCCTGTTTTGAAAACCAACCAAAGAGTTTACATGACTTCAGCTGACAGTGGTGGAATGAAACAGGCGCTAGATGTGAGTCTTCAGTGTGAAATATAAAAAAATAAACCTTAAGATAGGGTTTTGTTGTTTGCACAGGGGCTTGTTATTTTATTTTGGCTGGCCTGGAACATTCTGTGTAGGACGAGCTGGCTTCAAACTCAGAGATTCACCTGCCTCTGCCTAGGTGCCATGATTAGGCGTACGCCACCACACCCTGCCTAAAGGTAATTTTGAAATTGGTTCCACCCTCTCCCCACCAAGCTGTGAATTTGTTTAATCCTCTTGCCTCAAATCCTGGTGGATAACATGGCAGGGGAAATGGCTCAGTTGGGAAGGTGTCTCCTGAACAAGTCCGAACTTGAGTTTGAACCCCCAGAACCCAGGCTTAAAAAAAAAAGCCAGGTGCACCAGTACCGCTAACACTCGATAGACGGAGGCAAGATCCCTGTGCCTGCGGTCAGTTAGTCTAGCAGAATAGCTGAGCTCAGAGTTCAGTGAGAGACCTTGTCTTAACAGAATAACAGCCATAAGATAGTAAGTGACTGAGAGAGAGACCCAGCATCCACCTCTGGCCTCCACACACACACACACATATACACTAATGAACACACACATGCACACAGGTGAACATGGACACACACAAAACACAAATGCACACAGGTGAAAATACACACACATACACACATGCACTCACAAACACAAGCATGCACATCCCCCAAAGTAGGAAACAAAGGACAAATTCTTAGTTTCTTCCACTCTGACCCAACAATACTGTGTAGTGCCTCCACTACGGGAAGGTACGCCAGCCAGGAACTAGGCTGGAGACTTAAAAACATGCACACAGACAGACAGAGACATGGGGACTCTGGTCATCCTTGATACAATTGTGCTCAGGGAAGCTTATACAGGGATCCTTAACTGATAGCCACGCCCCAGCTCTCAGGATCTTTCAGCTGCAGACTCAGCAGAACCCACTCCCCTGCCATCAGGGTCTCGTGCTCAGAGCAGCTGCAGGCACAGGTAAGCAAGCTGTTTTGCTCAGTTCACTCCAGCAGGCAAAGGGTCTGAGGCAGGCAAAGAGAGTCAAGGGGCCAGGGGTCTGCAGCCCCCAACAACTCTGGTCTTTCCATCTGCTTTTGGTAAAACCAGACTTTTTATTTCAAGAGAAAAACACTACAAGAAGAAACGAAGGCAAACTAAGAATTCTCCCAAGGCGCACACAGACCTCTTGCCAAACCTCATCTTGATGAGTTCACGGTAAATGAGTCAGAGAGCTCATGGCTTCAGCGTCCCTCTCCAGGTGCCTGGAAGGAAGCAGAAAGACTAAGGACTTGGGAATTGTTGGCTTAGCGAGCAAGAGGCCAGGACTCCTACTGCCTTTCTGCCCTTCCCTGCGATCAATTCATTTCTCATTTGACTGTGACTCCCCAGGGAGCAGAGTTAAGTAGGGACCTTTCTAAGAGGCAGACAGAAGCCAGGTTTCTCCAGACCCCAGTGGATGACCCCTTGACCTCTGCCATTCATCCCGGCTGCTGGCAGGTAGGGTTCTAAGAAAGATGTGTGGGGTGACACTTCTCTCTGTGGACACTTCCAGGAACTGAGCTTATTTCCTGAGAGAGGTCACACTCTGGAATGTTCCCGGCGGCTGTCAGGGGAACTCTGGGATGACTCAAGTGGAGACCTGAACCAGTAAAGGGTGGACTATGGCCTGAAACCACACTCTCCCCCGACTTCATCGAAAGGCAGGGCTTCGGTGAAGGCTTGAGCCACTCACCCGACCACCAGGAAGTGTTACTACCTTCTACCCTAAGGGGGCCTCCAGCACTGCATTTGCATATGTGGTTAGCTTTTTAATGAGAGTAGCTTCAGCGTGGCCCTCTGACAGAATCCAGAATGATAGACAGCAGCTTCATTTATGAACTGATTGAGAGCTGGGCATGGTGGCGCATGCCTTTGAACCTAGCACTCCAGAGGCAGAAGCAGGAGGACCTCTGGAGTTCGAGGCCAGCCTGATCTACAAAGAGAGTTCCAGGACAACCAACATAGAAACCGTCTCAAAAAACCGAAAAGCAACCCCCCTAACAAAACAAGAACTGATTGAGGTTCAACTCGATAAGGCCTGAAAGCCAGTGTGTCAGCTGACCCGTCAACACACACAACATGATTGTACGCTGCAAGCCATCTGACTGGGCAAGGGGCCGTGCAAGCTGTCCTGCTGGGCACGGGGCCGTGCGAGCCACAGGGTTGTTGAGGAAAGACTTGATCTCAAGGTGGAAAGGGCACTGGTGCTGTGGTGAGATTGTAATCCTAGTTCAGTGGACGTGGAGGCAGGTGGGGCCCAGAGCTAGCTAGCCAGGCAAGCCAGTCAGACCCTGTCTCAAAAAAAAAGTTGAACGGGATCTCAGAAATGACAACCGAGGTTGATCTCTGATCTCCACACATATCCACACCCACGTGTATCTGTGTTCACATAGCACACGCAAGCACCTGCTACACACACACACACACA
>NC_022013.1:77216370-77225235 GCF_000317375.1 Microtus ochrogaster
ACACACACACACACACACACAGAGAGAGAGAGAGAGAGAGAGAGAGAGAGAGAGAGAGAGAACGGGAGGCAAAAATAAAATCCCTAGAACATTCCAGATGGCGACCCCTGCATGTTGACTTGTTTCCCTGTGGGGTCCTACACAGCAGCCGCCAGAGTTCCACACTACTAGGTAAGCTGGGTTCCACTCCAGCTCTGTGCTAACTGCTTTTACAGGGGCGCAGTCTCTCCTGTGCTGAGTGGAAACCGAACCTGATGCTTTAGTCTCCTCCTCGGGCACAGGGGCCCCCAGAGGAACAAAATGTTGCAGCATCTCTTCAGAACTGCGGTCAGCAGGGAAACAGGGAGGGTGGCACCGAGCCCTTGCGCTCACCGGTTTATGCAAGATGAAACGGAATTGCTGGAGAGCTTTTTGGGCAGTCACTCTGGCCCACACTAAGGACCAAGCGCCAGGAAGGGAAACCACTATTGGAGACAAGACAGCAGGCTCAAAACTTTACTCCTATTTACTTCTTTGTTGTGGGGTACAGAAGTGGAAACCCAGGGCTCCTTGCATGCTAGTGCCCTAGCCTCCTCTGCCTGTTCGCTTCTAACTTATCCTATCTGAACGTGGACAGCTGAGTTTCCAATAGGAACGGGCAGAGTTTCTTCTTCCGTGTAGTTGTGCAACGTTTAAAGCCCGCAGAGATGCGAGCGAGCTCACACGCGGAGACTGCGGTTGGGAAAGAGGAAGGAGGTCCACCAGGGGCGCAGCCCCCCGGGCGTCCGCGAAGCCTGCCGGGGCCAAGGCTTGAGCTGCGGCTGAGGTCTGCACCGATCCAGGCCAAGGGAGCGGGGCCGCAGGGAATGGGACAGCGGCCCCCACCGCTCTCCAAGCCCCTGCTCGGTCCACCTGGAGCTGCGGAGTCCTCGAGGTCCGAGGCTTAGGTCCCCGAAAGAGGCGTAAACTGCCCCCGGGAGTCTCCGGCATCGCAGCTCCACCTGGTGGCCATCGGCGGGCACACCGGGCCCACCCAGGGGCCCAGAGGCTGTGTGGCTTCGGTGCTGGGCTCCAGCCCCAGGCTATGTGGGTTGTCTTTGAGAATTCCGCTTCTCCACGCCCTCCAGCCTCGCACAGGTATTGAGCTGCGAGCCAGAATCCAGACAGGTGTGTGAGTCACGACCTGCCTAGGTCTCAGGGTGCTCATCCATGAAGAGTAAGATCCTGTGGCAGGTTTACTGCAAAGCCCAGTCTAAAAAAAATGCCTCAGGTCTTAGGAAGGCTACGTCCTTGGTGACATCATCTGCCAGTAATTACCTCAGGTCCCAAGCTGCTGGAGCAGGTGACAGAGACCTTGAGACTTCTGCAAAGAAGCAAAGAGGCCTTCTTAGTTTCTAGTTTAACAGCGAGGCAGTGGCAGAACTAAATATTTGCCATGTCTAAATAGCTGGTTGTTTCTGGGTGTTGTATAATCTCAACACTCCAGAGACTGAGGCAGGGGGATCATACCAGGTTCCAGACCTTCCCAGCTACATAGAGAGACCCTATCTCTAAACACAAACCAGGGACTGGTTAAGCTCAGTGGTTAAGAGCACTGGTCTCTGGAGGACCCGGGTTCAATTCTCAGCACTCACACTGTGGCTCACAATCATCTCTGGGAATCCAAAGCTGCCTTCTGGCCTCTGCAGGCACCAGGCATACACGGGCACACAGACACACATTCAGGCAAACACTTAGACACATAAAATAATAATAAATCTCTAAAAATCCATAAAACCCGGCACAGGAGGCAAGGGAGGGGATAAAAGGATGAAGAGGGGGGCCTGGTGCACACGTTAACCCCAGCACAGGGCGGCGCAGACAGGTGGATCTCTGAGTTCCAGATCAGCGTGGTCTACATAGTGGGTCTCGGGCCAGTGAGAGCTACTTAACGCTCTCTGCCTCAAAAGGGGAGGGTAATGAAGGGGTAAGTATGGTCAAAATATATATTACATACATGTATGAACATGCCAAAGAATAATTTCCAGTTTAGATTTATGTGCACGAGTGTTCTGCCTACACACATGTCTGTGTACCATGTGCATACCTAGTTCCTGAGAATGTCGGAATGAAGCTTGCATCCTCTGAAAGAAAATTATGGATGGTTGTAGGCTGCCGTGTGGGTCCTGGGTATCAAACCTGGGTCCTCTGCAAGAGCAACAAGTGCTCTTAACCACTGAGTCATTTCCCCTGCCCCCAAATAAAATATTTAAAACAATAACAAAGTAATGAAAACGAAACAAACAAAAGGCTGGCTTCCATATCCATTGACCCAGGAGAAAACCAGGGCCTCACAGTGACCCTTGCTGACCCATTTCTGCCTATCCAGCTGTTCCTCATTTTGGTAGTCATTGCCGGGGTGAGGGGTGAGGGCAGTGAGGGGTGAGGGCAATGAGGGGTGAGGGGTGAGGGCGGTGAGGGCCGCAGTGATGGGTTGCACAGACCCCAGGGTTCCTTCCCAGGCCAGCCTCTGACTTCTCCACACCATGTGTTTTCATCTGTAATTTGGGACACTATTTCCCACCTGCTTAGGCCTTCGTGGAATTTGTGTGACTTCTTCCCCTCTGTTTTTGTTTTAACATTTTATTTATTTTTATTGTGCACGCACACGCATGTGCTCGTCCATGACATGATGGACATACGGACGTCAGAGGACAACTAGCAAGGGTCCGTCTCCTCCTCCTACCATGGAAGCCCTGGTGTCAGACTTTCTTCATCTGGCTTAGTAGCAGGGGCCTTTACCAGCTGAACCATCTCACCAGTCCAAGCTCATGAGATTTCTTAGGTGAAGTCCTTATCACAGAGGTTTGACTGTGTCGCTGATTAAATCCCTCTGGGCTCCTCAATCAGGATGTCTATAGTGGAGCTGAGGTGATGACAAATCTGCACCTCGGGAGATTTGGAAGAGATCTGCTCAGGGACCAAACTTTGGAAAGAAAGAACCCAGCACATGCTCCATCTTCCAACAGTGTTCATTGTCACCCCAACCAAATCCAAGTCTCCAAAGGGGACAGGAGGAGAGAGAGGGGGCTGCTCACCCAATCCGGTCACATGAAGACAGAACACTTTACCAGAGGCCCTGCTTGCCCTCATTCCATTTGTCCAGGTGCTGTGCTGAGCTGCCTTGACCACGGGAGTCAGGGCTGGAAACCCTCCTGAAATATACACACAGGTCCCCAGGCCTTCAGAGAAGTGAGTGGTTCTCTAGCGGCACAGGGCACAGTCTCTGCTGGAATTAATTTGAAGCAGCATCAAAAGACAGGGGAGCTACAGGGCGTGGGTAGGAGGAGTCCCTGACCCCAGAGCCTGGCTGAAGCCTCTGGTTGGCTGAGAAACCAGAACGCATACATGATCATGATCAGCTAAAAGTATTTGCTCTGATGGTTGCCACCGACACACAGATAATATCCTTCCATGTGTAGATATTTTATGTTAAAATATCGCTGAGCAAGTTTTAAGACCTGACTGTATATGAACTTAGGTAAGGCTTCATCTTTCTCCTAGACATTTTCTTTCTTTTTAAAAATAATGTATTTGTATTTTATGTACATTGGTGTTTTGCCTGCACGTATGTCTTGTGTGAGGGTGTTGGATCCCCTGGTACAGGAGTTATAGACAGCTGTGAGCTGCCATGTGGCTGCTAGGAATTGAACCCAGGTCCTCTGGAAGAGCAGTCAGTGCTCTGAACCCCCGAGACATCTCTCCAGCCCCAGACATTGAGTCTCCAGTGGTTCATTGACTTTGTTTAGAGGGGAAATACGCTACTGTGTGGCTTCCCTCTGATTTAGCCTTTTACTTTATCCGCTGCAAACCTGTCTGCTGCCCTCAGGATCCACCCTGTGGTCTCCTGTACACTTTTTAACAACTCTGGAGAGAACAGCTTCAAACCCCACCAGAAGGGTGTAGGTGGCTGTGAAGACCGTGAGTTGGGACCACTTCATGCTCCTGGTTGTGTCTTACCCTCTTCCCGGCACCTTCTTGCTCTTAACTGTCCTGCTTGACATCTGTGGTAAAGTGTCCCTTAATTGCAGCTGTGTTCCACACTGACTGGCCTTGAAATTCTTCCCTGTGTCCAAGCCAAGAATCCTGCGTTTCCCCTGTGTGGCTGTAGCTGCAGGCAATGTGTGGTGGGAGTGAGGGGCCTCGGAGGGGAGGGCTGAAGGCCCGTGTCCCACTCCCACTCCCACGCTAGCCCTGCCTGCGTGTCCCCCTACCCTACCCCGTCTCCTTGCCAGGCTCCATCTTCAGGGGCATGGGAAGTTAAAGCTCTTGGTGAGCCTTTCTGCCTCCTTGGGTGGTGCGAAAGGCTGACAAGGGAAGTGTTTGAACCTGGCTGGGCTCAGGAGCTCCTGAGGGGTGTAGATGGAGGAGGAGGTGCCAGCCTGGGTTATCAGAGGGGACCAGTCAGAGCTCACCTGGAGAGGCAAGACGCCACACCCTGTCGGAGTTTCTTTTTATATCTGTGTGTGTCTATGTGTGTGTGTGTGTGCAAAAATACATTTAAAAAGTGTAAAGAGGGGCCACATGTGGTACAAGAGCGATAAAGGCCATCTCCTCTACATAGAAATCCAATGCCAGCTAGAGCTACCCTGCCTCATTCTTTTTTTACGTCTAAGGGGGGAGGCTGAGGACTAGAGTGCTTACCCAGCATGCACGGAGCCCTGGGTTTATGATTTACATGGGTAAAGTGATCGTGGCGGCTCATAACTGCAATCTCAGCTCTTAGGAGGTGGAGGCAGAAGGATCGGAAGTTCAAGATTACCCCTGGGCTGGGACAGGAGTCAGGTGGCAGGGGCATGTGCGTACAAGCACGTACACGGTTAGAACACAGCAGCTCTGACAGAAGGTACTGGGGACACGCCTTGCCTGCCTTCTGCTCTTGGTAGCTCTGTCATTTCTGGCCACAGCCCTGACCAAGCCTGGCTGAGGCTTCTGTGCCCCCTTTCGTTCTTTGGTCCTCAGTCTGAGAAGCCAGGATCCAGGCTCTACCCACGGCTTCCCTTTTCTGCTGCCCCCACTATGAGGCGAGCCTGGCTGGGAAACACTCAAGAGGTCCAGGGCCTCTCTGCTTCTGCCCCAGTCTCTGGGATCCTCCAGGTCTCTTGCAGAACCCACAAGGTGGGTTAATTTGTGAAAACCCTGCAGTTTGGGGATCAGTTTATCAGGGTGTTTCAGCTGCAAATGACAAAATAGTGGGACATGATGAAGATGAGGGGTGATTTGCACAGGAACCGCAGGTCAGAGGGAGGGGGGTCTGGGATGGGTGCGGTGTTCTGAGGGCCCAGGTTTGTCCACTGCTTTTCTGGACTTCCTCCAAAGCTGTGCTGCTTTCCTTTTGGAAACAATATGCCTGCTGTGGCACCAAGCTCCCCCTGAAGCAAGAAGAAAGGCGACAGAGCCTTACCAGAAGCTTCGAACAGTCTCCCCACCAATATCTGTAACCACAGCTAGGTCACAACACCAACCTTGGAGCAATTATGAGACGGGGATGGGACCCACCAGTCAGTATGCACAGGGTAAGTGTGTGAATGAATGAAAAGTTAGGGATCTGTTAGCAAGAGAAGAAAAGGGGGCCACTGGCAGGTGGGTCACCCACAGTCCTACTTGGTCACAAATGCCTTCAGAACAAGCAAGCCAGTGTGCATGGCAATAACCAGGGAAGGAGTTTCCTGAAAGGAAGGAGCAGGGTGAGACTGGGAGAAACTGCAGGAAAGAGACAGGAAGTTCAATAAACACCTTGTAGCCAGGCTTAGCGTCCTCATCCGGAAGAATGCTCGTGCCTCTGGACATTGCTCAGTACTTCCACAATCAAAGTCCGGCACGAACGCGGTCCTTGTCCATTCTAGGGCTCGGAACTGGGTCAGACTGAAGGAGGACCTGGCCTTGCTGACCTGCAATGAGCCATCCACTAATGTCTCACATAATGGGAGTGGCCTGGTTAACCTGCAATGGGCCGCCCACTAATGTCGCACAGAATGGGAGCTTCCCCTCCAACAGGAAGCAGTGGTCGGTTGCTGTAGACAGATAAGCCAAGCAGCTGGGCTCATCTGCAGGACTTGGGAAGCCTGAGCTGATTCAGGACCTGATGGTATTATGAGCCTGTCCTCACAGCCGTCCAGAGGCTAAGGCAGGAGGATCACAAGTCCGGCAACAAGTCGTGTACCAGATCTGGATAACTCAGTGAAACCGTGGCTCAAAAAGGAAAGGTCTGAGACCATAGGTCCACGGCAGGCAGCTTATCCAGCACAGGCAAAGCACTACATTCAATTCCCGGTACTGCCAACAGTAAAAAAAAGGCCCGAGAAATGGCCCAGAGATCAAGGCACTTGTAGTCCTGATGATCCATGTTCAGTCCTGGGACCTACGTGGTGGGAAGAGAGAAACAACTCCTGAAGTTGATCTCAGACATCCAAAGGCACCCCCTCACCCTGTCCCCTGCTAAATAAATAAGTAAAGAATAAATCTAATATTTTTTAGGGCTGGAGAGATGACACAGAGGTTAAGAGTACTGGCTGCTCTTCCAGAGGACCTGGGTTCAATTCCCAGCACCAACATGGCAGCTCACAACTGTAACTACAGCTCCAGGGGATCTGACACTCTCACGTGGACAATCAAGCAGACAAAACATCAATGCACATAAAACAAAAAATCTTAACTTTTAATTAAAAAAAAATTTTTTTTTTTAGAGGAGAGAGCCTGTGGAGTGTGCAGCATTGCTTGGGAAGACGGCAATCAAGTTTATCTGTAATCACGATTAATTACCGGGTGACAAAAGCTAAAAGCAATGACTGTGTGTTTCCTGTCACTTTGCCGTGGAGTCTCAATGAGCACGGCAGAGAATGTGGGAATGCAAGCATCTCATTTGCCACTGTGGTTGGCTGCCTACAGCTTCCAGAAAATTTGAGTATCTTTTAAAAAACAAAAGTAAATCAAATGAGAAGACACAGGCGGAAGCATTGCCTGGGGAGGCTGTGCCGAAGTGAGGGGCTTCCAAACCTCCCTGGTGTGGGTGCAGTTCCGGGGAGGTGGACTCTGGAGTCCGAGGAGGACTGTGGGAAATGTCTTCCTGGGAAACTGCTACTGCCCTCCTGGGTACATGGGTGGCCCTGCCCATTCTGGACAGCCCTCAAAGGGAGCCTGGAAGAGAAAGTTTTCAGTTGGCCTTTTCCCTTCTCATGCCTTTGCAGGGCTGTCAGTGTAGCGTCCGTGCTCCTAGTGTGCTACGGTCCTGTAGTGCCTGTACTACGTGTACTACGATACTACACCTGCGTTTACGAGACTGGCAAGGGCCTGGAGATTTAAACACACGAAGAGACAGACATGGGTCATCCTTGAACTCCCCAAGAATGTCCCCTTTATTATGTTCGGCGACAGTTTATATAGTGCTCTGGCCATGCCCCAGCTCTCGGGATCTTTCAGCTGCAGATCATCAGAACCCACTCCCCTGCCAACAGGGTCTCGTGCTCAGAGCAGCTGCAGGCTGCTCAGAGAAGAAGAAAATAAGTTGTTTACAGGAGATTCAGGGTCTGGTGGTCTGCAGTCCCAAAAATGTCAGAACCTCTAAAACCTGTATATGGTGCTGGGGTGACCACAGTAATGGGAGTCAAGGCAAGGAATGATTGTCTTATTATCACCTGCTTGATAGTGCCCTCAGGGAGGGACTGGGATTTCAAGCCATAGCCTGGAAGCTGTGGTCCAGAGTGATGCCGAGGAAGTGGGCAGGGCCTTATGTCATGATTAATCTTGGTGGTCAATTTGATTGGACCGAGGGACATCTAGATTAGTAAAGTACACTTCCAGATGTGTCCGCAAGAGCATCTCCAGTGGTTAGGATGGAGTCAAACTTGAGACCATTGGACAGTGGTGAGCTACAGAAGTGCCTGGTTAGAGAAAACAGATCAGTGGGAAAGCATCCCCGGGTGGGGGGGGGCGGTGTCTTGCCCTGGAATCTTCTGACACCACAGCTTTTGTGGCCTCTGGTGTGAGCTATTCTGTTCTGTCATGCCTGCTCCGCTGTGAAGGCTTGAGGCCTGTGGAAGCATGAGAGAACATATCCTAAGTAGCTGGTTACAGCATTGGGAGTTAATCCATATGCTCATGGAACTCCGACGTTGAGTGTGTCGGTACTGTGTGTCATCATGAATGGGTGTGTCTTTGTCTCTCTTCCTGCTGCTGTGACAGAATGTCCTGCAAAGGGAACTTAAGAGAGAAAGCAGCTATTCTGACTCAGATCGAAGTTGCAGTCCATCGGTGGGGAAGTCACAGCAGTGGGGACTTGAGACAGCTGGCTACATTGCATCAACAGTCAAGAGGAGCTTCAGTGCCAGGCAAGATAGGTGCTGTGCCAGCCACTAGCTGAGAAAATGTATCAACGCTATCTCTCAGCCTTGCCTGGCAAGATGTGACCACTGACACATAGTAGCTTGAAGATTATAGATGCATGCTGGGAGCGCAGCTATCCTTATACCCACAGATCTCCTGGGAACCTGGGACTGCTAAGCACACAGAATTGTCTTTTCAATAGCAAAGATGTAAAACCTACTTTCTTTTTTTATTTAAAATTTTTTTTCTTGTGCTATACATTTTTCTCCACTCCCCTCCCTTCCGCCCCTCTTCCTTTCTACCCTTTCCTGTGATCTCTACATTTCCAATTTACTCAGGAGAGCTTATCTTTTTCTTCTTCCATGTAGATCCGTGTCCGTCTCTTTTAGGGTCCTCTTTGTTGTCTAGGTTCTCTGGGATTCTGAATTGTAGTCTGGTTTTTCTTTGTTTTATGTCTAAAAGCCACTTATGAGTGAGTACATTTGTCTTTCTGGGTCTGGGTTACCTCACTCAATATTTTTTTTT
>NC_022013.1:77225625-77231366 GCF_000317375.1 Microtus ochrogaster
AAGGATGCTGAGCATTTTCTTAAGTGTCTTTCAGCCATTTTAGATTCCTCTGTTGAGAGTTCTCTGTTTAGATCTGTACTCCTTTTTTTTTATTGGATTATGTGATATTTTGGTGTCCAATTTCTTGAGTTCTTTGTATATTTGGAGATCAGACCTCTGATGTGGGGTTGGTGAAGATCTTTTCCCTTCTGTAGGCTGTTGTTTGTCTTGTTGACCATGTTCTTTGCTTTATAGAAGCTTCTCAGTTTCAGGAGGTCCCATTTATTAATTGTTGCTCTCAGTGTCTGAGTTACTGGAAAACCTGTTCTTTCAACCAGTAATCTGGGAGGTGATTATTGGCCTGGTGGTATTCAATATCTGTGGAGTCAGGCCATAGCAAGCTTCCATAACCAGGACTGGAGGTGGCTATTAATCTAAATGACCCTTGCATTGTCTGCATAGCCAGGGGCTCCTCCACGCTCCCACAACCAGGACCAGGGATACCTAATAGCTCAAATGACCTCTACGCTATATATCTGTATGACAGAGACCATGCCAGATCCTTCCTTAGTTAATGCAGGCAGCTTATCTCCAGAACCTGAGCGGAGTAGCTGAATGTTGTCATGGAAACAGGATCTCAATGAAAAGCTCCTGTTTCTACAGAAGCAGTAACTCTGGGTGGGGGATACTCGGCTCTGAGGTGAATGGTTCTTGACAGGCCTTGGAGCTGACTCCTAATTCAGAGAAAAGAGAGAAGGCGGGAGGGAGGCGTGGTGACTTGGTATTTTTACTTCCTCTGCTGTTGGGTGGTTTGGAGCCCAACAGGGAAGCTACACTCTGCACCTTCCTCCAGTAACTTCCAACCACACCCCTCACCCCTAGCTGAAGGCTACTCTATTTTTATATTTCTCTTGGGAAGTAGATTCTAAAATTTCCCGAAGACTTCCTGGCAGAAGAGCCTGATTTCCAGTAAATCCAAGGTCATGCTGATTTTCATCTAGTTTGCATAAATTAGCATGCCCCAGTTTTGGCCTCTGTGTCTAAGGAAGTCAAGGAATCAGTGTAGATGGGCTCCAGATTTTGTGCCTCTTGGAAGTGGCAGAGGAAGGTAGCCATGGTCTTCCCATGTCAACAAGAGCTTTCATTATCAGTGAACCAATCCTCTTCCTGGATCCTCTCGGAAGGCAGCCAGAGGGGATTTAAAGCTTTAGTCTTGACCTGGAGGAGCCTAGGAGAAGGATCAGGGTCACGTGATGGACATAGAAGTTGAGTTTTAGTGAGACAGGAGTTGGACTAAAGGGCGATCTTCAGATTTGAGCAGATGATTGGAGGGAGCAAGGGAAGAGAAAACTGGAATAGAGTCAGAGGAAGAGAGGGAAAGCTGGGGCAGGAGTGGAGGCCCATGTGGAAGGAGGAAGAAAGGCAGCTCACAGGGAGAGGAAGGGAAAGAGAGAAACGCTGGAGGGCTATGGAGGAACAGAGCTGGTGGGCAAGTGCGGCGTGGCGCTTGACAGGGAGGAGGTGAGATTTTTTTAAGGAGTTCAGGATTAAAGTGAGAGGGTCTGGTCTGCCCATTTCCCAAGAGCCCTTCCTATGTTCTTTTGCTGAGCAGGCGTTAGACTCTGTTCTAGTGATGACTGAGGAGGACTAGGTGATGTCCTAGTGATGCCATTTCAGCTCTGCATGGCTGCCTGTAGCATCCCCGCCCCCTCGCTCTCTGACTCTCTCTACTGGGATGGTTCCACTCCCTTTGTGTAGCGGCTCTAAGCGGGTTTCTCATGACTCTGGCATCCCCACCATCTTGAGGTCTCCATCGCAATCCTACATTCACCATCTGTCCTCAGGACCTCCTGCCCTCTTGGGGTTTCTTGCAGAGACTTCCCTGCTACAGTTCCTGGTCTTGGAGTCTCTCTAAAACCATAGTCCATGTCCCTGCTGCCCCCTCGTGTGTGTGTGTGTGTGTGTGTCCAAGATCAGTACCAAGTGAGCAGCACTGACCCTGGTACCAGCTTCTGTGTTAGTTACTTCACTGTTGCCGGGAGAACACAGCATGACCAATGTGAGTTGTTACACTGTACTACTTACAATAGTGAGTTCCGGTTACACTGGAACTGTAAGCCCAAGTCGGCTCCAGAGGTCTTTTTTATTCCCTCTGCTTTCTTATCACGGCCATAGAAAAGTAAGGAATCCACCAGTTAACCAATGGCTGTGGCTGTTCTGTGCAGCTTCCTCCTCTCTGGCTCTGCTTGGTACTGAGTTACAAGGAGGTGAGGAAACGCGCTGAGCGACTTTTTAGCAGTTCCTTCTCCCCTGCTTGACTCAGACACCCAGGCAGCGGTCTAACTCCTGCCTCCACTCCACCCTGCTGGCTCTTTCCCTTAAGATCCAACTGCTTGAGCCGGGTGTGCTGACCTATGCCTTTACTCCTAGACTCCAGAGGCACAGGCAAGTGGATCTCAGTGAGTTCCAGGACTGCCAGGTCTACCTAACGACACTCTGTTTCAAAAACAAGTCAGTAGCCAGATGTGGTGGTGCACACCTTTAGTCCCAAAGTTTAAGAGGCAGAGGCAGGCAGATCTCTGAGTTCAAGTCTAGCCTGGTCTACAGAGCAAGTTCTAGGACAGCCTGGGCTACACAGAGAAACCCTCTCTAAAAGATCCAACTGCTCAATGCTCTGAGACATTAGGTGTCCCAACTTGGGTTCCCGTTGAAGGTTCTAGCTTCATCCTGTTTAGAAGAGTTATCACAAGAAACGGGACTTTATTCTAACGGGTGTTGTCCTGGGCTCAGCCATACAATCAGGCCTGGTCAACTCTATCATCCTGGAGTTACCCTCAGGGAGACATCATCAGCCAAATGCAGCATTCTTAGATACTTGAAGGTTTCAAGACTTATGGCTTATGGGGTGCTACTTGATGTTAAAGATGGAAGTCCTTGGACTTAAGGCTCAGGAGTGAGATAGCTGAACCAGGTTAGGGTTAGGGATGTTTGAACTGTTCCTCGCTTGCACCACCCATAATCCTCCATCTGTCTCTGTAGTCTGGGGCTGGGACAGGTTCCAAGAAGCTAAGGATCCTATAATGGTAAGGTAGCAGATGCAAAACAGAAACCAGTGGCTTTGGTTCCAGGCAGTCAAAACAGAAAGGAAGCTGGGGACCTTCTTGGAGATCCAGCATCTCTGTGCTTTTCTGTGCTTGCCGGAACTCCAAAGCTTACTAAAGGAGAGCCTCGGGGAAAGTCCCCCTGCAGCTTCCTCCTGTGTGAAGCACTTCGGGCTTAGTCAAGACCTTTCCAGGACTGAGGTGCTGTGGTCCTGGTGTGCTATTAATTTCTCAACTTCCTAAGAACCAGAGTTTGAAGATATGGAAGGGGTGGGTGGAGAGGGGGTTGGGGGATGGTGAGAAGGTGGGGAGAAAAGTAAGAAAAGTGAAAAGATAGACAAGTTAAAGAGAGGGGACGTTCAAGACAACCCCCATAATTACCCCAGGGCCCTTCAGCTTCATCCAGGCCAGAGCTGCTGTGTCATCGAGAGGATTGGTACGGATTGAGGCAAATGGTATTTTCTGAAGTGACTATCATATGGCCATCCAGAGTGCTCTCTTCCTGTGTCGTCTGTCCATTTCTGTACAAAGAGTAGTACAGTCGGTCTCTCCCCATAAGTCAGCGTGCAGGTCATGTCTGTCGAGAGGCCAGGCTCTCCGTGCAATGGTTTTCACACGCTTATGAATGGCATAGCCCACAAAATGTGCCGAGAGTTGTTCCTAGGGACTAAAGCTTGGTCAGTGTTGCGACCTTTTCTGGGGAACTGTGCCCAGACATCCACTCACTCCAGATGGGGCACTGAAGACAGGGAAGTTAGTTCACCCAAGCCCAGCTCAGAGAACAAGTGAGCTTATTGGGGCGGCTTACAGGAGAGCAAGCAACTTAAAGCAGCTACATCTCTAAACAGCCCACTCCAGCTTGGAAAACAGCGCTAAGGGCTGGGCACAGCTGTGTCCCTGGAGCTCCCTGCACGACTTGCAGGCAGCTGGTGTGGTCTGAGAGTCTCCAGTTCCCAGCTCAGGTTTCCGCATAACCCTGCTTAGGGGCCTTCCGAAATAGCGAGGTTCTTCAAGTAATTCTTGAGCCTTTGAGTTTTGTTTACTTCCTGAGAATTTCTTTCCTTCCTTCTCTTCTTCCTCCCTCCCTCCCTTCTATCTTTCCTTTCTTTTTTCCCCATTTATTGACTTAGGGGAGGAGGCATGCCCTAGCAGTGTGGAGGTCAGAGGGACATCCTGTGGGAGTCAGTTCTCTCCTTCCACCTCATGGGTTCTGGGGATTGAGCTCAGGTCGTCAGGCTTGGCTGTAAGTGTCCTCCACTGAGCATCTCACTGCCTGACTTCCTAAGTCTTGATGAGCCTTTCTCCAGGACAGAGTGTTTCAGAAGTAGTCACGCATACTCACACACAGGCACACCGCTTCTCGGCAACCTTGAAACAGGTTCTCAGGGAAGTCACGTTAACCACTGTCTGGGAGGCCACACACAAGCCTTCCTGTCAATAACCCTATCTGAGCCCCTTTGTAGCTGTTTTCCTCGAGGCCCCGGATGTGAGTGAAGGTCTCCTGGACTCCTCAGACATGGAATTTCTGGCCTGCTGACTGTCGATCATGGCGGAGTCACGGTGGGAGCTGAGTGTGGGCTCTGGTGTCAGCCCCCGTGGCATTTAATCCTGGCTCCTGCACTGGTGGTCTCTGGGTAAGCTCAAACTTCACAGAATCTCCATCTCCTCATCTGTCAGATGGGAATGCTACTGCCTACTTCTCAGGACTGTGGAGTAGGAAGTAAGCAGTGTTCTCCACAGTCCTTAGAGCAGGGCCAGGCAGAGGGAGCACGCAGGACTGTTACTGGGAGCCTCCTTGCTGCTCGCCACATGGTCTAGCTGCTCCCCACCCCAATTCCTGGTGTGGAAAAACCCGGGACACACAGATAATTGCTGTTTTAAGTCACAAAATTTGGGAGTAGGTTTTTTTTTCTTTTTTGGTTTGCATTTTTGTTTTGTAAAACAAAAGATGCTGGATATGTGGCAGGAGAAGTTTGGTTTTTTAAAGCCCTCTTGTCTCAATTAGTAACAAAAACAACTTTAGTTGTCCATGATCCTTCTAGGCAGATTGGTGCTAAGCAGGTTGGTCTTTAGTCTCAGCAGTTCAAGGCTAGCATGTTCTACCAAGCAAGATCCAGGTCAGCCACAGCTACACAGAGAAACCCTGCCTCAAAAAAATAAATAAAAGTGCATAATATTTCCAAATTAATTTGGAAGTCACCTTTTTTTCTGTTATATTTTTAAGACAGGGTTTCGTGTAATCCTGGTGGACCTGGAACTTACTTTACACCCTGCTGATCCTGAACTTAACATCGATCCATCTGCTTCAGTCGCCTGAGTACTAAGGTCAGGTACGGGAGCTGCTCCACCCAGATGAAGCCAACTTTTCTAAAAGAAAAGTGACTGATTTTTAATTTTTATGTATAT
Source organism: Microtus ochrogaster (assembly GCF_000317375.1). NCBI lineage: Eukaryota > Metazoa > Chordata > Mammalia > Rodentia > Cricetidae > Microtus > Microtus ochrogaster. The sequence goes on from NC_022013.1 coordinate 77,231,112, forward strand.
GGGTGCTTTTCCTGAATGTGACACACTTTCTGCAGAGGGTCCTCTGGAACTGAGGTAACACATGGTTATGAGCTGCCATGCAGGTGCTGGCAATCAAAGCTAGGGTTTGCCAAAAGAGCAGCCCATGCTCTGCAGTCCTGAGCCCCATCTTCGGCCCTAGAAGCCAACTTTTAATTTTGCCTGCTAAGGAATTACAACAAAACCACCCTCTTCTATAGGTTATAGGAATTACAACAAAACCACCCTCTTCTATAG
>NC_022013.1:77231466-77261350 GCF_000317375.1 Microtus ochrogaster
TACAACAAAACCACCCTCTTCTATAGGTTATAGGAATTACAACAAAACCACCCTCTTCTATAGTTTATAGGAATTACAACAAAACCACCCTCTTCCATAGGTCAAGGTGTTGTGCACGTAAGCAATGCATGCCACGCGTGACACCAGTTCAGTTCTCAGGACCCAAGCTGGGCAACTCGCAACCACTTTTTAACTCTAGTTCCAGGGCATCTCCTGTGCTGTGACCTTCACAGTCATCTGCATGCTTGCGGTGCATATAAACTCAGATAGGTGTGCCCTCCATGCTCTCACACATACATGCACACACACAAACTCACACACGTATGTGTGTGCACATGCGCACATGCATACACAAGCTCACACTCATGCGTGTGTGCACACACATCCCTTTAGTTTTATGAGGCTGAGTATATAACTTAGTTGACTATCATGTGCAAAACCCTGGGTCCGACACAGCACACATAAACCAGTCATGGTGGCACATGCCTGTGACACACACTTGTGGCACACACCTGTGACCCCAGGGCTCAGGAGGTGTTTGTTTCTTCCTGAACCATTGTTAACAACAATTGTTCGTGATCCGGGGCTGTGGTGTCAGTAGGAGAAAGAGTGGGGTGACATGACCATCATTTTGCGTCTGTATGTCTGTCTGTCCCCAGAGGTGGTTTTGTAGAGTATGCTGGGGAATGACCTTACACACGTCAGACAAGTGGTCTAGTCAATCCTCTTGTTTGTATTAGTGTGTGTATCTCTGTGTGTGTATGTATCTGTGTATACATATGTGTATCTCTCTGTGTGTATGTATCTGGGTATATATATGTGTATCTCTGTGTGTATTTGTGTGTGTATGTATCTATGTGTCTCTATGTCTGAGTGTGTGTTTGGCCATTTTCATGGTTCCCATCTTGCTTATAATTGGTGTTCAGTAACCATTTCTCAAATGACTCCCAGGCTGCAGAGGGAACACCACACTAACCCCCCCCCGCCACACACACACACCTATGTTTTGTTGAGTTAGATCTCTTAAGAGAAACATCAGGGGGCAAGAGCCCTGCGACTGCCTGGAAAGACATCCTCTTTGCCAGCTTCCCTGGGGTCACCTCGGCTGCCACCCTTGATGGATAGGCTCAGTTATCAGTGAATCAGCATTAGGCAAAATGTGGTGTGGCGGCTCAGAAGCATCCACCCTGGCTCCCCTAGGAAAAGCACCAAGGGACAGTAATAGCATGTGGCCACAAGGGGCTCTCTTGAGCAACTCCACACTCCTAGGGGTTGGAGGAATATAGATTCCAAAGCCCTCCCCCCACCCTCACGCGTGCCACACTCCTTATAACACCTGCATGGGTTGTTGTTGTTGCTGTTTACCTCTAAGCTCTAAGCTGTTTTACACACTAACACGCATCTTCACTTCTTGCAGCCCTTTCCACAGACAGACAGACAGACCCCCTAAGGGAGGAAACACCCATTTTTTTCACTCTGCAGACTTTAGACGATTGCAGTGGAGTTCCAAACTGTGGCTTCCTGTCTTCTGAGACAGACAGACGACTGTCCTTCTTCATGTCTTCTCTGTCTCCTGACTCTGTCCCTCTCTTCCCATAGCTGCCTAGGTTGTGGGCTCCTCATTTCCAGCCAGGCTTCCTAGAGGATCCCAGGCCTCCAGATAGCCCCATGCTCCTCAGCTCTCTACCCTGGAGCCAGCGGGAGCTTACTCTCATCAGACACTGCCCTTCAAGTGATTCCCAAAGGCCTGTCCCAGACCCATGCTGACTTCAAGAACCCTCCTACAACAGATGCTGTCCCCCAAAGACCCATCTGTCAGGTAAGCTGCGACACCTTCCTGGGTTGGAAAAGCGTCACACTGCGTTGGCCCTCGGCACCTAGAAGGAGTTCTCTAAGAAGATGTTCTCAGTGCCCGCTTGCCCACGTGCCAGTGGAGGGTGGGAGGGTGGAAGAGAGCCTGACCGCCAGGGAGCGTTTTAACTGAGTGCTGTGTGAATGCTGTAGTGAGTTTGTTGTTGTTGTTGTGTTGTTGTTGTTTTGTTTTGTTGGTCTGGAAGACTCACACTCACCCGTGCAGAAATCCTCAAATTAAAGAGAGGTGGTGCAATCTTTGTAACCCCCCCCCCCTTTCCATCAAAGGGCAGCTGCTGAGGAGTAAACCATTAATTTGGCTCCAGCAGGAGGGGGAGGGAAAGCCCTCCCCCAGTCTCCTGGCACTCTGGGTTAATGATTCTGGGGTTGTTTTCCTCACAGCCAAGGTCCTATCTAATCAGCTGCTGCTCCCTCCTTTCTTAAGAATAACTTGACTCACTCTGGCAGGGCCTCATGCTGGGGTCAAGAGCCTTGTTTGGCAGCAGGAAATGGTTGGTGTGGGCAGGTCTTGAGCTAGCTTCCTTTCTATGCAGCAAGCCCTTAGCGCCCAGGCCCACCCATTCTCTCTCTCTCTCTCTCTCTCTCTCTCTCTCTCTCTCTCTCTCTCTCTCTCTCCACTTAAAGCCGAAGTCAGCTGGCCTCAAAGGCAGCTCTAAGGCCCACAGCCTCCCCAACATGGACTTCGAGAATTTGATTCTTGATTCTTGGAGTTGTAGAAAGTTTTGAAGATTGGATATGGAGAAAATAATTCTGCTTAGCCTTTCAAGAGTTTAATTAGTGACTGGGGAGATGGGAAAGGAGGTCTGGAATTCCAGGAGGGAGGTCTGTGTAGAGCGACAGAGAAGGCAGGGACAGCCGAAGGGGTGGTCTTGACCCTCTTTAGATAAGGTTAGCTAGTGGCTAGGGGTCTACTGTAGTTCAAAAACCAACTCAAAGTTCCCAGCTATACGTAGTCTTCCCAGCCCCCAGTCTCCTTCTCCTCCTCTTAATCAACAGTGCTCATGCCTTTAGAGTTTCCTGTCAGGGTCTGGTAGCCAGCCCAGGCTGAACCTACTCTCTCTTGTTCTTCAAACAGGACTCTGCAGGAGGAAGTAAGCTGGGGTAGTGAGCTGGGGTGACCCTGTCCTGCAAAGGTCCCGACATACTGGATGATGAGGTTACCATCTCTCTCAGACTTCTTTTCCTAATAACCATTCGTGGCTTCTCGATTCTTAAGATTGCTACATAAGGAAAAAGACTCAAGATATGTTTCAGGAAATATTATTACAATGCAGACATTTGAGACGCTAAAATTAGAAGAACAATCACCAGTGTGCTCTTTCCTTAAATACAGCCACCAGATGTGATGGCATGGGTTTGATTCCCTGGGACCCACGTGGTAGAAAGAGAAAACCAATCTCTAAAAGTTGCCTTCTGACCACCACGTGCTGACTCACACACACACACACACACACACACACACACACACACAACTAACAGAAGCCCCCGCGTATAGGCATGTGTGTTTCTCTCAGGTAGACAGATATGTGCAGAACGGCTAAGTTCAGACAGTCTTAACCAGTGCCAATGCTCTTCCCTCATCCCTGACTAGATCCAGGACCCTTATCACTAGACAAGAACACAGCCATAGCCGTGGGGCACCCACTTCAAGGAGACGGGGGAGTCCTCATCTGGGGGCAGCCAGGAGTCTTGCGATGACATCACAGAATTCACTATGAGGTCACTCCTGAAGTTCTGGGTATGGAAGTTCAGAGAACCCTGCTCAGAGTGAATGGTTCTTTATTCAAACTGCAATAAGGGAGCTGGAATCAATTCTAGGGGTTCACCCTGGGCCCCGGGACCCTTTGCAGCTTGGGGCTTTGAGTTGTACTTTAAGAAGCCTCAAAGATCACTGTTTCCATGACCTCGGATGTCACAGAACCAGTGATGTCCAGGGCCTGACCACTCTCTGTCTCCATGATGGCCTCCACGTTGGTGGTCTCCAGAGTCTTGGCCACGATGTTCACATCCTGCTCACGCTGTGATGCCAGGCCTTTTGTGGCCAGGTTGGCTCTGATGTTCCTCAGGAACAAGCTGATTCTTCCAAGCCTCTTGCTGGTAGACACAGAGCTGGCGCTGGAGAGGGTCCTGCCTGATTTGTGGGAGCTCTGGGACTCCTTCGTGATGGGGACATGGCTGACCCCTTTGTGCGACCTGTTTCGCTTGCTTCCCCTGAGGGTGTCTTTTTCCTTCTTCTCATCGCGAGCGGATCTGCTGCTGGCTGATTTCCGAACCCCCTTGTCTCCTGCTGTCTTGTGGTGACCTTCTCCTGTCCTGTGGTGGTGGGAGCTCCTGCTGCCAGCCCTGTCCTTTGCTCTCCGCTCCCGTCTTTCTCTCCTTTCCTTATTGGCTTCAGTGTTGTCCTCAGGGGCTTTCGGCTGTGCAGTCTGTTCAGTTTTTTGGCTTTCTCTTGGCAAGGTCGAGGCAAGAGCTGCTGTGTCTGAATCAGATGCTGTCTCTCCAACAGACTTGCTAGTAGGTTCTATTCCTGCAATTGCCATAGCCATGTTCTCTTTTTGGGAGATGCTGGTGGAGGCACTGGAAATATACTCCAAGGATCTGCTGGCCGTCCCTGCCAAGGCAACCTTCATGCTTTCTGGGGACATCTTGCCAGAGCTTGTGATGGACAAATGGCTTTGGCTTCCCCTTGCCCCCATGATAGCACCCCCTGCTATGGCCGCGTTTATCTGCCCAGAGTCTACAGACCTGGTTGCTGCCAAGCTCAAAGCGCCTGCTAGGCCACCCGCTGCGGCTGCTGCTGCCCCTGTAGCTGACTCTTTGGCAAGGTCTTTTGATTTTGTTTCGGGGATGGATACACCCTGCACAGTAGTGGGTTTGCGAGAGTTGTGATGGAGTCCCTCGCCACCAGCAAAAGCAGCCGAGCTGACCCCAGTCACATCTGTGACCATAGGGAGGCTTCTGATGCTGACCTGGTCTGGGTCTCCTTTTCCTTGGCACTGTGCCACTGCTGCATTTGGCTTGTCTTCCTCATCCAGCAGAGGTATGCACACCATGTCCTCTGCTGGGATGGCGTAAGTGCTGCTGTTACTTTCCACAGGTGGTCTCAGGAGGTAGATCAATTTTTCCCAATAGGTAAAGAGGTCGTCCTGTCCCTCAAGAGGGGGGCACAACTGCAGGTAGCAAGAACGGCCAGTGGCAAACTTGAGGCGTAGCTGTTGTTTCTCTCGGTTGTGAACAGAGAGCCTTACGAACCTCAAAGGAAGGAGCCTGGTTAGCTCCAAGGCCTTCGCAGCCTTGCGATTTTTGCCCTTGATGGTTTGGCCACGTCCAGGAAAGTCTTCACAGCCCGGGGCTGGTCGGGCCAGTAGCATGACATCAGGGAGTGGAAGGATGGGGCTGGTACACGCGATGCCCACGGTCACCATTCGGACACGGTTGTGCACGTCAATCACTTCTCCCCGTTTGGTGATCTGGATGAAGTCACTCTCGAATATCGGCGCGTACTTGAATATATCATACTCTCCTTTGTACAGCTGCCGTTGTAGTTTTCCCATGGCAGTGTTGAACATGCTGACGCCAGAGCCGCTCTGGGCTGTGTAATATGGTAACAAAGACTCAGGCTTAGTGGTCATTTTGTGTCAAGAAAGGTTGCGCTGACAAGGTGGATTCCTGCATCTGTCTTGGTCTCCGCAGATGAGGGAGCAACGATGCTCCTGGGTCACAGAGCTGGCACCTACAGCAGATCTCTCAACCCCACCCCACAAGCCCCCAGTTTACCTCAGAGCCTCCCAGAGGCCTGGGCTGGGGGTGGGAGCACAGATGATTGACGAGGGGTGGGCTGTTGGGTGCCTGGACCCCAAGCCCAATCTCTCCAAAGAGGTAGAGATGCAGGGTAGATTCCAGGGAGGTCTTCTTCTGGGTCTAAAAACCCCCCCAACCTCCGCCGGTGATTGTTTTGAAAGCCCCCTGAACATCTACCTACTGCAGCCCTAGTGGGAGAAGTGACCACTAGTGCCTGCAGCCCTGCACAGCCATACTTAGCCCCGCTCCCTTTGTGACCTGTCGCTGCCACATCCCCCTTTGTCCCACCCTCCAGCTGCCCCACAAGAGGACAGGGCTTCAGGTGGAGGCCAAAATGGAAAGGTTTCAACATGGAAGAATTGTATAGGAGGACTTCCTTCAAACTGGAAAAATTCAAAGCCTATGGGAATGCAAGGGACAGGTAGATTGGCAACTTTGGAGCTTCTGGTGTCGTTTCGTTGGATAACCTGGAATACTGGTCTTGATCCTTCCAAGAAACCTCACTACATGTTGCTGGTGATAATCTCTCATGGCAGCTCTGGCCTTTACTAATTAAGATAAAATTAATGCTTACGCACACTGTCCTACATATGATATTTCACATGTTACTGGAAGACCCGCCGGCGTGTAACCAATGTGGAACACTATTGTTACTATTCTCATTTCACAGGGTAAGAGACTGAGCGTGACTTACCTGCTCCCACAACCTATGCTGTTGGAATCCAGGTCTCACTAATTCTAAAACCTTTGCTTTAAACTGCAAACTTTGCCTCTTTAGGGAAACTTGGGCCACTCAAATGTCTCCAAACTGATCTGTTTTTACTACATCATGGGAAGTTGTACAATGTGTGTGTGTGTGAGAGACGGAGAACCGCTTAAGATGGTGAGTGGGCTGAAGTGGGGTGTTAAATTACCCGGTGGTTTGTCCAGTTTTGTTTTGATGGGGGACGATTTACTCCCTTAAGGACCCCAGGTTTTGCTTCCCACTCTCCCACACTGTGCTGGTGAAATGCAGAGTATAGGGGTGGGAGCTAGGACACGTCTGTCATCGTGACTCTGCCTATTACCACACCCCCATAGCCAGCCAGACTCTGGACTTGCAAACTGTTGTCACCTGGGCCCTTACTCCAGACTCTCCCAGTTGGTTTGATAAACTCTTCCTCCAGACATTCAAGGCTAGCTATCACCCTGTGGAGGCACACACACCTGTATATTGACTGATCGCTGAACGAGCAAAATACAGATTCTCCATACAATACACTCAGCTGTGAACGGGGATGGAATGTTGGTTTATGCTTTGACATGGGTGGACCTTGACATTTGGCAAAGTGAATAAAGTCAGGCACGAAAGGCTGTAGGACAGGCAAGCCTGAAGCAATGAATGGTTGAGTAGTTTGCCAAGAGCTGGAGGTGGGACCTGGGGATGACAACTCTCCGGGTGCCAGTCAGTGGTGGCTACACAGTGTCATGCATGTGCACAAAGCGTTTGAATGTGAAGTATTAGGGATTGTGTTTTTCCGTTCATACACATGACACTTACACCCTTAGCACTCTTGTCCGAAATCTGTGGTTTTAAGAGCATAGCCTTCTATCTCGGGTAAACTGAGGGACTCTGAGCAGCTTTGGAGCTCCCTACTTCCCCACATGTGCAACAGAGCAGTGCCTTTGGGGACCGAATGGAGAGTCTCCCCAAGTCCCTGCACTAAAGGCACCAGGAGTCAGTGAGCTGTCAGGTGTTAGGGCCCTGCTGGGGGAAGAGGGTCCTCTGTCACTGAGGAAGTGCCTTTAAGGGGGATAAGGGGAACCCACTCTCATCTTCTCTTCCACTTTGCTTTCTGGTGAAGTGATTTTGGTTCACTGCACACTCCTGCATTTGAAGAACAGGAGGCGGCCAGCGGGTGTCAATTCCTATGGCCCCGTCTAAGTCTGTTCTCTCAGACTCCTTGCCTGGCTGCTCCTTCAGAGTGAAGCCAGGACAGCCCAAAGCCTTGATGGCAAGTGTCCAGGCAGCTTTTTAAATATCAAAGCAGAAAACTTTCAGACTATTTTTCCTGCAGGAAGCCTCCCTTTGCCCCGTCTCTAATCCACAGCCTAGATTTCACGGCAGCACGTCTACCCACAACCAAGAGATACGGGCAGTGCTGTTTCTTCTTTCTTCCCCTCATTAAGATACAGGTTCGCTAGAGTGGTAGATGGCTCTTTGCTGATTAGAAGCAAGCAGAAATACAACCATGCCGGTAACATGAGATAGTCTAAAAGCACTACAGAACAGTTCAAACAAGCAGGTACACAGGGCCGGCTAGCCGGCTAAGCTGGTAATAATGTTTGCCGCCAAGCTTGACGACCTGAGTTGCTCTCCAGGTCTCACGTGGTGGAAGAAAGAACCGACTCCCAGACCTCCACACAAGCTGTGGTTCACCCTACCCCACAAACCAATTAATTAATAAACCAATTAATTTAATTAATATAATTAAAAATTACATTCATGGGTCTGAAGAACAGTTCAGGGATGGTAGAGGAGTAGCCAATTGTGATTTCCAGCTTGTTTTGCATGTGCCCATGGAAAGTAAACCTCAGTCTATTGAGACTTAGATTCCCGTGCTGGCTTGCCAGGCCGGGAGGGCTTTGGTGTAGGTTAGCACGTGCAAGGTCTGGGTTCAATCCCCAGCACTGCAAATTGAAGGAGGAATGAGGGGGAAAGGAGATAGGGGAAGGGGGAGAGGGGAAGGAGAAGAGGATAAGGGGGAGACGGGGAGGGAGAAGTCATTGGGTCAGGAAATTCCAGAAAATTAGGATTACCTTTCTTGAAACAACTTTTTCCGGCTTGTCAAAAATTGTCCCATCCTTTCCTGGTATTGAAATACATAATGTGTGCTATATGGCACGTGTGGATGCTAACAGGTCTATGGTCCTCGTTTGAGGAGCACGGTGGATGCTAACAAACAGGACTATGGTCCTCGTTTGAGGAGCACGGTGGCAGAAGGCAAGTTCAAGAGTGTCAAGCTGAGCCAGAGAGACGGCTTCAGCTGGTGAGTTCAGTTCCCAAGCCCCGCAGGGCGGAAGGAGGAAACTGACTCCCACAACGTGTCCTCTGACCCCCCCCCCCACATAGTGCACGCATGTGCCAGCCCCTCTGAGACAATGTAATTTGTAAAAAGGCTCAAGCTGAAAACGTGTATGTTTTAGGTGTATTTGTATGTTCGAGAAACTGAGGACTGAAATATTTAGCTATTTGAATTTTACATAAAAATATCTATCATAAGCCAGGCAGGGTGAAGTGGGCCTTTAAACCTAGCCTTCTGGAGGCAGAGGTAGCCCTCTGGGAGTTCAAGGCCACCTAGGGCTACATAGTAAGTACCAGGCCACCTAGGGCTACATAGTAAGTACCAGGCCACCTAGGGCTACATAGTAAGTACCAGGCCACCTAAGGCTATTTACTAAGCTCCAGGCTACCCAGGGCTACAGTAGTGAGACTCTCTCTCAAAAACAATGTCAGTGCCAGGCAGTTGGTGTGCAGGACACACGCAGTGTTGTTTCAGGGTTTGTTGATGAGAAACTGAGCATCAAGCAACAGCCTGAGGCACAGGGTGAGAAGTCACCCCCTGGGCAACTGCACACATGAACACAGCCCCTCACAAACATACATGCATACACATACTTAAAAATAAATTGAACTGGAGAGATGGCTCAGCAGTTAACAGCATTCAGTGCTCTTGGAAAGGACCTGGGTTCCATTCCTAGCACCCACATGGTGGCTCACAACTCTCTGCAATGCCCTCTTCTGGCCTTCTCAGGCACTGCAAGCATGTGGTGCACAGACACACATGCAGACAAACCACCCACAGACCTAAAAAAAAAAATAAGCCCAACTTCCCTACTTGTGTTCTCCCCATGAATGAAGTTGTCCCCAAGTGTTCAATGCTAAGCACCCCACAGTAGAATCGCTATTTCAACAGTCTTAGTGGAAACCAGCACAACACTTAAGTTTATCATGTCTTATTCTGATATTTATTATTTTGACAGGCTAGGAATACTGCGATAAATAAGTAATATTTTCTCTCACAGAAAAGTTGTAATGATACTATTAGGTAGGATTAAACACTCTGAGGATTTCACAGAAACGTCAGAATTTTAACAGTAGCCAGAGTCCTGGTGGCCAGAGGGAGGGGCCTCCCAGCTGAAACGCTCTGGGCCGCATCTCAAAAACAAAAACAGTGCCATTGACATCCACCACGCAGAAGCCTGGCCCTTCACCTGGCTTCCAACATGCTTCTCCACAGGCTGTGAAAGGAAAATGGAGAATCTCTGGCTCTTCTAGTCCCAAATTCACGCCTGTCCTGTCACTGAACGGGAAGGAGAGTCCTACCCTTTGGAAGCTGGACTTTCTTCGCGCCCTCTTTCTGTGACGTCTTAACAGTCGGCAGCCAAGGACCTGCTGTCGTAGCCAGCTTCTTCCTCAGCAGTGGGTACAGGGAAAGGGGGCGTCCTCTGTCAGCACAAAGTGACACAGCTGGCCTTCGGGCCAATCTCACTCCTCTGGGGCAAGCGAGCTCACGTGGTCACCTGAATGCTTTTGAGGGATACCGTCCGTGATGGCAGACTCCCAAACTCTCAGAAGTCGGTTCTGATGAAAGTCCCGGCAAAATCATGACAAGGTTGTGCAAGACAAACACCCAAACAGCACAACACCTGGTTCTGAAACGAATGCCCTGTACACAGTCGTTCCGGACGCAACAGCGTTATTTTCTAGAAGCACACCCTGGCCATTGGACAACCTTGATAATGAGCCTTCTCATTCCACATTCCCCAGGAGGGACGGTGTTAGCTACAGTGGACACATGGTCCCACCCCACCTACTGATGCAGACACTTCTGCATGAATCCCACTAGTGGGCATCCTGCTTGGTATGGGACCCCAGCCAGGGGTCAAGCTAGATCATCTGAGAACGGCCAGGATGGTAAGGCCTAAAGCCTGGAGTTAGTGAGCCAAGAGATGCTCTTGCCCTGTGCCACAGTTCACTCTGGGACAGAGTGGGGCAAGGCAGTGGTCACCACAGGCCCTCCTGCCCCCAACGGCTCTCGGCTGCTGAGATTCTAGAAGTGCATAGGAAGCCAGTTTTCCAATGGCTTCAGGGTTTGGGGTGGAAAAGGAGGATTCGGTAAGGACTCCCCAGTTGCCCCCATGATGCTGCTGTTTAGCTCTGCAATGTCCCTTCTTTTATCTGCTGGATAAAGAGGTTCCTCTCGTCTTCCGGAGTCCGCCCATTCTGAGCCCGGACAATACACGTGGGCCGATGCAGGTTGAGCATGTATATCAAGTGCTGTTTCTCATTTTTCAGCTCCTCAATCTGGGCCTTCAGCTCGGCGTTGACACTCTCCAGTTTCTCTGACTCCTGAGGGACAATCAACACAGGTGTTATGGAAAGAGCTGAGGGTCGGGGAGGTAAGGGGGACCACCTGGAAACCATGGGGCTCATCAAGATGGGAGAGGCCTGCTGGGGGAATCACCCTAGTCAGAACTAGGCATGGGGGGTGTGTTGGTGTGGACCCTGGAGAGACCTCTGAAATTAGGGGGCATGTCAGAAGAGGCTTGGGGATACCAGTGAGCAAGGCTGCCATGCTTGCTGAAGCTGCCTTAGCATCAAAGGCTTAGAGAGGGCTGTGCTCCAGTCCTCTGCCAAAAGTATCTAGTCCCCAAAGAATCTGGAAAACTGGGGAGAAATCCAAACTGGTGGTGCAGCATTTCTGGTCTCACCAAGACTCTCATATCCACAGAAACACTTGTGTACTCAGAAACACAAAGTTTCCCAGGTTTTCACTGACCCTAAAGCAACAAGCAGAGATCCCAGGACTACTGAGGTTGGCTTGTCTCCGCCAGAAGCTGACCTGCACACACTTGGGGGAGCAAACTGGCCACTGCAAAGACTTCCAGGCTCTGGGGCCTGCCTTGCCTGTGAACCCGTGCTGTACCCCCGGTGTTTCTAGTGGGGTGACAGTCTGCTGGGATGTTCAAAGTGCTAGACAGGCAGAGAGAAGGGAAGCAGGGTTCAGACCCAGGCCAAAACACAGTGTAAGTTCTACTTCCAGATTACCAGAGCAAGCTGGGGAGTAATAAGTTTTTCTTGAGAGGCAATGACTAGAACAGGATTTTATTGTTTTATTTGGCAAAACTGGTGAATAAAGTCTTTTTAACCTGAAAGTCTAGAAACTGCTGGGGGTATGTAGACCAGTTTATGCCACAGCAGGCCTGTGGAGATCGGAGGACAACTTTCAGAAATCAGTCCTCTCCTTCTGCAGTGGGTTCTGGGTATCAAACCCAGGTTGCCAGACTTGCATGGTGCAGTGTTTAAGCCCACAAATCTTCACTCTCTATATCCAAAGTCCTTTCCATCATGATAACAGCGTTGCTTCCTCCCCTGCCTACAGCTGGCATTTCTGCACCACCCGCAAGTCCCCTCTGCCAATGATGCGAGGCCGGTGAGGACAGGTTTGGGCACCGAGCAGGGGAAACTTGGCCATACTCACTTTCTGCAGGCACTCCGTCTTCTCTTTTTTCTTGTTTCGACACTTGGCAGCTGCAATCTTATTTCTTTCCCGCCGCCTCCTTTTCCGCTCATCTTCTTCAGGGGCCACCTATGAAACCCAAAAGGCACACATGGAAGCCACTGTGAAGCCAAAAAATATCAAGGCGGTGTTTTTTTTGGGGGGGGGGCACTTTTTGTTTGTTTTTAATCACTTATGTGAATGTATATCTATGTTTGTCTGTGTGTACATCAACCACATGCTTGTATTCATGGTGTCTTCAGAGGCCAGAAGAGAGCACAAGTTCTCTGCTATGCATGGAACTCCCCAGTGAGGCTGTGGGGAATGGGGTGCTGGGAACATCAGTCCTCTGGAAGAGCAGCAAGTGCTCTTAACTACTGAGCCATTTCTACAGCCTCATGGCCTAGATTTCTGTGTGAACCCCCTACACACACGTGTGCACACACACTTGAGAATAACAAAATCTAAAATCAAAACTCTATCCATTAAAAGAGAATTACATTTGAAATTAGCAAAATCTAACCTACTTTATGAATGCATTTGGATTTTGAAATAAAAATTTTAATTTTAAATTGATAACTTGATACTAATTGTAAGTGTGTCCTTTCCCCTAGGGCCAGAAATGACCTCCAGATCATCCCCCCCCTCTGTAGTGCTTGCTGATAAGGGAATTTGTGGAACTTTTGGGATGGGAGTCACGGCTACAAGGGTGGGAGGTAGAGCTGGAGGAGGTGGGAGACACGGCTGGCAGAGGTGGGAGACACGGCTGGCGGAGGTGGGAGACACGGCTGGTGGAGGTGGGAGACACAGCTGGCAGAGGTGGGAGGTAGAGCTGGTGGAGGTGGGAGACACGGCTGGCGGAGGTGGGAGACACGGCTGGCAGAGGTGGGTCACGGCACAAGGAGGGGAGGGTTGGAGTCCTACTCCACTTCTATCTGAGACACGGCTGGCGGAGGTGGGAGACACGGCTGGCAGAGGTGGGTCACGGCACAAGGAGGGGAGGGTTGGAGTCCTACTCCACTTCTATCTGAGCTTTGCTTCTCGAGCCAGGGAAATGTTCACACGCTCTCCACTATGCACGGAACTTCCCCAGCCGCCACGTCTTCCCTGTGTGATGGACTGTGTCTGTCCCCTGAACTGTGAGCCCAACACACTTCTCCAAATGACATCTGTCAGTCATTCAGTCACAATGACAGGAAATAACTGACATTACTGTCTGTACCAGGAGCATCAAGGCACACCCTTCGCATGAAGCCTCTGAGCTCCTGGAGAAGACTGGAGGACATTACTGGTACTAAAATGGTATGAGTAAGCCCACAGCTGGGGTGGGGGGGAGGTGTGTGTAGAGCACCGAACCACCTGTTGATTCAGCCAGCAAATCATACTATTTCCTGTGCCTCATTCTGAGTCAACACTGGGGCTTTCAGAGAACAGAGGCCTGTCCATTCTTAGGGAGCATGGTCCAGTCCCTTCATGAATGTCCATCCAGACCCAATTAAGTCTATGGGCTGATGAGCAGGGACCACTTCCAAGCTCTGAACTCTGCTTAAGGCCAAAGCCCAGCAAGGATGAACTTTCATGGTAGCCTGGTCAATGTCAGACCCTGTTAGCTTCAGGAGGCCATGACTGACCCCACTCCAGACTTTTTCCTATTCTTTTGGATCAGAAGATACTGACTGTGGACGGAGATGAAGATCTCACAACCTAGAGAAGCAAAGCTCAAGGGAGAACAATGGAAGAGGAATTTCTTTCATGTCTCAGGGCCACAGACCCAGTAAATATAAAAACCATGTACACACGTACATGCACAGGCATGCACGCACTGGTGGGTGTGCTCAGTGGTTAAGAGTACTTGCTGCTCTCACAGAGAATTTGGGTTTGGTTCTCAGCACTTATATGGTGGCTCACAACAATAATTCTGGTTCCAGGGAACCCAAAACCCTCTTCTGGCCTCCGTGGGAACCAGGCATGTACACAGTGCAATACATTCTTGCAGACAACACACACACATGAAATATGAATAAAAATTTAAAACCAAGAATGAATCATGGAAATCAAAAAGCCCATAGAAAAGAATTTTACTGAAAATATAGTAAATTAAAGTTGAGACTACTTTAAAAATTATTTGGATTTTGAAGTAAGATTTTGATATTTAAATTGATCGCTGTAATTCAGAACTGGGAAAAAAGAATATTTTATAAATATGCACTTTCCCCTAGAGTCCGGAGTGGCCTGGGAGCATCCATCACTTCATCACTCTTCCTCCTCCTCAGTCCGTCCGACTGTATGTTGCCTGTTGCCTCCCTTCTCCATTTTTTCCTATGACTATATGTTATTATTTCAAACTATATCATTAGAAGAAAAAAAACCCTCACAGAATGTCTCAGGCTCTAACCTGCACTATCCAAGACTGGACTGGATACCTGCAGCTATTTTGTGGTGCCCTCTCTGACCTCCTGAGTTAGCTGGGAGCACAGTTAATACCCACAATGGCATCCATGGCAACAGCATCATAAATAACGCCTGTTCCCATTCGTTGGATGCTGTGAGCCAGGTTCCCCTCAGACCTTCCACAAATGTCAGTCCTTGGCAGGAAAACCCAGTCTTCTGCCCCCAGCATGAGGGATCAAACCCAAACCCAAGGTCTTACGGTCATGGTTGAGCTATGATCCCTGTCCTTAGCCTCCATTCGAAACGCACAGCTTTTGAGCCAGTTTCTGCCCTTTGACCCAGGGCTGTGGCCACAGATTAAGTAAGCCTGAAATATTCCCAACCGAGAAAGGCTAACGAAGTCATCAGAGTTCATCTCTGACGTTCTTGACCTGGCAGAGCCACCAGCAACCACGGTTCAATAGCCACGTCTATTATCCCAGGTGTCTTATGGGACGGTTTCTCAACACAGAACAGTTCATGTGTGTGAGTGGGTGTGAATCCGTGAATCCAGGGCAAACATCTGGTATGCTGTCTGTGAGTGGTGCTGCCAGGAAGGGCGGGGCTAACCTCCTGGTCCCTGGGTCCTGGAGGAGAAAGCCACCATCATGCCCACTTCTCCAGGAAGTCTCCACACAGAAAGTGGCCTCACTGAAGTCACAGCTTCAAGGGCCGTCCATAGCTTGACGATTCCCAGTTCTGTGTCTCTGGCCCTGAGTTCCCAACTCATATCTGTACTTCCTGGTGGATATCTTCAGAAGATACAGCTTCTATTCTTGACCCACCTGGCCTCCCACAGTCCGAGTCCTGACCCACGTTAGATCCAGAAGCCACCCCATTTCAGCACTGGCCTAGCCTGGACCTTCACTCGCTTGCAGGGAGGGTCCCTTAGGGAGTACCCTTCCCACAGGACTCCCTCTCCTCAAGTCCTAGCTCAAAGGCCAAGACTAGTGATGCTTTCCCTGGTCTCCTAATTTAAAATGACAACGTCGCCTCTACTTATTCTCTGAACCCCTTTCTTTATTGTATGTGTTTGAGCCTTTGCCTGCATGTATGCTCGCTCACATTTGTGCAGTTGCTTGCTTCTCTGTCCCCCGCTTCAGCTTTTTTCTTTTTTAAAAAGGATTAATTTTTTATTATGCACGTATTAGTGTTTGTGTGCATTTATGTATGTGTGACATACATAATTGTTGTGCAGTTGCCTGTAGAGGCCAGAAGAGGATATTGGAGCCCCTGAAACTGGAGTTACATGCAACAGTGAGCCACCATGTATGTGGTTCCTGGGAATTGAACCCGTGTCCTCTGCAGGAGCAGCAAGTGCTCTTAACTGCTGAGTCATCCCTTTTGTGCCCACCTCTCCAGCTATTTGCTTACCAATTCTCTCTCTCTCTCTCTCTGTCTCTCTCTCAAGAGAGTCTTGATGTGTCTCAGAGTGACCTCAAGCTCACTGCTCTCTCTTGATACTCCTGTTCTGTCTGGATCACACACACACACACACACACACACACACACACACACACACACGCCACTCTATCTGCTCATTTGTGTATTCTAGTCATTATTCCATTATCTTTAGACATTAGAATTTAGGCTCCCCTGGGGCAGTGCCTTTGTTGATTTTTTTACCCCTGGCTCTAGCCTCCTGCATGTGCTCACACGTGGGTGTGTGTGTGTGTGTGTGATAAATGCAATGCGTGTTGAAAGGAAGGACATGAGTTGGCAGAACGCACCTCAGCTTTGGTGACTGCAAGCTCCAGGGGTCTGTTGTTGATGGTCACTGACTCCAGCGCAGAGGACATCCGGTGGCAGAGGTGCTTATTCTGGATGGCGAACCTCAGCTCTTCCTTGACAAAGGGTGTCAGGTTAGCAAAATCCTCAAATACCAGCGACCCAGGAGGTGAGAGGCAGGGGACAATGGCAGAGGCGCTGACTTCTGAGGCAGAGACCTGGCCTGGATGTTGAAGCATCATTTTGCTGAAAGAAAAAATTAAGCCCAAACTACTTTAGGGGTCCTGGGGCATGGGATCCAATCACGCCGAAGAACAGCCCACCCCAGAACAAAGTCCCATCAACCTTTGGGCTTTTGGCTTGTTTTCATTTCATGCTCATCTCTTGCCTGTGGCTGGAGAAAAGACAGGAACATATTTACCACTGTTTTGCTACGTTACATGCTGTCAAACTGCCTCTTAAGTGTTTATGCTCATACCAAGGGACCAGTGCTGTCCTCAGCTTCATTTGTCAGCAGGCAGCAGTTTCTGCAGAGGGTCGTAACTGGGCAAAAGTGCTGTTCTAAACAGATGCGCTCTCTCTCTCTCTCTCTCTCTCTCTCTCTCTCTCTCTCTCTCTTTCTCGCGAGCACACACACACCCGTGTTCACGGCTCAGGGGGCTAAAAGGATGTAGAAGCAGGAAGATGGGGAGAGAGCTGTGGACAGGACATGGCTGCTCCGCTCGGCCTGCAGAGGACCCTGTAAGATGGAGCCTATCAACATCCCAGCATGGATTAGGGAGGGCAGCTTGAGGTCCCAACGCTAATCTAGGAGCCACAGCAGTGAACCCCTGCAGGTGAAAGGGGCCACTTTATTCAGTGGTCAGTTGTCCTTGTTCCTTAACTAAACCAACACCCACGCTCATGCAAGCAATGCTAACTAAAGCCAACAGAACATCAAAAAGTTGTTTGTTTGTTTGTTTTTACATGCTGTCCTCATTGTGAGTAAAATATTCTTAAAACACGCAGCTCAAAGATGACTAAAGTCTAAGAGGGATGACTTTTCAGGCTCTTCTATTAGTTTGTCTTGTACGTGGATTATGCAAATGTGATATCAGTTCCCCCCCCCCACCAAAGAGAAAAAACAATAGAAAACAAAAACCAGTTTTCAGTCTCCTTTTCAAAAAGAAACTGGGAAGACTTGTGAAATCAAGGCGAGTCTGCTAGGGAGCTGAGATAAAAGCGGGAAGTGGGGGCCTTAAATTCCACAACTCTGTGCCGGAAGTTTCTCCCGCAGGAAGTTGGGTGTGTTTCTTCACCCCAGTCCTTGGCAGGGGGTGGTAACAGCGGGGACTCAGGTCCTTTGGGAACAAGGAGCCCCTTCTCAAGGGCTTCTCAAGGCTGGCAAAGCAGAGGACTTCAGGGTAAGCCAAGCAAGCAAGAGGGGGAAGACCGTGCTTATGGGGGTGCTGCTAGCTCTAAGGTACGAGGAGAGAGGCTTGCAGTAGCGGCAGAGAGGACCTGGGATGGGTCTGGTCACAAAGGAGCAGGCCATTCAGCTCTGTGGGACTCAGTCTTCATCTGGAAACTGGCCGAGGACTCTCCTGAGCCAGCAAACCACTGATGCTCTGCCCCACAGCCAGGCTCCGCAGAGGCCACACTGCCTGCTGACCAGCTGGACAGCTGCATAAACAAGGTGGGGACGAGGTGGCCCTACCAAATGGCCTTGTCGTTCCATAGGCCACAAGAGCAACACAGGAAAATCAAGGGGCAGTGCGATCTAGAAAATTACCCTTAGTCTGCTGCTAGGACTCACGCAGCTGTGACTCCCACCCTTCCCAAAACAGGAGCAGGGATAGAGCGGCTGTGTTCACTACAGTGGTCACCAGTCAAGACCCAGAGCGCAGGAAGCCTTTTGGCAAACCTCTAACATTACAGGAAAAAAAACCTATCTATCTTGTCTCTTTTGAGCCTTGTGAGAACACAGTGCTGTAAAACCTGGTCCCATTTTATACATGAGTTAACCGAGATTTAGACATACCACATTAACATGGGATCGTATCAGGCACCGGGATTTGGTTTGCTTGACTTCAGAACTCATGGCCTTAATTTATATGCTACATATCCAAATATTATACTTCATTGAACTAAAACAACAACAAAAACAGAGCCAAAGTTTGTGGGGGAGGGGAAGCAGGACGGGAAGGCAGGAACAGAAACAGTGTGTGTGGGTGGGTGGGGGTGGGGGTACGACTAAGCAGCGATTTCTACGGAACCCCTTAACTCTGCTCAAGAAATTGCTGGTCTTTTCCTATCAGGTACAGACTTGGCTACTGCCTACATCCAGGTGTAAGTTTAAATGGGCTGTTTTAGCCATAAAATTCCCAAACTAGGATTTAAAAAAAAAAAATCAAGATTTAAAGACCACTTAGTTATATATTGTGATTGTACCCCCCAGTGGTTTCTTTCTCCAACCTAAAGGTAGGCTGATAACAAGTACCCTGTTTCCCCAAGAGTGGTCTGAGGGGCTTAGGAAATAATACAAGATGGTGTCTTGGAAAATACGCCACCAGGAGCTACGCTGGGTCTCTCAGGATCCTGCACAGAGGGCTGGCTGCTCTCCAGTGGAGACTTGGTGGGGTCTGCTCACCTTTGATGCTTAAAGCTCCTCCTGAGGGTCCCTGTCCCTAGAGGTCTAAGGTCCATGAGTGGAGGTAGAAATTCCAGACCAGCAAATACTGCCCTCCACAAGTCAGAAGAACTCAAGAAATGTATACAATTCTCTCCCATGCAGCAGGCCTGAGAACTGAAGGTCCTCTTCATGGAATCCTGGAATCTTGTGACTGGGGGCTGTTTCTCTGGCTTCTGAAGTCAGAGGCTCAACATCCTCCCAAGCATCCTCATTTCCCCTTCCTTTCCAATTTTACTCAAAAACAAAACAAAACAACCAGTTAAGGGATGGGATTCAGAGCTGCCGCTGGCCTGGACTTCATTTACACGACTAGATGGGTCATCACTAGTTTGAGCCACATTGGTTGAGTTTCTTAATGAACCCTTTGGACTTAAGAGTAAAGACAGGAAGAAACCAAGGAATGTCAGTAGTATGGAATGTTTTTGTGAAAAGCTGGGGGTGGGGCTTACTTGGGGACACAAACATGTTGTAAAGCTGTAAGACAGCCTTTCTGATAACCAAGTGGCTTCATCTGTAAAGATCTGGTTGTCTTGTATAGTCGTCTCCAGAGATTCAGCCTAGAGTCAGGCTGTGCCCTCCAGGGAAACAAAGTCTAAAACTTCAGCTAGTTTTCAGGAGTGGAAGCCCTCTAACACAGCCCACATCTGAGAGAGGAGAGCTGAGTTAACTCTCCAGACCGATCATAAATCTCCTCTTTGCTTCAGGATTCGCATCCTGCTTCCTGACTTCCAATCAGAATCATGTCATACCGCTGGCAATTTCATCATTTTCAAGAAAGTGAAACTTAATTATTTAACTGGAAGTTTAACTCCTAGAATTTTTCTCCAGGGCTTTGAAATTTCACTTTTGATTTCCACTTCCTTCCACTGAGCCATCTGCCAGCCAGACCTGCCAGTTGGGAGAAGGTAGCCATCTTCCCCTGACTCTCCACATCCTGTTCTTTCTCCTGTTGGCAGGCTGGAGGTACAAGGCTGGGCTTCAGGTCTGTGTCTGCTCTCACTAGCTGAGCACCCACTCAGGAGCCAGAGGCTCTCTGACCTTCAGTTCATATCTGAAAATTGTGGCTGAGGTTGCCAGTTCCCTCCCTGGGCTGCGGGAAAGAACTCATCACACACGCACACACTTGAAAACACAAGAGGCTGACACCCACACAAGCATTCTGACTCCACCTCCCTTCGGGGAAGCTGATTAGTTCTGACCATCAGGAATGAACTGGAACCCTCGAGAATTTCAGGTCAGCCTGTCACAACTGCTCCACGGTCCTGAGACTTCCACCCCACTGTTTGCTGACATCAGCACTTCTCCATAACTGTTGTGTTCTTCAGAGACTGTGAGTTTCCACAGAAGAAACCATTTTCTCCTGAAGTTTCTGTGGTGTCCTGGCTATGTCCCTCCTTCCCTGGCTGGGTTACCCTGGAGCCAGTTCCATAAGGAATCACAGACTCTGGCTAAAAGTACCCAGCCTTAGAATGGTCTAGATCAGACCCTTATTTTGTCATTTAGTAAACTGGGGTCCAGGAAGGAAAGCAGCCTAAACTCACAGAGCTGGAGGGTGGTCCGGTCCAGCCAGGCTGCTGAAGCCACCCCTCTGCACAACCACAAGGGCCCATCAGTTCAAGAAAGAAACCACAGGCAGAGCTGCCAGCCAGGTAGCAGCTGAGGGCTCAAGAGACTCATATCGTGAGGAGGCTTTGACAGAAGAAAGATAGGAAGGGGTCACAGAAGAAAGCGGTGTGGAAAGAAGGGATTTGGATAGCCGCAGGTGTAGAACGATCTGTCAGCAACCTCTGAAACCTCAGAAACAACCGCAACCGCTCCCAAGGCAAGAGCCTTATGTGGAAACTTTATCCCACAACAAATGCTACATGCAAAACATGTGCTCTCCTGGTGACACATGCTTGTAATCCCAGCACTTGGGAACTGAGGCTGGAGGATTGCCATGAGTTTGAAGCAAGCTTGGGTTACACAGGGAGACCCTGTCTCAAAAAAGTCAAACAAGGTGAAGGGCAGAATAAAACTTTTAAGTTGACTGGGCTTGGCAACTCCTTTGATTTATAAGGAAGCCTGCGATCTACATTAATGAAATTAAGGAAAGTAAGTGTCTAGGAGAAAAATTTTAAAATGGGAGTGGGGTCAGAGCAGAGAACCCACCAAGGAGAGAAAAACAGGAGACAGGATGGAGAGTGAAGCCCCTTCCCTTTCGGGGACACGCGGTGGAGAGCCACGCTCTCGCTCAAGACCCCTTCCTGGCGCTTTTTATTTCGTCTGTTTCACTCTAAAAACTGAAAACTTTCCGCCAAAACCTGGCCATGTAAACCACATAGCACAAGGCTCCAGCACAGGTAGAGAGGTGACCTGTCATCTCAGCACTTGGGAAGTTGGGCAGGAGAATCGCCAGGAGTTTAAGGACAGTCTGGATTACAAGGTGAGACTGTCTCAAGAATACAAAACAACAACCCCAACACACACACACACACACACACACACACACACACACACACACAATTTGTCAAGTCAAGTAGTTTCACTACCTGCTCCCTCCACCCGTTCGATCAGGTCCCCGCGGTTCTCTTCGATTACACAAAGCAAAGAAACCCAAGAACCGGTTAAAAGAAAGTCAGAGCCACAGAGAGTCAAAACAGCGAGAGAGGTTGGAGCTGACGTCCCAAACCCTGCCGCTCGCCGCTCGACTTAGCGGTGCCGAGACCTCTCCGGAGTCCGCGCTGGGACAGCGCGACATCGGCTCTCGCCGCCTAAATTAATCCCAACTCACTTTCGCTCAAGCTCTCTACGCTGTCCTGCCGCCTAGAGCTCAGCTCCAGGGAGCGCAAGGCGACCTCCAGCGGCTGTGCCGGGATCTCGGACCGAGCGTCCCTTCCCCATTCATTTCGCTCGGTACTGGGAGCGGCGCTCCCTTCAGCCGCGGCCACAGCGCCTCTCGGCGAACTTAGAGGAGACCCGCTCCGGCTCCGGCGTCAGGACACCAAGTGAGGGACGGAGTGGACCGCGATCCAGAGAGCGTGGGTCACCCCTGCGCACCAACACCCACCACCCACCCAGACGACCTGTCCTAGCTGAAGGCTGAGAGCGCGCAATCTCCTCCGTCCATGGGCATCTTTCACGACTCAGAAGAGAAAGTTTGTTCTTTCACTTTTCTAGAAACTTTGCCCCAGCTCGGAGCGGCAGCGCCAAGGAGTAGTTTAGCCGAGCGAGTGTGGCGCGGGAGACTAGGACTCGAGTCCCGGGTGGCTCAGGGGTCCCGGGACTGGTCACCAGTGGGGAGATGAGAAGGGGAGGGCGGCTCTCCACCGCGTGGCTCTAACGCTCACCTCCAGTCTCCGTTCGGTGCGGCCAGGGTCCAGAGAGCGGCCAGAGGCGGGCGGTCTGTCCCGCCGACGGGCGAGCACCAAGGACTCTGCTGGAGCGCGGGCTGGCCGGCAAGCTCCGCGGGGGAAGCACCGTGCCCAGCGAGCCTCGCTGAGTGAGACTGTGGCTGGGAGCGCGTTGCATCACCCCTTTTATAGCCCTGATCCTGGCTTAACTCCAGGTTACCAATGCCAGGCTGACGTAATGCTATTAATAGCTTCCAGGGAGAGCCGGCCAGAGAAGGGGTAGAGGAGGCCGGGGGTGGGGCTAAGGGTGGGTGGAGACCGCGGAGTTGGTGATGCAAGTGCGAGAAGGGGCGGTCACCGAGAGTCCAGCGCGCCTTGCACGCCCGGGACACACACACACGCCCGCCCTCTCTCTCCATATCAGGCCCGGAGTCTCCCGGGCGCACCGCCAGGTGTGCGTATTCGCCGCTGCGTGTTCCAGGCATGAGCCAATCGTGCCCAAGCCAGCGGCATGACTCCACCGCCCTGGCATCTCTCCCTCCGCTAGGTTGGGGAATGGGGGGGAGGGGTGCTCTGGAGGCGGGACCTGGCGGTGGCCCAGACTAGGTGAGGCTGGGAAGCGGGCACGACCTTTCTCAAAAATGCGTGGTCATTTTTTTCTAAAACTTCAGGAAAAAGCGCCTTCTCTGGCCAGCGGCTTTGCTCAAGGAGGGGGTAGGGAAGAGGCAGCGGTGACAATCTCCCGCGTGAAGGAGGTGCCCAAAGTTACCCTCCGGTGAATCCAAACCGTTACTCGCCTACCCGCCAGTGTGACCTCCGCCGTCGTGGGCCCCAATAGCGGCCGTGGGTTAACGCAGACGTTCGGCCGGCCTCTTTCTCCCAAGCCCGCGGCCCCCGCACACGCGGGGGCCTCCGGACTCGCTAGGAACTGGAGATGCTAGTGATAAGACGCTGTCAGTTTGGTTTTAGGTTTTTAATAACAACCACAAAACATTTGAAATGAACAGGGAATTCTAGGCGAAAGCAAGAGTGTAGAAAGAGGAAAAGTCTGGAGCGATCGGAGGCCACCCAGCGCAAGTCTAAGAAGGGCTGCGGAAAAGACCGCTCAGGGAGTCCAGGCAATAGGACGCTTTGATCTCCACGTGCCTGGTCTTGGCAGAGGTGGGGGGGGGGGTCGCCTGGATGTGAGGAAATATTTAGAGAAAAACCGTCTCCAGTTTTCCAGTGTCTATCTGCAGGAACAGACAGCTGTGCTGGAGCCTGGCCGCCCGGACTGAGCACGTACCACTTAAAGTCGGAACGTGGGGCCCTCTGTCCTCAAGACTGGTGGCTGGAAAGACTGGACGTAGGGTTCAAGCCGATGCCTCAGCAGAACTGGGTTTGAATCTTGAAAACAGTTTCCTGGTTCTGATCCAGTAATTCCAATGGTCTCAACTGAGCGCAAGACTCCGGGAGGGTCTCCATAGCTCATCAAGGGCTGAAAGTGCGCACGAATACGGCCCGAGACTCACACACCTGCCCGGGAAGCCTTCGGGCGCACAAGTGGGGTAGGACCCCGGAATGTAAAGACAGAGGCACCTGCTAACACCTGCCTTAGAGGGGAAGGCGGGCAGAAAGTCACAGAGCGGTAGTTTGGGGTAAGAAGCGGAATTATCCCGGTTCCTCTGCCCCGTAGCACCTGCCACCTTAACTGTTCCGGTCTAAGGGAAGGTCTCTCTCTCTCTCTCTCTCTCTCTCTCTCTCTCTCTCTCTCTCACACACACACACACACACACACACACACACACACACACACACACACACCGGCATTACACCTTAAGGAACTGATGTCCTGATGTCCCTTGAGACAGACACTTGGGACACAATCAAGTTCTATGTACACGGGTTCCCCCCCCCCCGGTCCAAGCCAGAGCCTCGCCCTTCACAGGCCCCTGCCCTTCAGGGAGGCCCCTGCCCTCCAGGGAGGCCCCTGAAGTCTCTCCGCCCCCGCCAGCCGGGGAAGCCTGAGGTGGTTCCATCCCGGGGATCCTCGTAGATCCTGCCAGGATCTGACGCGATTGCAGTAGTGTCGCGCGGGAAGCGCCGGGCGGGTGTTTTGCTTTGGTTTTTGCCTTGGTAACGGCTCTCGGGGCCACACCCTCCATCTCCCACGCCCACGCCCTGCTCCACACCTCCACGGCCCGCCCTTCTGCCGACCTACAGGCAGGTAAACCCCGGGCGTGTCTGCACAACACCGAAGAATGCCAGGTGCCTAGAAATGAAAGTCATTTGGGATCTCCATTTATCTGTCCCATCTTCGTACAGACTGCTCTGGAATAAACACCACCACTGTACAGCGAGACAAGGAGTTAGGGGGGAATACATGAAGCCACTGTGAACCCCTACAGAAATCTTAAACTGTTTTACAGATTAAACTGCGGTGCCATTAATTCCCGAGCCAGATCTGCAGAGGTCGGTCCTGTCGGAGGGTCTTAAGAACCCAAGTAGCAAGACCAGCGCCCTAGGAACTGTGGCAGTGTCGTGGACAGAAGTGCGCTGAACGTCCAGGGCACCTTGTCATTACCGTGGGGCCCCCACCCCACCGCTGTCTTTCTTCTATTCTAATCATTAGCTTTCCATCTCCAAGTCGCATCTGGGTAGAAAGGCTCTCAATTGTTTACCATCCTCCGCCTCCCTCTCCAAATGAAACTCTAAAAGCTATCAGAATCTCCAGGAAGAAGTCCGCCCCCCCCCTCCCCACACCCAACTCGAATGAAACTCCTATCCTGGACAAACAAAAGCCACTTTCTGCCTGTCTTGGTCCTCTAGGCTCCCAGGAGAATCGTAAGCGTCTGAGAAAAACGGAAAGATCTGGGTCAAAGGAAGTCGTCAATATTTGAGTGCCCTCGCGCCTCAGTTTACCCTGACTTAAGGCCACTAGTGTCTAGCGCGCGCACTCTCCCCTGAGCACGGGTAGCACCACGCAGAGGGGCAAGAAAAGTTCTGGCACCCAAATCGCGTTCCGACACAAGGGCAAAGGAATGCTTCTCCGGTCGGTCGGAGCAGTAAACCCTGGGTAGTGTGGTTTAGGGGTTAATCCTCAGTCAAAGAGGGTTACGCGGAAACTTGAATGTTGTGGGCCAGAAAACCGCCCGGGGAGCCCGTATGCAAATCAACTCCGGTCTGTTTTGCTGAGTGAGATAAGAATTGGAGATTTCATGCTGGAGCTTGTACCAAAGGAAGAGGGAAAATTAAAAGGGGAGGGGAAGGAGCCAGGCAGCTAAAAACAGTCCCCTCGTGGCAACCAAAACTAAACACAAAAACATTGCAAGGAGCCAAAAGCAGAAAAGGAAAAGTTCAGAGATATTTAAAGGTTTTTGCAGTTCAGTGGGCGATCCCTTTCCACATTCCTCTGCCTCCATAACTATGTTCTTCAGACTCCGAGGCTGGCTGTGTTTGCTTAGAGAACTCTAGAAGGAAGTTAATGCCTCTGAGACAACTGGAGTTGAAGGCTGGCCTGTCTGCATGCAGGTCTTGACCCCAACTCTTCACCTTGGAAAGGAGAGGGGCAGATTTTTTTTCCAAACCCGTGCTCTTGGCCAAGTTGAATGTGAGAACTACGAATTGAAGCCTCTAAAAGTTCATCCTCATGGAAAGAGGCAGCTCACAGTGGGTGCTGAACTGTGGGGCGCCCTGGTTGGATTGTGGGTGCTGCACCTAGCAGCCATGTCCCCGGGGCAGTCCCACTCATTGCGTGTCCAGGTTTAAGTGTCCCCCTCACTGAATAAAAAAAACCCCACGGAGAATGAAGCACACAATCAGAGTCTTTAACTGTGGGTCAGGAAGGCTTTCTGGGGTACCCTCTGTCCCCTTCATCAGTGAGAAGCTGAGGATGAATCCGGCAACACCCAGGATGATAATCATGAAAGGGGGGCTTGGATGAGATTCCCCTTCCCCCCAAAACAGCAGGAGTAAGCGTGTCTCTCCCACCCCGTCCCTTCCCCCCACAATTAATCAGAGACTGATGCTGGATGATGGTGACAAATGGTGGCAAAGCACCCTGCGTTGGCTGGGGCTGGGTCAGCCTGGGCTGGGGACTCCAATGCCATCTCTAGTTCTGCCTTTTTACTCTTGAGAAAGGTAGGCCCTCTTTTGGGGTTTCCATGTTTTTGTTACGGAGGTCCCTAGGCTGGCCTAGGAGGGTCCTGAATGGAGACTCTCTTCCCCAAAGTCACCCAACTGCCATGCAGACTTCTGAGGGTCAAAACAGCTGGCTCTGGGGAGAGCTGTTGCGTGGAAGGACTGACCCATTTCTCTAGAGAGATGGCTGAGATGTGCTATTAGATCTGTTTCGCAGACAGCCTGCCCTCTCTTGCCCGCTTCACTTTGAACATTTCTAGAGGGGCACTCACCATGGCATGGAGGCAGGGGTTGCATCTTTTGAGGGCATCTTGTATATAGACATGAACTTTGGACCACAGGGTCAAATCTAGGAAGCAGCTATGCCCACTTAAAAGAAACCAATCCTAGGACCCTAGAAACCTGAGGTGAAGTCACAGAAGCTCCAGTGTTAGCAGGACATAATTGGTCTGAGGACTGCCCACAGGTTGACCCCCAGCAACTGGGCCACTCTGCAGGCCATAAACAATACCACCTGAGCTTGCCAGTCCACACAATGATTAACATTAACCCCCCATAAAGCATTGGTATAAAGATTATGATAGAATAGATGTGAACGTGGGCTGAAAATAGTTCCAGAAAACATACTGGCAGGTTTATAGCTGGACTTGGCAGCGCACGCTTGTCATCGCAACACGTGTGGGGGCTGAGAGAGAAGGCAGAACGTCTGAGGCCACCTTGGGATGCATTGCTGTTGGAGACCAGTCTGGGCTCCACAGCAAGATTCTGCCCCTAAAAACAAAAACACGCTTTTCTTACAATAATATTTTTGCCATTGTGAGAATTAGGGGAAAGGCAAATATCACTATTTTGACGTATCTTTCTGGCTTTTCCCCCACATACATATGATTTTAAGATATAGTTGTGGTTTTATATTTGCAGCCTTCAGACCTGTTCCTTTGCTCATTACTGGATAGTACACAGCATTTATTACCATTAATTTTTTTCTTCTTAAAACTGTGTTCCTTTTATCATAAGACAGAGCACACATAATGGATGTTTCATAGAACAAATATATGTAGGCTTAATTAATTCAATAAACAGGATTACCATCCTGTCCAAGAAGTAGACTGTCACCTCCAGTGTTTCGGAGTCTACACATGGCCCTACGGATGTCAGCTGCCCCCTCCCCCCATAGGAAACACCATCCTGATTTGTTCCTGTAGTCTGTAGGAGCTCGTGGCTGTCGTATGACTTACTTGGTTGTTACTCTACGTTTAGTATTTAGGGGCTACCGACTTTGCTAGCATACTAGACAAGCTTTAGTCTTTTTCATGGGAAAGACACCAACTACCCCTTCCTTCAGGTTACTTAAACGGAATTAGGAAAGGGTCTTGGTCTATCCTCAGGTGCTACATAGACCAGAAGGGAGAAGGACCCTAGGAACCCCAGACATCCTTCCTCGTTTGGTAACATCCAAAGAAAAAACCAGCAAGCGCTTTTCTCGCGGATGCCCTTTAACCCTTCCTTGCTCTACTTTCAAGACTCCCTTGACACTCCGTCTGCCCATCATGGGAAGGGGAAATCTAGGCTGCAGCAGGCTCTCTGCTGATGGGCAGAACCACCTGGCGCTGCTTCTGCCTGTGCCTTCTTGCAAAATTCTCAGTGTGGCTCAAGCTGTGCTGTGGCGCTGGCACCACTAAGCCAGCATCGTGACATGGACGGCTACCAGGCTGGCTACCCCCACCTCCGGTCTGTACCTGGAGCCAGTGCCAGAGTCAGGTGGCACTGCTTTCCTGAACTACATGACAATGACACCAGGTCTAAAAGGACCCTGGAAGTCACCGACTTCCCTCTTTCCCAAACGCGGCCACAGGACTCCACCCCAGAGCCTCAGGTCAAAGGGAGGACCTTGAGAGAGTACCTGCTACACGCGGCAGGTGCTTAAGGTACTGTTTTATCTTACACAAGTATGGATGTGGTGAATTCGAATGTAGGTCATATGAGAATGTTTAAGGGCAAAGAGGCGATATCAAACACATTCTGGGCTTGGACTGGATACTGGATCACCGAAGCTTGGCTGCTAGGACCCTGAGGGTATTTGCTCTTTTTGTGTGTGTGGTATTTTATTATTGTTATTATTATTATTCTTTTTTGGATAATATTAGCAAGATACTTTGGTGAATAATAAGTAGCTGTAATGGCTAAGGTAGGAGGACCACTGTAAGCTTGGGTGCAGCCTGGGTTACATAGTGAATCCCAGCTCAGTGCCAGTCTCAGAAACCAAGCAAACGAAAAATTCAGCAGCTACTATTACCGAGTGCGTACTGTGACCCAGGCTGCATGCTGAGCTCCCTCCATGTTGGCGTGCCTTTAACTGTACAGTAGAGGGATGTTCCGAGGCAGTTTGGTACCTGCAACTGATGCATGAAGGCACAGCTCAGCAGGAAAAGGCAGCTCTCTGTGGTCTCGGAGCTGAAGGGTCTTGAACCTTGGGGACTGTTGAGCCTCTTTTTGCCCTCTGCTGGGGGAGGCTTGATTTGCCAAGATGGCAGCCAAGGCGAAGGAAAGCTGACTATAAGACAAAGAACTTGGCTGGACCTGTAATTCCAGTACCTGAGAGGCTGGGGCAAGGGGCATCACTGTGAGTTTGAGACCAGCTTGGACAACATATTAAATTTTAAGCCAGTGGGTTACAGAATGAGACCGTGTCTCGCAAAGCAAAGCAAGGAGGAAGTTTGAGAACATTTCCAGGGCATGAATGGGACATCTTACACACACACACACACACACACACACACGCACACGCACACGCACACGCACACACACACGCACACGCACACGCACACACGCACCCACCAAGGCTCAGGGACTGTTATGGAAGAAGGAGCAGAAAATGAGAACAGCCAGCGGTCAGGGAGGACCGGGGTGAAACTCTCTTCTGAACATGACTGGACAGCTGCCCCCGTGAACTCACAGTGCTGTGGCTGTACGCAGAAGATCTGCCCAAGATCCAGCTAGTCAGCCTTCCAGCATGAAGGCAGGGAAGGGCTTAGTAGCTCTCACCCCTCACATAGGAGCCGCTATAGTTGATGGCTGCTGCAGGAGAGAGAGACAGTTTTATTTAAGGGCGTAGCCCCTTATAGATCAACCACCTTCCAGGGGCTGGCCACTTACTTGTGTATATATGGACTTCATGGGCTATATTATATATATTATATAAAGATGGGGGGGTATGGAGAGTTATCTGGGAGGAGCTAGGGAGAACAGTGGGAATGAGTATGATAAAAATACATTATATGCAAGTATAAAATTATCAAAGAATTAAAGTCAGGTGGTTGTGGCACATGCCTTTAATCCCAGTATTCTGGAGGCAGAGGCAGGTGGATCTCTGGGAATTTGAGGCTAGC
>NC_022013.1:77262050-77283483 GCF_000317375.1 Microtus ochrogaster
AGAGTTCCACTGCCTCTGCTTTAGAGTGCTGGGATTAAAGGCATGTGCTACCCATCCCCAGTTTGTTTTCCCTTTTGTGAATTAGTCACACGGACCCCAAAGTTATCAGAAACGTCTACAGATCCCAGTGGAAAGGTTCATCTCAGGGTAACTCACTGATATGAAAAGAAATATATTTAAAAAGATCATTATGTGGTCCGGTCATAATTACAATCTACTGAGAACACATTACATGCCAGGCACATGGGAATGACTTAAAAACGCTCGTGTCTTATCTCATATCATACTAATCCTACTGGGCTGATACTATTTTCTCCATTTTAGAGATGAGGAAAGCAAGCTCAGAAAGGTTAAGAACCCTGCTCTTTGATGGTTGACTCCAACAGACATCTGACTTTGAGCAGCACTGTCTTCCGGATCCTAGAGAGCTTCTCCTGCACTTTTTCCCTGAGCCATGTGGCCTGCGCTGAGAAACAGGACCTTCTCACACAACATCTTTGGATGCTAGATGTTTCTGGACTTGACCTTACCAGGAAACTCTTACTCCTGAAATTCCAGAAGATTCACACTTGAAAAATGCCAGCCTTCTGTGACACTGTCTTCTCTGCCAAATTGGCCATTATTCCCTAATTTGCTTTGACCACAAACATAAGCCCTGCTATTGACTAAGTAAGCCGAGCAAGGCTTTTTAGACTTTTATTCTGTTTCCCAAAATATGACGAACTGAAGTCATCAGCTGATGAGCTCGTACTTGAAACTGAGAGCAGCGTGAGTCACTCCCGTGAGTTAGGCCCATCAGTCAATTCATCCAATCGTGTCCCACTGCCAACACCGCTCTTAACAGTGTGCCCAGACACTCTGTACTCACAGGGGCACAATAGGGACACTCCTTGACCTTGAGGAGATTAAAATCTTCAGGTGGCAAATTAGCATATAAAACAACATCCGGCAATAAACATTCTAACAAGAGACCTACTACTAGTTCTGGCACTGTGCCAGGAGCATAGTGTCCCAGTGAGGTAAACCAGTTCTCCAGGATGCATAGCTCATGGGGACACAGACAGTGGCAACCCTATGTAATAAGGGTGACATAGGGCAGAGAGACTGTGTCCAGGGAAGCCAGCAAGCATTGATGAGCAAGTGGCTTATCAGGAGGAGAGGGTACGTCCCAGACAGAGGTGTACAAGGAGCCATGGGTGTGTGGCTTGTCTCTGCCCAGTCCCAGCTTCTTGTCCAGTTCCACACCACAGATCCGCACAGTTGATGAAGGCAAACAAAGACTTGGGAAGGCGTAGGGCAAGCAAGGAGGACAGGAGCCAGGGGCTGAGCTGGTGAGCGGCTGTAACAGAGCAACAAAGCCTCTGCTAATTATTCTGAACTGAGTCCCCAGGGACAAAGTGATGCTGGGAGGGAGAGGACACCACAGGGTCTTTCAGTAGCAAACATGCAGAAACAGGAAGCATGATAGCCCAGGGTGTAGGTGGACTGGTTAACTGCGGCACAGCAGGCAGGTGAAGATGGAGACAAAGGAGAAGCGGAAGGTGGCCTCACCTCAATGCATGTTTTTATGAAATAAAAATTATTTCATAATTTCAGATAAAAAACAATGATCCGTTATGTCCTGAAATCAATAATCTATCTATCTATCTATCTATCTATCTATCTATCTATCTATCTATCTATCTATCCATCCATCACCCATCCATCCATCCATCCATCCATCCATCCATCCATCCATTGTTTTTTCAAGACAGGGTTTCTCTGCATTACAGCTTTAGCTGTCCTGGAACTCACTCTTGTAGACCAGGCCTCAAACTCACAGGGATTCGCATGCCTCTGCCTCTCAAGTGCTGGGATAAAAGGTGTGCACTACCACTGCCCCGCTATATCCTGAAGTATAAAGTGAATTTTTCTTTTTCTTTTTTATTGATTTTATTGAGCTATACATTTTTCTCTGCTCCCCTCCTTTCCTTTCCTCTCCCCTCCCCTTCAACCCTCCCCATGGTCCCCATGCTCCCAATTTACTCAGGAGATCTTGTCTTTTTCTATTTCCCATGTAGATTATTAGGTCCATGAATGTCCCTCTTAGGGTACTCATCATTGTCTAGGTTCTCTAGATTTTTTTTCCTTAGATCTTGTCTCGCATACACATTTCTGGATTCCTTCATTCAAACAGAACTTTGGGGGAGGGTTCGCTTTACCAGTGCCTGGTGAACAGAGGGGACTCGGGGATTTGGGTGTAGGCATCCGCTTGCTGTGAGATCAGTTGCTCCATCTCAGGCGATACAGGGTGTAAGGAGAAAGCTGAGTGAAGATTGTGCAGGTCAGGGATGAGACTCCAGTCACTTGGGAACAGACGGGCATAACAGGTGAACATCACAAGGGGATGGGCTCTGAGAGCCAGCGTGTTGGGGACACAGTAACAGAAAAAAAGGGGGGGGCGGTCAGGGAGAGCGGGTCGCCAGAATAGGGTTTTTGGAAATTTACTCTTAGTTACCATGCACCAAGTAAGTCAGCTCTATCAGCTCACAGCTGGACGTGGTTTCCCCTGAGGCTTGGCTGTATCATAGCCCTGGCTGTGGCATAGGAACGATGGAACAGTCACCGAGGAGCCGGGGAAGTCAAACAGGGCTCAGCCTGGCATAACTGGGAACTTAAAAAGGTGGAAATTTATTTAAGTAAAAGTCTATAAGACCCATTGGTATGTGTAATTGGTACGTGCCAACAAAAATATTATAAAAAGATTATATTTTGAGCAGGATATGGTGTCATGCACCTTTAATCCCAGCCCTTGGGAGGTAGAGAGGTAGAGGCAGGGGGGTCAGTTGATCTACAAAGTGAGTTCCAGGATAGCCAGAGCTATCCAGAGAAACCCTACCTCAAACAAACAAACAAACAAACAAGAAACAAACCCAGTCAAACAAAAAAGACTGTTTGCTGGTATGGTGGTACATATAAGTACTTGGGAGGCTGAGACAGGAGGATGAGAATTCATTCTCAGCTTTGGCTACAAATTGAGTTTGAAGACAGTATGGGCTACATAAGACCCTATTTTAGGAAAAAAATAATTAAAATTCTATTCTTTGAATGCTCTGCCACTATTTGAAAAGATGTTTACTACTGGTCATGGTGGCATATGCCTGTCACCTCAGCACTCTGGAGGCTAAAGCAGGAGGATTGCTGAGAGTTTGAGGACAACGTGCGTTATATGATAGAAAAAAATTATATCCCAAAAAAGCCCAAATAAAAAAAAAAAAAAAAAAAAAAAAAAAAAAAAAAAAACCATCCCAAAACAAAAACCCCAAACCAACAACAACCAAAGAAACAAAAACAAAAGAAACAGACCACCAACCCCCTCCCCCCCTAAACCCATAA
Source organism: Microtus ochrogaster (assembly GCF_000317375.1). Lineage (NCBI taxonomy): Eukaryota > Metazoa > Chordata > Mammalia > Rodentia > Cricetidae > Microtus > Microtus ochrogaster. The sequence continues at coordinate 77,265,426 of NC_022013.1, forward strand.
AACCTGTTTCCATTCCAGCACTTTAAAGGCCCCAGCAAGAGATGCCAATTTCAGATCACCGGGAGCTACAGAGCAAGTTCCAGGTCAGTACTTGTCTCAAAACAGCAAAAAGAAAGATAAGCAATCGTCTCTAAAGAAAATGTAGCTTAGAGAATGCCGTGGGAATCATGTAAGGCTTAAAGACAGTATTGTCAACAGAGCACTTGGGATTCAGTAAAAGTATCAGTGAATAACAAATAACAAGAATAAAAAGATACCTGTACTTATTACAAGGCTCTAATTCCAGTTGGTGAAAACACAGATGGGGTTTCCCCTCCTCTAACCTACAGATTTCTCAGACACATGTTCTATAGCAGGGATAAGGTACTCGTGAGTAGATGAACGGAACTTTATGTTAGGACGCGTGTGAAACCTTTGCCTTCCGAAGAGAACACAGATTGCACAGCCTGGTACTGAAGGATCAGGATTCTCCAGGCAGAATCTTAGCTCAATGAGTGCACAGGCATTTATGGAACCCCTGCCTGGGACGAGAAGGGACATAGGGAGGAAGAGCCATCTCTCAGGCAGGGGAATGGCAAGTCCTCCGGGGAACTCGTCCTGCTAACCCTGCGGCCCAGAAGGAAACCCTAGGTGAGCTTGTCCCCACTAACCCCAGCTAAGGCTCAGGTCCTGCTTCCACACCGACAGAACAACCTTGGGAATCTCTCCAAAGCTCAGCTCACCCCTGTGTTAACCAGGGTACAACCCCAAAAGGCAATGGGAGTCCCAGTTTACCATTGTTGACCTGGAGCATTGAAATGGAACGCAAAATGCCTGTCTGTATAGCGCTGACTCGGGAAGGACGCGTTGAGATGCACAGGTAGAAAAAGCAAAAACACTGGGGATAATAAGAGTTTAGTAGCCAGGATACAGTCAGTCCCTGCCCTTCCTCCACCCAGCCACTCACCCTCCCTTTAACTGTTATTCTCTACTATCCCCCAATTCTCTCAGTCTCTTCCTCTTTCACTGTGGTCTAGTCTCTCTCTCTCTCTCTCTCTCTTGCCATCTTGCTTCTCCACTATTCTCTCCCGGCTTCCCCAGGCCTGGCCATGTCCAGTCTAGTTTTGTCTCTTTCTGCTATGGACTCTTCCAGGTATTGATGTACATTTTCTCATTCTTACACACAATAAAAACTTCCCCTAACAACAGGGCAGTTGGGTCAGCAGTTTTTTTCTGCACCCTTTTGCATGCAGGGTCATTAGCAAGTTCCAGGCCAACTACGTAGTGAGAACACAAGATACAAATCAGATCATGGTGGCAGGGTTTGCTATCTGGATACCTGGAGTGCTGAGGCAGGAGTGTTACTGTGTAACACTTTGAAAAGCCAGCCTGAGCTATAATGAGTTCCAGGCCTGTTAGGTCTATACTGTGAAAGGAGGAGGAGGAGAAAGAGAAGGGATGAATGTGTGTGTGTGTGTGTGTGTGTGTGTGTGTGTATTATAAACACAATTAAAGAGCAGAAAATATAGCTTCAAAAACTGTAAGAAAATAAATACAGTAAGGAGAGAAGAGATACTTGAAATACAGAAAATTACCAGAAAGCAGAAGCAACCATGATTATAAATTAAAAATTTTTTCTCTTGTCATTCCCTGTTGATCAAGGCTTCCACAGAAGAGACACACGGGTAATCATATTAAAGTCACAGAGGAGGCTTGTATTGTCTCAGTCTTCGATGGACCCGCCTGGCTGGATGCGGCATCTCTTTCTCTAATCCTCCCTTGCTGTGAGAAGTGACCACGTCTACCTACCCTTCCTGTGCAGACTATTTGCAGGGCAATGTGAGGATGTGGGGTCACAGCACGAGCAGCTCAGCAGGCTGCATTTGTCCTAAGCTGAAATGAGGCCACGTGGAAATCCAGAGATAAGCCCAGGTCACAAACCTAGTATCATCTCATCAGCATTTTAAGAAAGGAAACAGGATCAGAACGTTGACTGCTCCGAGCTCAGGTTAGAGCGAAGCCGCTCCACACCGTCGCGGTGGGAGCGTGCACTCTCTCTGACGCTACAGAGTCTTAGCTGTAACTTTCACACTCTCCACAGTGTACTTCTGCCTTGGCTTCTTACACGCCCTGACACGCAGAGCCCCAGGAAACCCAAACTGAAAACGAAACCAGTGTTCCACCTGAGTCACATCTGTTTCTCTTGTATCACCACAGCGATGAACGCCCACACAATTGAGGCGCGCTCTATTTAGGTCTTAGAAACGTCATCCCGGTAATTAAAGCAGGCTATTATTGTACAGTAAACAATCAGAAAACATGTTCTTAGAAACATCTCTCTGATTCACAGATGTTTGTGTGGTGACGTAAGGGAGGTGGAACGCTTTGTTACCAGCAGGATAAGGATGGGGGACCCTAACCGCACACGGCGTTAAGCCAGTGGCCTCGAAGTAGAAAAAAGCGGCAGGGACATGGGACGTTTAGCTTGTAATGGTTGTTTGGAGTAATCTAGTTTAAAATATATTCTTCTCCTAACATTGTAATCCACTTGCTATTTCTTTATTCGTTCTTTCAAGAGGTGTTTATTGACTGTACCCTGTCCTTCCTGCTGGGTGGGGACCATGCTCCGCTGCGTTTCAAAGTCCAGCCACTTGGGGCGCTGTCTGTGTTTCTACGATCCTCTTCCCTCCCGCCTGGAACTTCCTCCTTCCAGCCACCCCAACTTCTCCCGCAGAAAACTGCTATTTTAGTTTATTGTTTAGTCTTTCAATTCCAGGCTGGTCGTGGTGGGGAACCTCTGTAATCCCAGCACTTGAAGGACAGAGGCAGGACACTCCGGAGCTAAGGATCACAGAGAATGAAGGAGGCCAGCCTGTCTCAAAAAAAAAAAAAAAATCAAAACTACTTCCTCCTGTAGTGGTGTAAGCCACATTCAGCAGGAATCGCTATGTCATTTCAGGGACCCACGACCAGATGTAAACGCGGAGTTCCCTTTTCAGAGTGGTCACAGCAGGATGTTAGGCGACTATGACTTTATTTTTTGTAAGTGGTATAATCTCGGCTAGTCAGCATCTCTTCACTCCACCGGAGCCCATGCTTCCCATTTGGCCCCGGGGAGAGCAGCACACCTCACATTTTTGGTTCACAAGTAGTGGGCGAGCAGGCTGAGCAAACCATTCTAGGAACAGGTGTCTTTGGACCCAGTCAGAGCTGACACACTGTAGCAACCACAGGGCTAGGGCTGGGTCCAGCTTTCCTGCTGGACTTAGAGCCAAGGAGCTAAGAGCCTGGGACTGCAGAGGCAGCTTTGTGTAGCTGGAGAAAAAGCGGGGATGGTATGGTGATGGCTGGTGGGATGACCATCAGGCCGGTCTGGGGGTCTCAGGGGTGGGGTCCGATGAGTCTGCTCTCTTCAGTCATTAGTAATTTGAACTGACATTCCCCAAACTTGCCCATATTAGGCAGAGGGAAGAACATTAAACATCATATATGTGTGGCTTTTGTTAGTGGCTTGTGTTTTATTGTTTCTACATGCAGATCTAGAGCCTGGCTTTATGGCTCCCGTTCTGCTTCTGTCTGTAGCCTCCTCTTGCTCCGGCCATCTTATCTCTGTTTTTTCTGTCATGTTCTTTCTTTTCTGTCATGATCCGTCTCTCCTACCTCTGTACCCTTCTCTTTAAAAAGACAAAATACGAGAAGCCAGGCACAGTGGCTTGTGTGTGTAACCCCAGTGCCAGGAAGGCGGTGACAAGAGGCTCTCTGGAGCTGGTTGGCCAACTGGTCTACCCACCCACCCAGTCTCACTGTGTCTACCCACTCACCCTGTGTCTACAGGCAAGGAGGGTGGATCCAAAGGAATGACACTCAGATTTGTCCCCTTGACTCTACACGTACATACAGACACACACAGCCTCCCCAATATTTAACCTTCTTGTTTCTGAGACAGTCTCCTGAAGGTCAGGATGGCTTTAAACACACCGTGTAGCAGAACTCGGCTCTGCACCTTTGATGTTTGTGCTTTTGTCTCTCCAGGGTTACAGGCAATTTTCACATCTTCCTGTGTTTGAAATTTCTTTTAAAATGACTTTTAATGATGTATATTTATCTGTGTGGGGTCGTGTGTATGTGCGTGTGTGTGTGCGAGCGCAGGTGCCACTGAAGGTCAGAGGAATCAGATGCCCCTGGGTCTAGAGTTACAAGTAGTGTGAGCTGTCCACCATGGATGCTGGGAATTGGCCCCAAGTCCCCTGCAAGAGCAGTGCATGCTTTAGCCACTGAGTCATCTCTCCAGCTCCTATGTTTTAATTTTGTTGTTGGTTTTTTTTTTTTTTTTTAAGAAAGGGTTTCTCTGTGTAGCCCTGGCTGTCTTAGAACTTGCTCTGTAGATCAGGTTGGCCTTGAGCTCACAGAGATCCACTTGCGTCTGCCTCCCAAGTTCTGGGATTAAAGGCATGGGCCCCCACCATCCAACTTGAAATTTCTTATAACAAAAACATTTTAGAATAACTATAAAGTGCCCTAGTATTGAAGATAAATGAATGTATTGAAGATCTACAGCAAACAAACTGAAACAGAAGAGACTGATCACAGGCCCTTTCTGGCTGACTTGAGCGCCCACTTCTCCAAACTCCATCCTTACCTCTGTGTTAGCTGGAGCTCTCCAGGCTCTTCTCACCCAGCGGGATGGGCTTTGAATTGTATTTTCTGAGCGGCATGAGCTAAGGCTCCCTGTAGATTATAGGTTGTGATAGGGTCTTATAGCAATGTTGTCGAGGGACCTGTATTAAGGATTTTTTCTGCCTCAGGAGTGTGGGGTGACTGCAGGGCAGAGTACTTCCTTAAAGATGGGTCTTAAAGGGGTGGGTGGGATGTGGGTGTCGCTCATTCCAGAGAACTTGCATGGTGGGTATAAAGCCCTGTGCTGGATCCCCAGCACTACATAAACTAAGTGAGGTGATGTACATCTGTACTTGGAAGGAAGAGAAAGGATGATACAAAGTTCAAGTTTAGATGTTCAAGGCCATCCTTAGCTACGTAGTGAGTTTGTAACCAGCCTGGGATACATAAGACTGTCCCAGATGGCTGGGAATAAGGTAGGGAGCATTCTAGGTACAGGAAACAGACTTCTACAAAGGCGTGGAACACGAAGGAAGATGGCTTTCTTCAGAGAGAGAGAGAGAGGAGACCTATAACCCTGGGTAAGAACACATTAGCAAGACGAACCGGGGAAAGTCACTTGAGGTTAGATTATTAATGGTCTTGAATGCCTAGCTGTGAATTTAAAACTTTTGACAAGCTGGGAGTCTCCCAAAGGTCACATTCTTTGTCAAGATCGACATTTGAATGTTAGCACAATATCGCCTTGATGTTTGTCACCCCCATTAATCGCCAGAGTTTATTCTGCTGATCTGACTGGCCAACTAGGTATGCCTTTCCTCCATCACTTCTCCATGTTTGTCCATCCTGGAGACATGTGTCTCCAGCTAAGAAGAGGACTTTCCCCAACAGAGGCAGGCCCTTCCAGATCGTGTGTAGAGAAGCAGCCTCAATCCCCTGCCAGGAATTCCAAACAAGCTCTCAGTCTGGACACTGCCCTTTCCTCTTATTTTAAGTTTGACTGAGAGCTGGGACAATTAAGGGAAATGCATGAGTCTCAGGACAACCTGGGGGACCTGGCTCTGGAGTTCAAAACTATGAGTTACACCCCAAGCTTTGAATCTACAGTTAAACACAATTGTTCAGACATGGGTGAGAACAAGGAGATAATCTGCTCAGGTGATACAGGATCTCATCACAATGAGGGCCCTTGACCCGGCAGTCTGGTCTTCACTGTCTAAGTGGCTGGCATACTTGCCTCAAAGCCAACAGAGAGAGCAGTGAGATGCATTATTCCCCCCCCCAAGCCCCCCAGAATGCTGCCCTTGGCCAGTGCTGACTTCCTAAGTCTTTCACCAAGAGGCCCAGTGAGCTGATAGAGTCTCTCGCAGGAGTGCCTTGGAAAATGAGGTTTCTGAAGGAACAGCACAAACTGCCATTGGGAAGCCTACACGAGCAACCATGGCTCCTGAATTTAAACCGAATTCTGGTTTTAAGCCTATGTTGTAAATTGGGTGTGGTGGACTAGGCCTGTAATCCCAAAACTTGGGAGGTCGAGACAGGAGGATCAGAAATCTGGGTTACATAGAGCCCTGACTCATTTTTTTTCTTAAGTCCATGAAGAGAAATGAAAGTTCTGTCCTTTGCAAGAAATGGAAATAATGGAGAGAATGATTAGGCAAATGAAGTCTCAGAAAGAAGAATGGTGCATGTTTTTCTCATTTGTGGTTTCTAGATTTTGTAAAAGTTACATAAAATTATACATGTGTATAGGATAGGAAAAGGAAGTGAAACTGGCCAGGGCCATAAAGAGGACTGGAAAGAGAGGGAAGGGGAGAAAAGGGAGGGACACCGCATGGGGTGCGCTCAACTACAATACATACACGGATGGAAATTTTAAAATGAATAATTTGAAAAAATGCAAATAAAAAACCCTCCCTGGTCTTCCTGCTCCCCCGTGTGGCTCTCCCGTTGCCTTGACGACAGGAAGGCGTCTTGGACGGTGCGGTGGAAACACAAGGAGCACTAAGTGTGCAAAGGAAGGCTCTTTAGTAGTGATGGTGGCAGCCCACGCCCAGGAGTGGCCCACCTTAGCCATACAATGGTTTCCAGTTGTAGCCTGACATGAAGGGAAAGGTGTCGGCATTCACCCACTTGTCCTGGGCGCACGCGCAGGACAGCTCGTGTCCCCTCCCGACTGATGTTTTTTGACACGTCACACTCTGAAAGTAAGAAAGGAAGGTTTTGTGGGTCTGGGCTCAGTCGGTGAGAAATGGACTAGAAACCCAAGTCAGCCATGAAGGAGAGACTGACAGGGCCAGCTTCACTCCTTCAAGGCCTTGCTCCTTGCAGACTCTGCCAGTGATGGTCTTGTTTTGGACCACAGGAAACAAGATTTTTATTTTTTGGGGGTGGGTGGGTGATCTGCATACCATGCTGTGTGTGTGTGTGTGTGTGTGTGTGTGTGTGTGTGTGTGTGTGTGGAGAACAACCCAAGGGAGTTGGTTCTCTTCTTTTCCTTTGTGGGTCCCTGGGATCTAACACACTTAGGCTGGAGGCAGGCACCTCTACTTGCTCAACCATCCCCCCAACCTCTTTTTCAGAAATTTTCTGGTAACAAACGCTGAGCTAAAGTAGCTGTGGAAAGGGACATATTATGTCTAATTGTTTTCTTCCTAAGGTTTATCTCAACACTTTCAGGATGGAAAATGAAGACTGGGATGACTGGGGAACAGAGGCAGCGAGGTCTGAACCCCGAAGTGTGAAAGCTGCAAGACATCATTATGTTCAGGAACCAGGGAAGTTTCGAATCATACAGATTTCTACTCTGACGTTTCCAGCCAGGCTTTCCAAGGATGCTTGCTTGCTTCCTTCCTTCCTTCTTTCCTTCCTCCCCCCCCCGCCCTCTTTTTAAGAGAGGGTCTCATCCCAGTAATGTTACTTTGGGGTATATATCTAAAGGATGCTCAATCGTGCCACAAGGTCACGTGCTCAACTATGCTCATAGCAGCATTGTTTGTCATAGGCAGAACCTGGAAACAACCTCAATGCCCCACGACCAATGAATAAATAAGAAAAATGTGGTACATTTACACAATGGAGTACTACACAGCAGAAAAAAATAACAACATCTTGAATTTTGCTGGCAAATGGATGGAGCTAGAAAACATCATTTTAAGTGAGATACAGAAAGACAATTATCACATGTACTCACTCATAAGTGGTTTTTAAACATAAAGCAAAGAAAACCAGCTCACAAATCACAATCCTAGTGAATCTAGACAACAATGAGGACCCTAAGAGAGACTTACATAGATCTAATCTACATGGGAAGTAGAACCTATGGGGACCTTGGGGGAAGGTTGAAGGGGGGAGGGTAGAGGCACGGAGGGGAGCAGAGAAAAATGTAGAGCTCAATAAAAATAAATAGATAATAAATGTTTCCAAAGAGCAGGAGAGAGAGAGAGAGAGAGAGAGAGAGAGAGAGAGAGAGAGACTCATGTAGTTCAGGATAGCCTTGAACTTGCCAAATGTCTGAAGTTGATCTTGAACTCCTGACCCTTTTCCTACCTACTCCAGGCCTGGGTGTAGGTGGTCGTGGCGATGGAAGCCAGGGTTTTTTCATGCTAGGCAAGGACTCTATCAACTGAGCTACATGGCCAGACCTAGAGGGCAGATTTTCTCTGCTCAGACCCTCTCCTCTGAGTTTTTTCCTGTTGTCAAGACTACACATCCTTTGTTCGTCCTTCCCCAAGACAGCAATGAGGAAGAACCAAGCTTCTCCAGGTCATCCTGTCCAGAGAGGTATCACGTGACTACAGCCTGCAAAGGAAGCCACTGAGGCAGGAACCTTTTCTGGCTTGGACTGATTAGACTCCCTCCCTGGTCTCAGCACCCCTCACTCGGCCCACATCTGAGCCTCACCAGGGAAGCAGAGGGACTGTGTGTGTCCTGGCAGCCACCCTGTTTGAAATCCTGCTTTGCCAAATTAAAGATTATTGTTACTGTTGTTGCTGTGTAGGCGTGTGTCTGTCTGTGGGTCCGTCATGTGAGCGCACAGAGGCTAGAGCCGCTACATCCCTGGTGCTGGAGTTACAGGTGGTTGGGAGCCACTTGACATGGATACTGGGATCTGAATTCAGGTTCTCTCAAAGAACAGCAAGTGTCCTTATCTGCTGAGCCATCTCTCTAGCCCCATGAAATAACCTGTCCACTTCGCTAAATCAACAACACAGCTTTCAGTCCACATCGTCCACTTTCTACAATTCTGTTGAAACTTGTCTGCTGTCGTTCCCCTGCTGTCCTTTCTGTTGTCATGAGTTATTTTCTATTCTGTTTTGTTTGTCTTGAGATGGAGTCTGGTTCTGCAGTGAGGCTGATCTCAAACTCACTGTGTAGCCCAGGACCCACTGCAATCCTCTTGCTTCAGCCTCCTATTGTACAGTAACTACAAATGAGAGCCACCATACCCAGCTCAGACTAGAATTTAAAACTTTTTAAATATGAAGTGTCTGTTTAGTGTTACTTTTGTTGCTGTTGTTTTTGAGACAGGGTCTCACTATGTGGTCCTGGCTTGCCTGGGATGGCTGGTTTTGAACTCCCTGTTGCTGTTGTTTTTGAGACAGGGTCTCACTATGTGGTAGCAACCCTTTTGTCACAGACTCCCCAGGTCTGGGATTGCATGTATGCCTTGCCAAGCCTAGTATGAGATTAATCTTGATTGTCCGCTTGACTGGAGTTAGATTCACGATCCCAGCAGACCTTCTGGCACACCTGTGAGGGAGTTTGGGGTAACTGAAGAGGAGACCCACCGCAAATGTGGGCCGCACTATTCCACATGCTGGGGTCCCAGATTAAATAAGAAAGCGAGCTGAGCACCAGCGTTTGTCTGTCTGCTTCCTGACTGAGTACCAGCAGCGTGAGGCAGCGCGACCAGCCACCTCGCGCTCCTGCTGCCTGCCTCCCTTCCTCAGCGGACTAGATTCTTCAAACTGTGAGCCAAAACGGACCCCTCCTTCTCCAAGTCACTTCCGTCAGGTGTTCTGTCATAGTCACAGAAAGTAACCGGTATGCTGGTGTCAATGCCTCGTTTTTAACCCAAGGTTACAAGAGAAAGCCAGATTCCATTGGCCATTGCCTGTCTTCTCATGTTGTAATCTACTTGTATGACAGCCACGTGTCTGAACCTCATCAGTGAGTGTCTAAGCATGTGGTTGGTCACAAGAAACCCTGTGGATTGCATCATGAACGCAACCTCAACTTCTGCAAAAGTGTACTTGCAACTCAGTAGTTCAGAAGGCAAAACACTCTAGTATTTGAGTTCATTTGTCAAGCTGTCCAAAGCCTGATTGCCCCTGGTAAATACTATGGATACAAATATTCCTTATTTATTTTTGTGTTCATCCGCAAAACACCAGTTATGTTTGCTTTGACTTACGTTATTACCATAAGACCCTATCAGATATGACCTTGTAAACACACCACTTCTCTTAGTTTTTAACTTCCATTGTTTTCTACTTTCAAAATCCCAATTCATTTTGTATTTATATTTCTTTCTTGCAGAAACAGACCTCATAGAGCCTGGAACAAAGGCTTGTGCAGTGAAGCGTGGCTTGAGTCTGAGTCATCCTCCTGCCTCCTCTTCTAGTGCAGGGTTTGCAGCTTTCCGCCACAGACCCAGGCTCCCCCACCTCTCTCCACAGCATCTTTCTCCTAATTCATTCATTTTACCGCAAGAGGGGGGAAAGTGAGGTTTGTGTCAGGATCAGTGAGAGCATTCATTTGTCACAGACAGAAAGCCCCAGCATGCTTTGCTATACCCAGAAGGCTCCTGCCCCTTGGTTCAACCCCAGGGTCACCACAAGAAGCCACTTATTGTGTTTACCTAAGGGTGCTGCCATAATGGTAGCAGAACTAGGAACGCAGATCTTCCTCCGCAAGCTTCTCACCACTGTCAGGATAAAAAGTCACCTCTGAAGGTATGGCCTGGTTTTTGTTTTTTCCTTGTTGTGAATTCACAGGGAGCACACCGTCCACTGGTGCTCCTGTTACCTTATTTCCACGTGTCTCAGTTCATATCTGCTTTGGCCTGTTCTCCAAGCTGGTTCTGGGCAGGTGAGTCATCCAGGACGATAAACTCACACTGATCTAGTCATTCATACTTTTACTTTACTTAAAATATTGACTTGTGTGTATGTGTGCTTTGTGTGCACATTGTCTGTCCTTGCTATGTGTCCCCCCACTGCCCCACCATTGAAATTACAGGCATGGACCCCCCACAACCAGCTTTTTATGTGATTCCTGGGGATCCAAACTCAGGTTCTCACGTTTGCCAAGCAAGTACTCTGCACACCGAGGCATCTGGCCAGTCTCATATTCATTCATTCATTCATTCATCCACTCCTCAGGGTCAGTTTTTATAACAATGCCTAATATCTGCCCGAAATCATAGTCTGGTGTTGGACACGGCTATTCAGCCCGTGTACAAGGACAGCTGATGGTTTAATTGCTTGGAAGTTGCTTTTTTTGTTTGTTTATTTGTTTGTTTTGTTTTTAGCTTCTGAGACAAGGTTTCTATGTATAACAGCAGCCCTGGCTATCCTGGAACTCACTCTTTAGATCAAACTGGCCTCAGACTCACAGAGCTCTACCTGCTTCTGCCTCCCGAGTGCTGGGATTAAAGGCTTGCGCCACCACTGTCTGTCTGCTTAAAAGGTTTTTTTTTTTTTTTTAGATTTATTTATTATGTATACAACATTCCCTCCATGTATGCTTGCATGCCAGAGGAGGGCACCAGATCTCATTACAGATGGTTGTGAGCCACCATGTGGTTGCTGGGAATTGAACTCAGGACCTCTGGAAGAGCAGTCAGTGCTCTTAACCTTTGAGCCATCTCTCCAGCCCTGCTTAAAAGGTTTTTAAAAAATAGTGTGGGCATGTTTCTTGAGTCCTCTCTTCAGGGACGAGGTCTCCTACCCTCAACCCCAAGTCTTTCAAGACTTCAGATGTCTCTTGTAGATCTCGTGGATCTCTTGTCATGGGACAGATGTGACTCTCAGGACCCCTGAGTTTTTTCTGTAGAGTCAGAGCTAATTACTCCCAACTCTGCAAGGGAAGTAACCTCCTCCTGCAGAGTGGACATGCCAATGCATCTCCTCTCTCCTCCACTTCTCGGCCCCCCCCCCCCCATGTCTTAGGATTTCTATTGCTGCAATGAAACACCAAGACCAAAAGGCAAGCTGGGGAGGAAAGTGTTTATTTGTCTTACACTTCAGCATTGCTGTTCATCACTGAAGGAAATCGGGACAGGAATTCAAACCGGGAAGAATCCTGGAGGCAGGAGTTGATGCAGAGACTGTGGAGGGGAGCTGCTTGCTAGCTTACTTCCCTTGGCTTGCTCAGTCCGCCTTCTTATAGAACCCAGGATCAGCAGCCCACGGATGGCACCACCAGGGACTGATTCTGTAGGCCCATATTTCTATATGGTGTGGCGGCCAGGCTCTGAAGCCATAGGCCCCACCTGAGGTGGTCACATAGCCCTGTAGACAGACTGTCACTGCCCTAACAAAGGGTCAGGATGTTGTTGCTCCTTTCTTTGTAATTTGGAGGATGCCTGATAGAGATGCTGATTCAAACCTCTGTGATAGCAACAGACTGGCCAAATTACCTCTTAAAGGTATGAAAGCTTCCGTAGTACAGCTGGAGTAGTGAGGCACCTTGAAATCTCAGCTGATGTGGGAGGATTACCGTGTAGCCAGGACTACAGAGCAGGATTTTACTTTTTTTTATTTATTTTTTATTTATTTTTATTTATTTATTTTTTTTGGTTTTTCGAGACAGGGTTTCTCTGTGGTTTTGGAGCCTGTCCTGGAACTAGCTCTTGTAGACCAGGCTGGTCTCAAACTCACAGAGATCCGCCTGCCTCTGCCTCCCGAGTGCTGGGATTAAAGGCGTGCGCCACCACTGCCCGGCTCAGAGCAGGATTTTAAAGAAATCTTATTTTATTATTTTTGTTTGTTTGAATGGCAGGATTGTAAGAACTGTCTGCCAGTGTACAGAATGCCCTGGTACGTGTGAATCTCAGCCCCACAACAAATGATTTTTAGCATAGTTATGTCCCACGTAGTATTGGAGATATACTTAAAGTGAGAATACTTTGGGATTTTGTTTTTTCTTTTCCTTTTTTTTCCCCAGATGGTTTCTCTGTGTGGCCTTGGCTGCCTTGGAACTCACTCTGTAAACCAGGCTGACCTCAAACTCAGAAATTCACCTGCCTCTGCCTCCTGAGTGCTGGGATTAAAGGTGTGTGCCACCGCTACCCGGTGAGTGTCACTGATTTAAGACAACACCATTTGCAAGACCCCCTCACTCACTTTGGAAGTCGCAGTGGATTTGTAACCACTGTGGGACTGGCTAACGAGTTCAGACTCCTAGAAATGCCGGGGGGCCGGTAGCCTGTCTGTAACTCCAGCCTCAGAGGGTGCCGATAGGCATCCCCAGAGCAAGCTGGCGGGAGAGGAGTCTGGCTGTTCTGCAGGGAAGCCATACGGGCTTGATTCAGAGATCCCGAGAGATCCCGAGTAAAGGGAAGAATAACTGAGGCTGAGTCCCTGCATGAGTCTGGAGTCTGCAAGGGTGCATGCACGCACACACACATACATACACCACTCACACACACACCACACATACACACCACCCCACACTCACACAATACACTCTCACACACAATCACATACACACACATACCACACACACATATACACCACACACTACACAAGCACACACACCACATGCACGTACCACTCACACACACACCACATACCATACACACACTCACACACACCACCCCACACTCACACAATACACTCTCACACACAATCACATATACACACATACCACACACACATATACAGCACACACTACACAAGCACACACACCACATACACATACCACTCACACACATACACACCACACACATACCACATATGCACACATATGCACACCACTCACACACACAACACACTACACATACACACCACACACACACAACACAAAATACACACATACATACCACACACACCACACACATTCTCCTGCACACACAAACACACACACGCATGCCAGACACACCAAATTATAAAAGGAAAAAATAGAAACTAACATGCTTTTAACAATTGTTCTCCTGGAACAAAACATCCTGAAAGAGATCTCTAAGTTTCTGCTGGGGAGGTGGCTCTTCCTGTAATTCCAGCACTTGGGAAGCTGAGGCAGGAGGATTGATACAAATTCAGACCAGTTTGGATTATATGAGTTCCAGGTTAGCTGGGACTACCTCGTCACAGTTAAAAAAACAAAAACAAAAATCATCACCACCAAAACGCATTGTCTTAGCTGAATTCCTGTGAATGTTATAGGAAACAGCAACACTGTATCTCCTTGGGAACTTACTGCTGTCTCTTCCATAAAAGCCATGTAATATATCCAGCAACTTCAAATACCAAAGCACTACCTGGTGGTTATTGTTGATGTTTGTAAGATATTTCACATGAGTAATTAAGCCTCAGAGTCAGGTGAGGAGATGCACCCCTTTAATCCTCTACTTGGGAGGCTGAGGCAGGAGCATTGCTATTTTGAGGATTGTTTGAGCTACACAGAGTTCAAGACCGTCCTGGGCAACCTAGGCCCAGTCTCAAAATAAAGCGACATAAAAGGAGCTGCCTGGGTGGGTCAGTGGGGACCTCGCCCTGAGTTCCAACCCCAGGACCGCTGTGCTGCAGAGCTGGAGTCTAGACCGAACTGTTGATGCTGCTTGTGTCTTTCCCAAACATTAGTATCATACGGTGTTTCGAAGCCTAAGCCTTCACAATGGTCTCTGTACTTTTAAACTGAAAAGATTACGCTGCCATTGGCAAAAACAGTAACTATGACGACAACCTGCAAAACTCCTTTCATGGCCCTGGAGAAGCCAGGAGAAGGGGCGTGTGGTGACACCTGCAATCCCTTCACTCCGGAGGCAGAGGCAGGAGGATTGCTGCAGGTTCAAGGTAAGCATGGCTTACATAGTGAGCTCAAATCAGCCAGGGCAACACAGTGAGACACTGTATCCAAAAAATTGGAGGGGAGGGGAATGGGGAGATAGATGGCTCAGTCAATAAAGTACCTGTCCCAAAGCCATGAGTACTCGAGTTGGGATCCCTGGCAGCCCACGTAAACGTTGTATGTGATTGTACGTACATATAAGCCTGCCCTTCCTGTGGGGGTAGGGGAAATGGAAGGGGCAGGAGGATCCCTCAGCGAGGCCAGTTAATGGTGAGCTCTCAGTTCAGTGAGCAATGCTTTCTCAAAAGGTAAGGTGGGTGGGCTAGCAAGGCAAGATGGTTCAGCAGGTGAAGGCACTTGTCACTAAACCCACTGAGCTAAGTTCAATCTCTGGGATCCACAGGTTGGAGAGAGAATAAATGCCTGCAGGGTCCTCTGACCATTGGTGCGCAGTGCACGCCCACCTGCACATTTGTGTTTGTGTGCTTGCACACACAAAGGCATGCTGTGCACACACACACATACACAGGGGGTGGAGAATATATAAAAATGTAAGAAAAAATAAAAAAATAAATGAGATGTACTTGGTATTGGAACATGCCCAATGCCAACCTCTGACCTCCATGATCTCTATGTGCACACATGTGCATTTGCACATACCATTACACACACGCTCAGGGCACCGAGAAGTTTTTCTTACATGTCTATTCTAGCCTGTCCCCTAAAGGCCTGTGTCATGAAGGTTTGCTTCCCAGCATGGCGCTAGATAAACGATGGAAGATATGGATTGGGGGATCAGGGGCAATGCGTCTTTGAAGAGAATGTGGTCTCTCTTTATTCCTCTAGTTATGAGGTGAGATGAGTAACCCTCATTGTTAACGTGACTAGCTTGGACTCGCCTAGGAGACACACTATTGGGCATGCCTGCAAACTTTAACTGAAGACAGAAGACCCCCGTCCCATGAATGGTATCCCCCTATAGGGTGGCGTCTTCAAGTGAATCAGAAGGAATTGGAGTCAGAAGGCAGGCCAGCACACGTCTCTTCTTGCTTTCCTCCGGTGAACACTCCCTTGACACTCCATGACAGTCGGTAGCATGTGAGCATGTGAGCATGGAGAGCCAGGGCCAACCCTTCCATCATTAAGTTGCTTTAGTCTTGCGTCTTGTCACAGCAACATGAAGAGTGGCTAATGCTCGAGGCAAGTAGCGGAGCTCGTCTTCATCTCTTGCACCACGCCACACCTTGTCCCAGACCCAAAGCAAGGATGGCACAACTGTGAGCTGGAACCTCCAAAGCTCCAGGCCAAGCTAGACCTTTTCTCCTTGTAAGTAGACTGCCCTGGACATTTGTTAGAGAGGCAGAGAGGTGGCTAACCCGCCGAGCTTATGCTGAGATAACAATCAACTCAAAGCCTCCGAACTTGAAACAACGGTATTTTCTCCTGGCCCACGCTGCTGCATATCTGCCATGGATCTGCTGCGCTCTTCGCACCCTGGAACAACTGGCATGATGAGCCGGTTATCCTCCCTCAGCGTGTTTATTCTGTGATGGGGGAGAGTCTTCTGTTTTGTGTTAATTTCATTTGTTAAATAAAGAGATTGCCTTGGCCCTTTAATAGGACAGAAAATTAGGTAGGCGGAGTAGACAGAACAGAATGCTGGGAGAAAGAAGCCGAGTCAGGCAGTCGCCATGATTCTCCCACCAGACACAGCCGCAGGTTAAGATCTTCCCTGGTAAGCCACCTCGTGGGCTACACAGAATATTAGACATGGGATAGATCAATATGTAAGAGTTAGCCAATAAGAGGTTAAAACTAATGGGCCAGGCAGTGTTTAAAAGAATACAGTTTCCGTGTAATTATTTCGGGTATAAAGCTAGCTGTGCGGGCGGGTGGGTGCCGGGAATGTAGCCCGCTGCCGCTATTACAACAATTCTGGAGCCGAGGAATGTTGAGCTAAGTGAGCTAGCTGGGCAAGAGAGAGAAGCCACGGCAAGGCCAGCTCTCCCACCCCTTGGGCCAGTGTTGCTTCCTCTCTAGATAGAGGCCCAGCTATGTGCCAGGTGACCTATGCTTGCCAGGGGGACTGGGCTTAGCAAGAGAGAGCGCTAGGACAAGCACCAACCATAGCAATCCAGTTGTTGACCTCAGCAGCCTTCACTTGCTCAGCCCACTGTGAGCTCACGGTGTCTTACACATAGAAGACCAGACCTCACAAAGTCCCTCTCCGAGGAGAGGATGGTTCTGTGATGGGGTGGCAGATGTGTTTGAGATTCCCAACTTGGGAAGAGAGTGTGGAAAAGCTGCCCGGGACCTACACGCTAGAAGTGCTGTCGGTTTACAAACTGCAGGCCTCTGGGGTAGGAGGCCACAGATGCACTCACTATCGGTGGCTGAGAATAAGTCACCGCTGTGGTGACCCACACTATGTGTGCAGCAATGACCTGAAAATGCCACCAGTCACCGTGGTTCCAGGCTGGGAGACAGAGGGCTTGGAGCTGGTCCTGGAGGATGTGAGGACAGGAAGGAGCAACTAGGAGAGAGCTGAGAAGAAAACGGACAACAAACATGGCTTTCCTCTGAAATGTGCCTGGGAACTCAAATGTCAAAATACAGAAATAAACACAACACTCAGAAGGAAGGGCCACAGCGTCAGTAATTAGATCAGAGTTTTACTCCAGACCGAAACCAGTTTATAGATCAACATCACAGAGAATTTAGAGTAAGTGCATTCAAGACGTCAAGAGACAGCTAAGAGGAGATAAGGTGTAAGTGAAACGGATGTAGGTAGGGCTGGGCATGTTGCTTCCATGACAGCATGCTCCCAGCACGCTGTAGACCCCGAGTAAATCAGAAGTGGTACTGCATGTCTGCAATGCCACTGACTCAGGGAGAAGCAAGAGGATTATCCTCGGCTACAAAGTGACTTAGCGGTCAGCCTGAGCTACAAAACAAACAAGAAAGAAGGAATCCCAGATGGTTCAGAAAGGGCTGACCACCTGCCTCCTAAACGGATAACAGAAACACTGAGGATGCTGAAGTTAATAGTGTGTTATCTGGGGGTGTAGCTTGGCCATAGGGTCTGATGAGAAAACTCCTGGCCCGGGTGGGAAGGATGCTGCGTGGCACATCAGAACACAGGCCAAGAGGGGGAAGCCTGAAAAGACACAGTAAGTTGTCCTCACTCCGTGAACCCACCCCCCTGTGCTCATTTAAATACAGCGGAACACAAGAAAAAATAAATACAATAAAGACACACAATATCTATCGGTGGATACCAGTCACCGTCCAGTAGGGATTCTGAAGGAAAACAGCAAATGATGGCAAAACAGTATTTAAAGAGATGGTGCTGATTCCCTGCAGAGAGAGGCAGAGACAGAGACACACAGAGAGAATTTCCAGAATAAAAATGTCAAATCTCCATTTGAGTGCAAAGAAATAAGAA